>NC_049216.1:17941295-18248795 GCF_013347855.1 Anguilla anguilla | reverse complement strand
GAGAGACGGACGAAAGGGCACGAGTCTGCCCACAGACATCTCATTACATCATGTCTCCTCCCGCTACGCTACGCGAAAAACTCCCCGACAGCTCATTAAGGAGGGCCTTCCTTCTACAAGTGCGCTTTAAAAGATTGCTGCGCCCCAGTGTATTTCTCCCCATTTCTAATACCCAATTACACTAGGTCCTCCGTCCAATCAGAACAGCTCAGACGGGCGCGCACATTGGGGTGACTGAACCCAGCAGCCCTGTGTTCGCGCCCGATGTCCAAGCAAAGCACTCAGGTGTGCTGCAGACGCGCCCACCTCTCTGTGGCAGTTCTGCAAGTCAGGCCGACCCCCACTAAATGAACTGCTACTGTGACTGGAGTTTCGGGACTAGCTTTGAGGAAGCACCGCCGGTTCTAACGCTGTATCTCCTCTCTATGCTCACCCCCCCCCCCCCCCCCCCCCCCCCCCGTAAGACTTGTGTGGCAGTAAATGTGTGGAAGAACGTCATTAAGGTGTGGGGGGCGTAAGCCAGCCGAAAGGCGAGGGGCCGGCCTTTCAGGGGAGCCTCTGGGCTGCCGGCAGACGGCTGGAAATGTGCCGATAATCTGAGCGTGGCAGCCTCCCCTCACCCGAGCGGCTGAAGGTCAGGACACTTATCTCCCCAGCGCAGGCAGCGATCTAAAGCAGCGGCAGGTGTCCCTCCCCCCCCACCCCCCCGTCACCGTGACAGCGCTCAGCACACGCACAGCCAGACCCCAGAGCACATTCATTAGAGAAAGTATTCCATTTGTTTCCCTTCCCCTTGGCTGCCTGACTGACGGCTCCCTCTGAACAGGCAGCTTGTAGCGCGGCGCTGGCTGTCCTTGTACTCATTTGTTTTCCTTCAGCAGCCCCAAAAATTGTAAATCCGTCGGGGGGAAACTGGGCTGTTTTTAAAACAGCAACCGTCCAGGCTGCAGCTTCAGGAAAGCAGTGATGTAGGAGAGGAGGGGAGGGGAGGGGAGGGGAGGGGAGGGGAGGGGAGGGGAGGGGAGGGGAGGGGAGGGGAGGGGAGGGGAGGGGAGGGGAGGGGAGGGGAGGAGAGGAGAGGAGAGGAGAGGAGAGGAGAGGAGAGGAGAGGAGAGGAGAGGAGAGGAGAGGAGAGGAGAGGAGAGGAGAGGAGAGGAGAGGAGAGGAGAGGAGAGGAGAGGAGAGGAGAGGAGAGGAGAGGAGAGGAGAGGAGAGGAGAGGAGAGGAGAGGAGAGGAGAGGAGAGGAGAGGAGAGGAGAGGAGAGGAGAGGAGAGGAGAGGAGAGGAGAGGAGAGGAGAGGAGAAAATGATCAGTGAGTGTTCAATCTCATCCTGTGCGGTGTGCTTCCCAGGTCAGTCACACCCCCTAAACCCTGAATGGATGAAAATCCCCGGAGCTCAACAGGGGGGCTTCAGGAGTGTGTGGGTACAGGAGGGGGCTCTGACTCCACTGTGGTGCCAAGCTTCTATTAGCACACTTCACACGCGGCCCTCTTATTGTGCTTCTCCTCAAGGGCTGAAGATGATGATGACTTACTGAGAATGACGCTTTGCCACTGTGTACTGTGGAAAAATACAGACGCTGCTTTCAGGCGGATCTGAACTGTGTGTGTGTGTGTGTGTTTGTGCGTGTGAGTGTGTATGTGTTTGTGCGTGTGTGTTCGCATGTTCGCTCCATCCACACACCACTCAGAATGTCACTGAGTGCACGCACAGTCACACAGGCCACAGAGCCAACATCCCTGCAGGCAGACACTGCTGGGTATCAGACCCAAGGCCTGACTAACAGGAAGTGACACAACCGATGACCGTTTGCTGCTAAAGTTCACACCAGGAGTGGGCACTTCTGTGCTAAAGGTGTGCAGTGCTGATGTAATCCAGGCCCCGCCCCCCTGACGTGAGGGGGGGCTGCGAACGCGGCGCTCCCCTGTTCTCTGAGGCCGCAGGCGCACGGCGATGTGTGCAGACGCAGAAGACAGCTTCGCTGGTGCATGATCTACACGCCGTTAAAGGACTATTATTACAGTATACATTTCTTTAATCAGAGAAAGCTTGGTGTTTAATCACCAGATAAACATTTGTAGACACAGTAATTAGGCAGATTTTGGTCCCCCCCCCTCCCCGTGCTGAGGCTGTCAGCCGTGAGGAGCGATGGCGCTCTCTGGTGAGGGAGAGAGAGAGCTGGGCGCATCGACGCTAGGCTGAGGCAGCCCGTCGCCGCAGACGCGCGGTGTCCGCACGGTGTCCGCACGCGAGCGCGAGCCCTTACCGCACGGTGTCCGCACGCGAGCGCGAGCCCTTACCGCGCGGTCAGGGAGCGCTGGGCAGGTGGGGCCCAGCAGACTGCCGCCGTCAGGTTTCCCTCTCAAAGCCAGCGCTGGTCTTCAGATATGAGTGGGGTAAGGGGGGGTGTGCAGACTGCTCACGCATGCCAAGCGGCTGCTGTGGGCTCTGTTTGACTGGTGAAAGCCCCGCTCTTTCACGAGCCGTGTGCGTGGGGGAACGGGGGGGGCGAGGCCACAGCCACACCGCCCCTGTGTCCCGGACCTGGGTGCCGAGAGGGGGCCTCCACAAGCCCCCAAAGCACGACGGGACACCTGAGCCAGATAGACAGGACTCAGCATCGACTCCGGCAATACCACCCTGTATCCACAGCCAGGCAAAACACAGGCGACTCCTAAAGAAACTGGAGTCGCATCACAACCAGAACAAGAGCAGCATTAGCTTCCTGAGCTAGAACCAGAACAAGAGCTGCATTAGCTTCCTGAGCTAGAACCAGAACAAGAGCAGCATTAGCTTCCTGAGCTAGAACCAGAACAAGAGCAGCATTAGCTTCCTGAGCTAGAACCAGAACAAGAGCAGCATTAGCTTCCTGAGCTAGAACCAGAACAGGAGCAGCATTAGCTTCCTGAGCTAGAACCAGAACAAGAGCAGCATTAGCTTCCTGAGCTAGAACCAGAACAAGAGCAGCATTAGCTTCCTGAGCTAGAACCAGAACAAGAGCAGCATTAGCTTCCTGAGCTAGAACCAGAACATTACATTACATTACATTACAGGCATTTGGCAGACGCTCTTATCCAGAGCGACGTACAACAAAGTGTATAACCATAACCAGGAACAAGTATGACGAAACCCCTAGAGAGAAGTACCGGTCCAAGTACAGGGAACAACCGCATAGTTCAACTTGGACCCTGGTGGTTAACTGATTAACACTAACAACGAGAACGGCAACAACGCAATCTATGGAAAAATAAAAATAAATAAAAATACAAGTAGTCGTTAAGACTGGCGCATCAACTAAGTCACCTATTAAACAGCTGCCTAGTTACAACCCTAAGTTTAGTCATTTACAGGGGGGGAAGGGAGGGATGGGGAGAGGTGCAGCCTGAAGAGGTGGGTCTTCAGTCGTCGTTTGAAATGGGTCACAGTCTCAGCTGTTCTGACCTCCACAGGGAGGTCATTCCACCATCGTGGGGCCAGAACAGACAGGAGACGTGTTCTGGAAGTGCAGGTGCGAAGAGGGGGAGGTGCTAGGCGTCCTGAGGTAGCAGAACGGAGGGATCTGGCTGGCATGTAGGGTTTGAATATCTTGTGACGGTATGCTGGGGCTGATCCCTTGACTGCCTGGTATGCTAGAACCAATGTTTTCAATTTGATGCGAGCTATAACAGGCAGCCATTGGAGGGTAGTGAGCAAGGGAGTTACGTGGGAGTGTCTGGGGAGGTTGAAGACCAGACGAGCCGCAGCATTCTGAATGAGCTGCAGGGGTCTGGTGGCAGATGCCGGTAGTCCAGCCAGAAGAGAGTTGCAGTAGTCCAGGCGGGATAGAACCATTGCTTGGACCAGGAGCTGGGTTGAGTAGGTGGTGAGAAAGGGGCGGATTCTGCGGATGTTGTATAGGACAGAACAAGAGCAGCATTAGCTTCCTGAGCTAGAACCAGAACAAGAGCAGCATTAGCTTCCTGAGCTAGAACCAGAACAAGAGCAGCATTAGCTTCCTGAGCTAGAACCAGAACAAGAGCAGCATTAGCTTCCTGAGCTAGAACCAGAACAGGAGCTGCATTAGCTTCCTGAGCTAGAACCAGAACAAGAGCAGCATTAGCTTCCTGAGCTAGAACCAGAACAAGAGCAGCATTAGCTTCCTGAGCTAGAACCAGAACAAGAGCAGCATTAGCTTCCTGAGCTAGAACCAGAACAGGAGCAGCATTAGCTTCCTGAGCTAGAACCAGAACAAGAGCAGCATTAGCTTCCTGAGCTAGAACCAGAACAGGAGCAGCATTAGCTTCCTGAGCTAGAACCAGAACAAGAGCAGCATTAGCTTCCTGAGCTAGAACCAGAACAAGAGCAGCATTAGCTTCCTGAGCTAGAACCAGAACAAGAGCAGCATTAGCTTCCTGAGCTAGAACCAGAACAAGAGCAGCATTAGCTTCCTGAGCTAGAACCAGAACAAGAGCAGCATTAGCTTCCTGAGCTAGAACCAGAACAAGAGCTGCATTAGCTTCCAGAGCTAGAACCAGAACAAGAGCAGCATTAGCTTCCTGAGCTAGAACCAGAACAAGAGCAGCATTAGCTTCCTGAGCTAGAACCAGAACAAGAGCAGCATTAGCTTCCTGAGCTAGAACCAGAACAAGAGCAGCATTAGCTTCCTGAGCTAGAACCAGAACAAGAGCAGCATTAGCTTCCTGAGCTAGAACCAGAACAAGAGCTGCATTAGCTTCCAGAGCTAGAACCAGAACAAGAGCAGCATTAGCTTCCTGAGCTGGGCTGGGCCTGATTCTAATACGGCTTGGCATGCCGTGCAAACGGAGAGAACCTCGGCTCAGAATCCGCTGAGATAAACCTTCACCCTGCCGCTGCGACTCGGACCGATTTACAGCGCTGCCGATTGGCCAGCTGTGGTTGCTAGGGGAGCTTACAGGGGGAGAATATCGCGAGCCAGAGGCGTTCAGCCCGGCACGGCGTTCGCGGCAGCGGCCGTGGCTCAGAACGCGTGGCGTGCGTCTCCGGCCCTCCGCGTCTCCTCTGCCGGTAAGACCGGGTTCAGACACTCAGAGCGCAGACGCACGCACAAGCAGGCGCCGCTGCTCCACATGTCCCAGCACAAGCATGCGTGAGGCAGACGCGCAATTAAAGGACAGCAGACTCCGGTCCCGGGAGCCCCAGTGCGCACCCCGAAATCTGCACAATAAAAGCAGCCACAGCGCACTTAAACTCCCTGACCTTAACTCAACCCACAAAACCCCCCCAATCGCCCCGCTAAATCCCACAAAGCCCAGCTTAGCGGCCCCGCCCCCCCGGCCGCTGCGTGTCTGAAACCGGCAGCGCGGGCCGTGCATTGATTACCAGTGTGACGGGCACCATAAACCCCGCTGGCTGCGCTGCTGTATTGATCCCGCATGCCTCCCATCCATTACAGTCTTAAGTCTACAGCTCCTTTTCGTGTTCCCGCTGAAGTGCCTAAACTTTACCGCGCGCTCGTGCCGGTATGACGGGAGCGCTGAGGAGTCGGAGCGCAGCGCCGTCGGGGGGTCACTGGCCCCGGCGAATGGGCCCCTTGTGAACCCCCCCCCCCCCCTTCTGGGAGGAGACCCTGGCCTTTACAGGAGGGACAGACCAGCCCACGCAGACGTGAGCCCCCATACCAGAGAAAGAGAGCGAGGGAGAAGCCACGGTGGGGGGTGGGGAGAGAAAAAGAAAAGGAGACACAGAGTGGAGCGAAAGAAAGGGGGGAAAGGGGGAATAGCGAGAGAGGGGTGCAGGTGAGGCAGAAAGGCACAGAGAGAATGCAGCAGGAGAGAGAGAGAGGGAGAAAGGGGGGAGAGGAGAGGGATACACAGAGCGATAAGAAGCCTTTCGGCAGGGGTCAGCACCGGGGTTAGGATGTTATCAAAGAGCCGGACCGCAGGGGCCTCCCTCTGCTCAGGGTCACGACACGGAGACAGCGACACGCTGCATTAGAGCGCCCGCCAGCCAGCTGCTAAACCCCCACCCTCTCCCGCCCCCGCCCTCCCCGTCCCCTCCCCCGCCCTCCCACGCCCTCCCCCGTCCCCTCCCCCGTCCTCCCACGCCCGCCCCCGTCCCCTCCCCCGCCCTCCCCCGTCCCCTCCCCCGCCCTCCCCCGCCCCCTCCCACGCCCTCCCCCGCCCCCTCCCCCGTCCTCCCCCGCCCTCCCCCGTCCCCTCCCCCGTCCCCTCCCCCGCCCCCTCCCCCGCCCTCCCCCGTCCCCTCCCCCGCCCTCCCACGCCCCCTCCCCCGCCCTCCCACGCCTCCTCCCCCGTCCTCCCCCGCCCTCCCCCGCCCCCTCCCCTGCCCTCCCCCGTCCCCTCCCACGCCCTCCCCCGTCCTCCCCCGCCCCCTCCCCCATCCCCTCCCCCGCCCTCCCCCGTCCCCTCCCCCGCCCTCCCACGCCCCCTCCCCCGTCTCACCGCTTCCTCCAACAGGGCTTTAGATGCTCATTACCGCAGCCGGTGCATTAAAAATAGGCAGCTCTATCAGAGAGTGTGAAGGCTAATTTACTCTCCAGATTCCTCCCGCTCCCCTCCGCGCTCAACACCTCTCCCTACCAAGAGATCAGAGTCGACCGACTCCCCCCCGCACCCGAGCACCCCGCTCTGTAATTACCCTCAGCAACATCATGCACATCTTAATTAAAGCACTCTTCTGGCCTTGCCACCGTCTCCAACGCTTTAACAAAAGCCCATCCAGGAGAGGGGGGGGGGGCTACTTCAAAACAGCACAGGTGTGAGATGTACTTTAATATGTCGACATCACAGCTGACCTCTTAATTACCATTTGATAGAGTTTAATTTGTGCGCTTTAGTGTGCGTAAGGGATGGGGGTTTGCATTTCAGAAATCCGGCTGGAATTCAAATGAGCCGTTCCACTCCGATTTCCATACAGCCTTCACCATAACAAATCCTGGAGCTCCTTTTGAGTTTCCGAAAATGCCGCCCGTGAAAACCGCTGCCTCATCTTCAAACTAATGCAGCCCATATCTGGCTCAAACATGAAAGGGAAGCATCTTCACAGCAGCGACAGAACTGCTGCATCACACGAAAAAAAACTTTTGATAATAATTTGCACAAGCATCAAAGGAGGAATAAGTTATTTTGTTTTTGATGTGAAATGAACTCTTCTCGGCGAGCAGGACTATTCTGCCTTTGTAGTGCTGTGGTTAAAAACAAAGAAAATGAAAAATTTTGTACTAATATGACCCGCATTCTCTTCAAAGAGCCATCAAATGAAAATGGTACTGACGTTTTTAGAGTGCTGGGTCATATTTGTTTCAGTCTTCAGTCCAATAATGCTAACTATCAGTTAACATTGCTCTTTCTTCAGTGGCTACTGTGTAATAAAATACCAGACGACAAGAAAGTTGGCGATCCAATTTCAACTGCTAAAGATGCGGGCATTCTTTGCCAGCCAATCAGAGCGCGGGGGCGTGGAGCAGCCCTGGCAGGAGCATCCTCGGGAGAAAGCAGAGAAGCTTCTGGATTAGGACAGAGATGGCAGGAGCTGGCAAAGCCTGACAGCGCTTCACTGGGGAAAACGGCACGCAGTTTGGGGACTCTGCTTGGATTGGATTTTAAACGATGGAACTGGCTTTGAAGTGAATATCCTCCACAGCCTTCCCTAGATCTTACGCTGCATTGTCTTCTCCCCGCGTCTGCACACAAAGAAATGAATGCACAAACAGCAGACAGCTGAGGAGAAATGCGCCGGAGCGGCTAGCGCGGGAGCGCGAGCAAAGACACACAACAGACAGTCATTTTCAGCAAAGCAATTAATTCACTCTCTATGAGCCGGGAGAGCTAGGTAGCTAATTACCCTGCTGGCATTTGGCTTCTGCCTGGCGCCGGCGCGGGGAAAAGGCCCGAATTCCCCGCGCGCGAGCCTCCCGTCTCCCTCACAGGCACACCCAGAGCACCAGCTGCCGGTCTGGAACAGCAGATTTAGCAGCCCTCACCTGCAAAAACAGCGGCGCGGCGGTGGGAGTTCTCTCCTGGAAACGTCCGCCTCAGTCCTGGGAGCCGGCCTGCGTCTGCTCCGCCTGCCAGAAGACACAGCGGGAGCGTCAGCGGATGAGCGAGAGCAAAGCACGCGCGCCTCAGCACATCGTCGTTCATGAGCGAGCGTTCAGAGACGACAGGCTGCTTCCCAAACAGGCCTTATTTCGCTAACACAGAGCTGATTTAGGCACGTAGCACCCTGTATCTGTGTATATACTACAAGGCTGACCTCATTACACTGGGGATCAACAAACCTTCACAGATCCAACCATGCCAGCCAATTAAAATGCAAGGCCTTCCGTGGTTACTCAGTTAGCAAGCGTATTCCACATCAGTGGTCTGGATAATGTGACCCCTGAGCCAGTTCCTGCCGGTTTCTGCCAAGCTGTAGTCTTGCTACTGCACATATGAGATATTAGGCTGTTAGTATATTAGCCCAATACATACAAGTGAGCTACGTTTCATTGAGATATTAGCCTGTAAGTATATCAGTCCAATGCATACGAGTAAGCTACATTTCATTGCGATATTAGCCTGTTAGTATATTAGTCCAATGCATACAAGTGAGCTACGTTTCATTGAGATATTAGCCTGTAAGTACATTAGATCAATGCATAAAAGTGAGCTACGTTTCATTGAGATATTAGCCTGTAAGTACATTAGATCAATGCATAAAAGTGAGCTACGTTTCATTGAGATATTAGCCTGTAAGTACATTAGATCAATGCATAAAAGTGAGCTAAGTTTCATTGAGATATTAGGCTGTTAGTATATTGGACCAATGCAGTGCAGCTACAGTACATTTCATTTCAGGAATGTAAAACTCAATCCCCAGAGGGAGGCATGCATGCTGGGTTTTGCTCCAATCTCTGCCCTTGCTTTGCAGAATCATTGCATTTTTCAACACTTTAAGGGTTTCACATACAGTATTTCACAGCATAGCATTTGCAGAAATGATGTGTCCTACATATACATGGATATTCAACTTGGACCAATTAAGACAGAAGAACAAGTTGGACTGAAAACTTGCCTTCACATGGGCCTCCATGAACAGACCGACAGTCCTTATAAGTGCTGTGCAGATAATTAAAGCCAGTCAGTGGGATGCACCGCCCATATCCCATCCTGTGAAACGAGGCACAAGGACGAGAGGACGAGACTGCCAGCTCCGCCCGTGTGCCTGCCTGCCTGCCTGCACGCGAAGCGCAGTCCTCCGACGCACGACTGTCCCGGCGGAGACGGCGCGCTGGCGAGGCACGAGCGGCGACGGGCGGCCGCAGCGTGCGTTTCAGAGCAGAGCGAGCGTTCGTCTGAGCGCGCTCTCACAGCCCCAGTGGGACGCGGCAGCGAGCCTATAAACACAGTCACGATAAGGAGGGAGGAATCAGGGGGAATACAACCTCGCGGGCCTCTCGGCCCAAAGCCCCGCCCCTTAAGCCGGTCCGCAGGAGTCAAAGGGGCGGGGGCACAGTGTGTGTCACCACCTCAGGGCTTGGCAACAATACGAGCCATATGGTGCCATCTACCAGTGGCTGACGCTGGCCGGCGCCACTCCGGGACACACACAGTCCATGAGCGCTTCTGTCAAGCGGACTGCCTCTCTGTCCACTAGCTGTATGTCCTGCGTTTGTGGCGGTGCTGACAGCAGGAGGAAATACGCATTTATGCTCCCACCCCCCCCTCAATAAGCTCCTCATCTTCACCACTCGCCCAGCGCGTGTTTTCAGCAGCCTATTCTGCCACTGTCTTCCACAGCTCTCTCTCTCTCGCTCACTATTTTTTGCTCCCTCCTTCTACGCGAAGAGAAGTTCCAGCGGGATGCATTACGCAAGTGAGCGGTGTTTCCGTCCCTCGCAGCACCCGAAACTCAAAGCTGAAGATGACGCAGCAAAACTTTCTGATGTGCCAAGAACAGGCTCTCATCACACAGGCGCCTGCCACAGCGATTAGCGTCACTCATAATGACACCACACAGTCCACATATGACTACAGCACGCCTGCACAGAATCAAACCAAGAACCCACAGGATTCTAGGAAACAAACCATTTTGGGCATAAATCATATTGTGTAAACAAGTGAGTGCCACAAACCAGGCGGAACTACATACAATTGAGTTTACACACACACATCAATAAATACAACAAAAATACACATCTAAAATGCAATCATAATTCAGTGGAACTGATTGGTTGCCCGTACACTCCTTTCATGAACAATGTGTGAGTATTCCCCTTTTCTAACCCCGAGTGGTTTCACCCATGTAAACTCAGTCTACAGTCCCCAATGGTGGCGCCCATGCACCTTTTTAAAACTGGTGACTGCCAGTTCAGTGAGCAATTTACATCTGGCTTCCCACAATATCCTCATTAATATAAAATGTAAATCCCACAAGCGTTCAAACGTTTTTAAAAATGCATAATCCGTTTTTCTCCCAAATACACATGACAGTCTTTAGTCTTGTGCAGCCATGTAACTGGTACCAGGAAATACAGGTGCAGTTGTCTTGTAATCAGTTTTAATAACCCACATCCCTCTGTGGCACAAAACCATGGTTGCGTTTTCATCAAAAAGTCCCCGCTCAGTTAACCTACAGCTTAACATTCATTAGAACAGAATTACTTTATCTGTCCCGAAGGAACTTCAGATGTGGCACTATCAAAAATACAATACAGAACAGCAACAGTAAAAAAGTGGCACATACTCTGGCACACAAACCAGTGAGAACAGACAGTACAGTAAAATGACTACATGCCCCAGCACCCCAAAAAACATTTAAGACCCGAAAGAGGCATGATAAGTCCAGCATCGATCTGGTCCAACATCAAGACCAACAGAACTGCCGCGGTTCAGCACCAAGCAGTTCACCTCCATCTACCACTCCATCATGTGCCGGGGACGTGAAACATGTGGCAGGTGACGTTCAATGGCTGTCAAAAAATCTGACAGCGATCCCCAGCCTCATACAGCGGCTGACGTGCTGGACACCTGTCCTTTCCCAGAGCTGGTAAATCAGGGGGAAAGGAGCAGCACTGCCACTTTATTGCTAGGTTCAGCGCGGAGGTAAAAAGCAATTTGAAGAGGATTTCCTGCTCAGAAGCAAGCGCAGGGGGATAAGCAGCGTGGAGCACGCCATCTGCCTCCCAGGCCAGAGCCACGTCACTACCCATAATCCCACTGCTGCCAGCACACTGACCCACACAGAGCCACGCCAAACGACCACCACTACAAAAAAACAACAATAAAAGACTCCGTTTAACCGCCTTTCCATCAAAACTGCAAAGGCACTAAGTGAGCAAACAATAATAAATTCCACACTACGCTTTGAGTCTTAGAAAAAGCTTATCTGAAGTTCATTGATGAGATTTTCCCCAGATGGTTCAAAACAGGATGTCCCCTCCCACCCCAGCTCCTTACAGTGCAGAAACCCAAAATCAGCAACTCTGTGTTCTCTCTCCCGGACTAAGTCTAAAAACAGGAAGCAGTGATTGGACACACAGTCACAGGAAATGCAGGGCCATCTTTTTACTGAGCTCTGAAGTTGCCACGTAATCCTCCACGAACACTGGGAAAAATACACACTTTGTTCATTTGTATTCAAAAAAACATTTGAATGCACTCTCAAAAACACTCCAGTACAATCTGTGTGTATTTTCAAACGTATCTCTAAATTCAAATCCTCTGCATTTAAAAAATATTGCCGTTCCAATAAAACCCTTCCACAACATGGCTTAATATCCGCCATGAAAAACTGTTTTCTTGCCCTGACGAGCAGGAGAGCTGGGTCTGTGGCCTCCTTCAGGAGACAGGGGCGGCGGCCTCCCGCTCTCGCTGCGCGTCTGAGTGGCGACACCCTGGCGCAATCGCACCCTGAGTCCTGCGCCAGCCCCAGCACAGCCACGCAACGAGGCGCCAAGGCCAGGCCCCAGGGGCACGTGCCCAGCCGGCTAAAGGCGGATGAAAGGCATGAACACAGGGAGAAACGAGCCCCCCCGCCAGCTGGGGTTCCCGCCACTACCAGAGGGCACTCAACGGTGATCCTGCTCAGATCCCACAATTTGGGCAGAGCACAGCCAATCACAAAGGAAGGACGCTGCACACGGAGCAGGCTGATCTTTTCCCTGATACCAGTCAGGAGATTTAAGCCAGACAATACCCAGACGTGTCTGACGTGAGAATTTAAGACAATCACTGCTTCAAGCCTACTGCCAAGGCAACGGGGGTGTCGCTAACGGGGAAGTGCGCTGCCGAACCGCAGAGATGGAGAGCGAGCGAGCGAGGAACAAGAGTAGCTCCTGCAAAACTGAAAGGCAAGGATTCCTGACAGGACGAGAGAGAGAGAGAGCATAAAGGCTCCTGAGATAAATCAGGTCACGCTTTTAAATAATGCTGCTAGTTTGTTTCACAGTGTAGCCCCTAGAGGAACTGTCCTGAAGTGACTCTGCACACCGGGGAAAGAGAGTGTAGAGTACTCAACAAACACTCAAAAACCAAGCAATACGGACAAACTCATGTAACTTTATCCAAGGAATAAAATCACAAAATTAACTAATTAAACTAAAGGAAAAACTTCCATATGCGTAGAAGCAACTGCCTGCTTCTAATTAGCAGTGGGATTTAAATAATTACTCACACTTAAAATGCCTGGTCCTTAACTGACATATTACTCATATTTATGAGACACTCTTTCACATCAAGCTAAATTTGTCATTCATTTCCGAGGGAGGAATGGGGAGCTAATTTAAGTTTTACAAAATATAAATCCAGGAAAGAAACTGAGAAATGAATGCCATACTGAAGGCAGAATGAATGCAGCATACCCTATCTGCGTTACATTATTTACACCCTCTGCTGCTCATAGCGACTGAAAGATCCAGCCTTCCTCCAGCATGAGGAATGCCGTGGGATTAAAACACAGTCACATTATCAAACACCCATGAAAGGAGCCTTGTGGATACTTAGCAGCTTTTAGAAACACTCCGGTCAGTTTGCACTCTATATTTTAATATTATATTACAGCCGTGCCTATATTAGAGCCATGCTACAGCTACAATGTTACAGCTATTTTTGCATTACTAGATTTTACTGTATGACGGCAGCTGCATTTGCCAATGAAGCAAGCCAAAAAAAATGCCTGTGTGAACCATTATTTAAATGTTATGAACCCCCTGACATTTAGCTTGCTTCCTAGATAATTAAAGTCTCAATAGGGTACTTAAACTAATAATACACTGCTTAAGAGATCATGAGGACAATCTCAATCCCTTATCTGTCCCCACAGGCTTATCTGAAACAGGACCTTGCATTCCGCACCAGTTCTATTTTCTTTTATTTTTTTGCAAATGGTGTACATTACAGCCGGCGGCGGATAGGTAGGAATAAGCGATAGCGCGCTCTGCCCGCAGAACAGCCGCTGAACTTGAGGAAGCTTTCCCCTGGCCGAGCCGTTCTGAACCCCTCCTTCTGGCGCGAGCGGGTTGCTCTGCTGGGGCTGCCAGCTGAAACTCAGGTTTCAGCGCTGCCTAATGCTGCCGGTCGGATGTGTCTGATCCGCGGTAAAGCCCGGAGATAAAAACGCTCAAGGCAGGGAGGACCAGCTATGCCCACCTACACGAGGTAGGGCTTTGCCATCTGAGCCAGTCCAAAGCAGGACCCACACTGTGAACACTTAGACGCAACCTTTTCGGTGTCTTACAGACACATAATTTAACATGCCAAAAAAAGAAACTATGCAAACCATGCGCAAACGAAGGGCAAACCAGTCGTAGCTTGCACGGTTTAATGTGCAAAACTCAGGCACACTTACTGGAGGAGAAGTCAAAGCTACAGCTGGAAGCCTACATCTCATCACCGTACTGCCTTTTAGTATTAAACCCTGCACTCTGAAGGGTTTCTTCAAAGACCATTTAGAATGAATTGATCATTTTATTGAAAAGCTTATTGATCTTCGTCATTCAAGCAGGACCAAACCAACTGATCAATTTCTCCTCTGCCCGCGACTATACTATGCACAAAATATCTGCCGCTGGAAAATAGGATCTATTTTTGGCAGGGCGTCATAAAACACATGGGCTAATAAAAAGGACATTCATTAAAGTGGGGATCTTTGAATTGGCTTTGGAAGGACGCACATCCGCCATAAATAACATTCATTTCGATAGCAGCGTGTAGTCTGCCAATGCCTGACCATAGCGCTTTTTTTTACATTAAAAATCAACACAGCGCACAGACCACTGCACTATTTCCAGGAAAGGAGCAGAACCGCTGCAGCCTGGCAGTGCGACTTGGGCAGACTAAGTAAAGATTACAAGAACAACCTGTACTTTACCTAGATTAGTAAAATTCCTGCAGGAACTGTCGGAGAAATTACCCCATATATGGCATTCCCGGAGGGTTCAAGAGCTATATTGAAAATAGATAAACTCGGCAAAATATGACAATAGACATACAGACTTTGGAGGATATAAAAAAGCACTATCATTCCAGATCACCGCCAATCAAAGTGACGCATCACAACGAATAGCTATCTGATGTGGTACAACATCTGTTTGTTTGGATTTAACGTTAGTATACAAGCGACCACTCTGACGAATTACGTGCCGCAGAATCTATGTTAATAACAATTTCCATATTACCATATTCACGTTATATCACAACAAATATGTCGGTACCTCAGAGTAGAAAAAACATGTCAAAACATTTCAAACAGGAATGACATTTATTGATGATAATAAAAAAATAAGGACAACGGCGATCCCTCTGTACTGGAGGTCAGAGCAACAGTACCGGTGTATATCAGCGCTCGAATGAATTTCAGAATCATACCACCAATACTGTCAGCTGTTTACCCAAATCCTACAATGACATTAGGAAACACTCGCGCAAAACGAATGCAAAAACAAAACTGATTAAATCGCTGAATTATGGGTTGCAAGCGGTACATTACACTTATTCCTGTGATCGAATCGAAAAGTCTAGTTAGACAGCCAGGAGAAGGGTGAGTGAACACGAGCACATCAATGTTAGTAGGTTTGCAGAACAACCCAGTTGCTTGGTCCTACTACAAGCAATATTTTCCGCTTGCTGAATGAATGCACAAGTACTACTTCCATACTTAGCAGAAAAGCAGTATTCTAAAAATGCACAGCTTGCTAACTAGTCGCTCTAGTCTAACGAAATGTAAGCATTACCAGCGAACATTAGTGAGATACAGACTGAAATGCAACGGTGAGAAACCTAGCTAAATTAGCTAGATAGCGGGTTAGCTTCGCGACACATCATCCCAGAGACACAAAGCTAACAAGCAAACAAGCTAGAACGATTCAACGAACTTAAACGTCATGTTTAATGTCTTCAACTTGATAGCTTGTCAAAAAGTAGCTGGTTCTGTGGAAAGACACAGTTTGCAAGCCAGCTAGCTACGTGTTATATCAATGCCGTTAGGACACAACGTTGACTGGCTAACTTGCTAGCTAGCTATTAATGTTCTCGCCCTATCCAAAGCAATGCACTAGCTTGTTAGCTAGCTAGCGAGCCCTTGCTGCGAGAAGGGGTAATTAAAGGATATTTATCTTTTTTTTTTTAAACGAATGCCTTCCACCCACCTGTACAGCAAACAGATTGTATCCTCTTCTGATTCTACGCTGAATGTTCAGGGGTATTGCGAGGCCTTGGGACACAGTATATGCGTTTATACTCTATATTATAGCCACCTCAAGAAATGCCCAGCTCAACTTCAGACAGAAACAACACAGCGCATAGACCACAACCGTGCCTCCTCAAGCACTCCGCTACCGCGAGACAGTGCGAGACGGAGGTGGTTGGACGAACCAGTTAGAGGGCTCAATGAGGGACACAACGACCAATCAATTTTCAGCGGCCTTCATTTTATCGCTAACCGTTTATTCGTGGAGATGCAAAGATTGATGGGAGAACTAGCCAGTTAAAACTTGCAACTTTGAGCTAAGAATCGCTCCGCAGTGTTCTCTGATTGAATGTGCAAATTTATGAACATTTTCCGTACCGACGGGCACTCTATAATTGTTTCACATTGGGACTTTTAGTAGGAGTGTGGAGTTGTAACTGAAACCTGCACTTAAAATATCTTAAATGACAATACATGTTTTAGAGTAATTTTAACCAGCCGTAAATCATTCGAGAGCCCATGCAATCCAAATAATAATTTAAAATAATGATATTTTACATAATCAACCAACGAAAATAAATAATTTTATATTAATTAAGATTTTAAATGAGTTTTTCTGCACTACGGGATGATTTAACATTGTTCCTTTGCATACCATGTCTCTTACACAATCAAAATGGCATTTACATTTTAATTAAGCAGTAGTGTGATTGCTTAGTGGGCTGAAATTAATATCCAGCAGACATTCCTGTCTGACCTCCACCTCTTATTTTTTAAAGTACATAGGCTGCTTTGCGTCGAAATTATTCTTATTTTCTCTTTTGTAATTTTGACAAAAATACCAGTTGTTATCATGTGGCTGAGATAATTATTTAAGCGGAACGAAAACATGTGACTGCACATTTAAGACGATTCATGAAGTGGCAATACATTATGCCTCTTATGAAGCTTATATAAATAATGTAAAACATTTACTTTGCAAACTGTCAAGTCTGGGACGGTTTTTATACAGTAGTGCAGTGAGCACTGCAGCACTGCAATGTTACCTAATTGCCAAAAGGCCAATCACAATTGGTGAGCCTGCTATGTTCTTTCTTGTGACATCACCCTGCCTGCCAGATGTGGTTGCTACATTGCCCTTCCCTCTGACTGAGCACTCCCCTGTGCTCTAACTCTCATGGGCACATTCCACTCTGTCACCAATGTGGCAAGAGGGTAGCAGCCTACTTGCCAGATGATGCAAACAAGCTCTGCTCTCCCATTCCACAATGCAATGAAATTACCTCATCACTAAAAGGCAAGTTGCAACATCAGGCCACAGTGCGTTTCCTAGCAATGTCACCCTGCCCGACAAGTGTGCTCACTATAATGCTATGTATAGCCCTGTTCTGTATTACCTGAAGAATGAAGAGTGAATTTGATTGTTCTTCAACTGGCATTAATATTTAAAGGGGCAGTTCACCCAATAGTTAAATATGGCTATATTTACACTTACCGTCCAGAAAGTTTTGCTGACATTTGACACGTTTTGTAGATATCCACAAGATATCTAGATAACCAGAAAGGACCTCAGTGGTGGCCCATGTACTGCATGTTAAAGCCACATATGAAAGGCCTTCCTCTGATTCCACTCTGTGCAAGCTTAGCTATAGTCTGCGGTGTGAAAAAAAAGCAAGCTGGCAACATCACATATTTTATAGGCATTGGTTACTTCTCATTAATTGTACATTGAAAATTCAGGAACATGATGCAGTTCCATGGCAACATTATAAATGATTTTGTTGTTGACATGGAGAGGAAGAACATCCTTCTTGTCATTAATGTGAAGAGGAAGCTCGCCCTTCTTGTGAAGAGAGTGATGTTGACAAGGTCACAACAGAATCACCATCCATGTAATACACTGAGACTGCTGTGTGCTTTGGCTGTGTTGCTTTAAAGGCATTTTTTTCCTCCATAAGGGAGAAAAGATGCACACATTCCACTTGAGAGGAAAAAAGCTCAAACAATAGGTCCAGAGCTTTTCAATTTCATGGGTGGCTGTGTGATTCCTTTTTCCTCCTGCGCTCCCTCTTGGCTGTTGTTTTAAGAGGCAGACGGATTTTGGCGCTTTGTAAAGATAAACTAGACCTGGGTCCTGTGCGTGTTGTTTTAGCAGGATCAGGCCAGGCACCCGAATCCGTTCCTGTGACAAGGTAGAAACACGTGGACAGCCTTTCCTCTGCAAGTTGTAGGCTGTTTACCATTTGATTGCACAGCAAAAAGCCTCCATAAGTTCTGAGCCCTTACTGATGTTAATCGATGCCATGCTGTGCATTAAACTAAATGATGTCAAATTAAATATGTAAGGAACAATGCAGTTTGTTGTTTCATTGATCAAAGTGAGATTTATTGTTCCCTGCAAGTGGGAGGGTTCATGGAGTGAGTCAGGGATCAATCCAGATGGTCTTACTGATTATGATGTGTTTGCGGGGTAGGGGGGGGATAAGGGCCACCAGCCATAATTACGCAAATTAACTGGGTGTTTTAGTACCTCTGGGGGCATAATGGAATTTTTTATGACCTATTTTTTGTGAGCAGGACATATGCAGAATGTTATGTATATCTTTGCACCTTCAATGCACAGACAGTCTAATTCTTTTTTTTAATTTAGCAGACAGTCCAGAGCACACACAAGTCCATCCTGATAAAATGCATTTAATGCATATCACAACAGGAAGTATAACAACAAGACAAAACAAGTATAACACAGGCAGTTATACAGTGATTGAGCATTAAACTGAAAAAGACAGTTATAAAATCTTACCGACAACTGTAATTGTTCCAGTATATATAACAGTGCAATTACCCTGAGTAGTAATCCTGAATAGAAAAGTAAGTACATCTTACAAATGTGCACATTATCTCATTTAGATCTATATAAGCTGCAGTATATCAGCTTATTGGGCATTAATGTTCACACTGTGGCAAGCAATGACCCGTAAACAATGCTACCTTACATCATTCTTATGTACTCATAGTCAATAACCATAATGAATGTAAGAGCAACATTACACAAGATCAGCGTCCACACTCTAGTGTGGAGTAATTGGAAAATGGGTGCTAGGCAGAGTAGGGCCCAGGTTATTCTGAGTAACTGAAGTCTGGAGGGGGATTGTATTCATAAAGAGCTTCATACTTGGAATGCTTATCTAGGATCAGTATGGATAGCCATATCATAGGGGCAGAGGAAGCCTTATCCTAGATAAGCACTGAGATGCTTTATGAATAAGAGCCTGGGTCTGCTCCAATTTTTGCAGATCTGATGGCTGTAGTTTGGTCACTTCTCACACAGACCAATAAGGATATAAGATAGGGTCTGGATAAGGCCACAGGGTTGAGGATGTGGAGAGGCCACAGGGGTGAAGAGTGACTGTTCAGATGATGTGAGAATTTGAGTGCAGACCTGTAAATGTGGGAAGCACTAATGGCCCAGGCAGCCCAGGAGCTGGGCAGCACTGTCTGGAACTCAGGATGAGCTGTCGTCAAAGGAAGGCCAGTGCACGGAAACAATGAGAAATGAGATATAGACGTATTTTGACGTGTGGAGGTTGAAAAATCCATCTTTATTTTAAACTTAATTTCATCAGAAGAGTCCCTTGATAACCATTACTCATTTTCAATGTTTTTTTAAAAAATTATTTCTTTAAACGACAAGTTTTTTACCAGTGTTATTTGTTTCCTCAGTTTGGAATGTCAGGTCACTTTTCGAGCCTGCCCCATTGGTGCACCACCCTCTGTGAATCAGGGAAGTCAGAACAGTGTGCACATCCTCTGAAGTGCATGCTGGTCCCTGCAAGTTCTATTCACTGCTGTTGACCTGGCTCATAATATAGTAAAGAGGCTTATGCTGTAGTACATTCTTATTGTTAAAAATACCTGATTTAGAACATCAGCTAGATTAAGGAGAAAAATGCAGTACAATAATTACCATACAGCCAATAAGCAATAATACAATGATAACAAAGAATACAGATCTGCAGGTGTGAGTTTGTGGCACAGGCAGGGGGACTGGCCAACTGTAACAGTTGTCTCATTGAAATAAGGGCCTGGAATCGGAGCTTATATGACTAGGTGGTGAACCATCAATGGGTTAATCTTGCCTTGCAGAGGAAGAACCTGGTGAAGGGTGCTGAAACAATGTTCACCGCATAGCAATGTCAGGTTTATTTGTGGATTGGTAGAGAAGTAGTGTCAGTATAAACAAGGGTATGGGGGGTTCCGTCAGTGTTCACTCTACTCCTAAAGGTCTTTAGGAAACACAGACATTCGGGATTAAACTCCTGTGAACAAGCTGCCTGCTCACTAACACCTGCCCTTATTTTATAGAGTTCTAGCACTACCACCTACAGCTCTCTCACTGACACCTGGCAGAATTGTAATGCCTGGATAAACTGGCCATTTATAGGTTATTTCAGGATGTGCAGTCCTTCCGAAAAGGGTCCGGAGCTAAGCTTTAAAACTAAGCTGCCAGTTTGAACTGTAAAGCATAATAATCACAGAATAAGCCACTGCTGTGTTTTGCCCCATAAAGCAGTCCTTGTCTACACATTCCTGTTAAAGCTTTGGTCTCCTGTGCTTTGCTCAGACAGCTTGCCCTAAAGTCCTCTTGATGAAATATGGGCCTGTGCCCTACTAACGAAGGGCCCCAGTACACACAGCGCTGTATGCTTGGTATTGTATGCCCATAGAATGCTGTGTTGTCTGATCATATCAGCGAGGTCAAAAGCTCATTCAGCAGCACAGAGGCAGGAGGGAGAGTGATTCAGAGGTCACACTAATGGATGCAGCCAAGCTTAAGAGCGGTGGTGTGTAAGTCCCCTGTACCACCAAGCTACTGTGCACATCTGCTGATCCAAACGGATGTTGTTTTATAAGAGAAAATGCACTGAAGGATTTTTTTGTTTTGTCTGTAGGGTCTAGGACACCCCTGGTTTCATTTTATTCTTTTTGGTTCATGAGAGGGCTGGAATGTTATGATTTTACTCTTTGTTTTTTTGCGTTTAACTCAGCCAGACATTCTGGTATCTAAACAGTTGCAAGCGAGAACTCATAAGTCAGGGTCTGCATGTGTGTCTGTGCTTATTTTTTCTTTCTGAGCTCGGTTTTTCCTCCAACTGCAGGCCCTTAACAATGCTAAGTACAGTTAATCAATTTCAGCAAAGTGTTTTCTAGTTGTAAGTGGATCTAGTGATTTTTCTTTCTGTCAAAAATGAGGGCTTTTCTACAATGATAAAGCAATTAGATTTGGTGCAAAGATAAGTTTTCTTCAACTTGGGCAAAGGGCAGAATTGTTGCTGCAGAGGAAGTACGTTAAACCTGGTATATGACAAGACTTTCCTGTGAGCTTGAGCTTGGGCTTGGAAGGTGACGGAACCAAGGGCGTGAAGCTACTGTCTGGGAAATAGATGCAAGGAGAAGGTCGTTAAACGGTGGAGGACGTTCCAGTACCGCAGTATTTCCTGGAAGATGCTTGGCATCTGAGCTACCCTGTCCAGGGGAATAGTTTATCCTCATTAATAATTTGGTCTCATGCCAGGCCTCCATATCCACTGGCAATGAGAAACTCTGAATTGAAATCTGGCACTCATTAGGTTCTGAGAACACAATGTGCAGTACGGACTAGCATGCTGGCACGATGCACAGTATAGAGAGAACTGTGTCTGGTCAAAATTTCCCCAGCTCCTTGTTTGTCTTCTCATTACACACCTCAGTGCAAGTCATTGTTTGAAATACAGAGCAATGTGAATTTATGAACTTCCCTTTAATTTGAAACTGTGCTTTTATTTCTCAAATTCAAGGGTACAGGCTTTCTCGGGCTGATACCTGTAAAATGGCTCTGCAATCCCCAAATTAAATAGTCATTTAAAATACAGGTTGCCAGGCATGTTGTACTAGGCTCTGGAACAGGCATGGGAAAAGATTGGCTACCCTTTGGCATGGCACACTCACACAGGACTTCATACTCAATGTGGACATTACCCATTATCTGAATATGCAGGTGTTAAAACTAACCACTCCAGAAAATGTTTTGCAAGTCAAAGGAACTGCTGTAGTTAAACAAGCCAGAATCTGAGCATTGTACTATTACATTGTGAAGACACTTACATTTACAAGGTATTTTTATTAATCCATATAGATGGCATAATGTTCAATAAACTAATCGATTAACACACCTCAAAATCATAACCAATTATGTTAAGAAATGTTAGTATTTCTGATCCTCTTGGGGCAGTATCTAAAACGAAAGCATTTAGTTGCTTTTTACAGGTGGCAGTGCCTTGTGTCTTGTGTAGCCTACAGAGGACATTCAAGACATGGAACATTTTAATTAATTTCTGAGAACAAACTGGCTAAAACAAGACCATGAATAATGCAACATGAGGGAACAAAATGTATCTTGTACACACAAATTTGATGAAACATGGTCTCAATATAGTCTCTCCATTTTATTGCTCTCCAAATGTCCCTTTAGGTACTCTGTTTAAAAATAAAATAATGGCATGGTGGTGCAGTGGGTTGCACTTGCATCATAGCAAAAAGGTTCTTGGTTTGAATCTCGGCCAGGGTTTATCAATCAATCAATCAGACAGATATTTGTATAGCACTTTTCATACAAGTTAAATGTAACACAAAGTGCTTCACACAATACGACAACCCGCCCCCCCCCCCCCTTCCCGATTCCATACTCAATAAACTTATTTGTGTGGAGTTTGCATGTCCTCCCCTCATCTGTGTGGGTTTCCTCTGGGTACTCTGGTTTCCTCCCACAGTCCAACATACAGGTTACAGACATAGATTTTTCCCATCTCTGGAACATAATTCAGGTCTGAAGGAGTTAAACCAACCAAGATCAGGTTTTAACCCAAACATTGCCACATTGTGCCATTTTGGTGACATTATGAGTGCACCGCAATGTCTGTACAATGCATGAACACATAACACAGATGCAAGAAATATTTTGTCTATTTCAATTTGACTATTTAAACAAAAGTTGTGTTCAGTTATCCAATACTGGCTATTTTAAGAAATGCTTGTGTACAGAGTTAGCAGTATGGAGTTGAGCCACTTGAAGAAGAGACACAGTATGAAGTAGTATGGAGTTACACTATTTGAAGAAGAGGCACAAGGAAGGTGGGAGACTGACTCTACACTCATCAAATAGCATAAGATATGCACTTGTTAAAATCGTGGCTGCTTATTCCATACAGCCCAGAACACACTTGCTTTTAATGCTGCGTTCGTAAGTGCTAGGCTGATGATTGAACAAATCTTTGGAATGTTAAAAATGCATTTCAGATGTTTGGATGGGTTGGGTGGAATGTTACAATACACGTCCGTGCACTCTTTGGGGCCTGCTGTGTTCTAGACTACATAGCCTTACACCTTGAATGTGACATAGACCTCGCAGAGGACACATTACAGGGCTTTCATACGGTGTGATGATAGCAATGGAGATTATAGAGGCACAGAGTGCATGTGAGAGCAGTGACTGGTTGGCTGCAGCGCTGTTTCCATAGTGAATGCACATTCATTTTATGAAGTGCATGTCACAAATTAATTAAACTTAACTGAAGTTTTTTGTTTATTTTAAATAGTGATACTGAACAATAATTGACAGCAAAGAAACTAAAAAAGTTATAGTAAATTTATAGTAATCGTGTCATTTTCTTCCCTGTCCTTTCGCATGCAACAACAGCACAATGGCACTGCCAGCTGCCTCCGGGCTAGTCTGGGAATATTCTCCCTGCTAAACTGTTCACGGGAACCATTTATTATAGATTTTATTACTTGCGTATAAATGGAAACAAGGACACAGGGTGTCATTGATGCGAAGCACCATTCAGCAACTTAAGTGCTAATAGCTCCCCCTTTTGGAGCATCTTCAGCCTGCTAAACATGAGTGAGTGTGTGATTGAGTGAGTTACAACCAGGTTCATGAGGTGCTTTGGATCTAAATACATTTTGTTTGAAGGGGAAAATAAATATTTAAATTACTACTATTCTGTCTCACTATTTTGAATACCCGAGTAATGGCGCTTATGTACTGTTTTTAAAGGGAAAGAAATGGGGCAGGCTGAATGGCAATAATGAGATCAAATCCCCACCACATCCACAATTTTTTAAATTCTTATTGAACCAGCCTGGTTTCAACTGTGCTGCAGCTGTACTAATGCCTGGAGTCACAAAATTACACAAATTCAGTTGGATGTGCCCTAATTCACGAGTTACCGCTAGTGTTTGTCAATTGTGCATTGTCTGCGAAAAGAGGGCCCATCGAGAACTAATGCCTTACTACTTCAGTGGTACTTTTCCAAGTTCCTCTTGCATGAAGTAAGAGTGCTTGAATCATATAATGCTAAGTCCTTTTCACAACTTTATTTTTAGGAGCAGATGACTGAAAGCTGAGCTCTCATGTCATATTTTCTCACTTTCCTTCATGCAGCCATTGAAAGCCAAAGTTAGCCCGTGCATATGCTCATTAGGCTTTTCTGTCTATTTGAGCCTGACCCAGTTAATTGTACAGGAAGAAAAAAAAAACTGACAAGGTTCCATTGTGCCGAGATAATTGGAAAACTATTGAAATGGGAAACATTGGTCTTTTCATTCTTGTATTTGCAATGAAAAATGTAATTCCCTGGATGATTCATGCCTCCATCTTTCCCCCCTTCCCTTCAACAAATGAATTACAAGTGAGCAGAAACAGTAGGAGGACATCCATTGTGCAGCAGCAGATGCTATCATGCCTTGAATCCCCAGCAGAGCTGACAGAGCCGTAGTTCTTCCTGGTCTTCATAGCTTGTTTGTTTCAGGTGAACACTCTCACTCTGTGTCTTTGAATCCGGAGCCACATGTACTCTGTCAGTTTTTCATTTTCAAACTTATATATATATATGTGTGTGTGTGTGTGTGTGTGTTTTGTAAATACAAATACAGAAAAAATGCAAATACATTTTCACTCCATGAAAAGGATGATGTGTACATTCACTCTTGCTTTCCATCAATATTACTAGCCTTTTTATGGGGTACTGACTGTAAAATGTTTTCCAACATTTGAACAAATCACTTTATATTGCACATTTAACCACAAAATGTTCTTGTTTTCATGTATTTATGAAAGTTTAACATGGCAGACCTAAATATGTAATATGCCATCACAAAATATGAGATGAAAATATATTTCATGCATTTAGTAAAGATTGAAGTTAGTTAGTTAGTTAGTTACAGTAGTTAGTAGAGTTGGTAAAAGTTAAATATTTCATGCATGTAACAAATATTTTAAAGTTCTAGTAAATGTTTTAAAAGTTTCAGACACACAACAGTTGTATGAAATATTTGTTATGATTCATTAGCTAAATATTTCATAGATTCAACAAATATTTCGTACATTTAATACATTTTTGTAGTTTTATTAAATGTGTGAAACTTGTGCAAATAACCTCCACCCATTGCGCATGAGATGCTGAAGTGAAAAATTGCATAAAAGACACAAAGCAACCTTTTTTGCAAGAACAACAATATCATTGTTTTAGACATTAGTTTAGCATCTGGAAACATATATTCTTATAATACATTATTAGCTACATGCATGACATATTAAAGGATGTAAACTTTTAAACAGTGTTATTAAACATTTTAAATGCTGTTCATTAAAAAATGTATTAAACACTTCATCAAAAAATGAAATGTTTACATTTTAAATGGTTACTAAACATGAAATGAAATGCTGAAATAAAACATTTAGCTTAAATATAGATTTTGTCTTAAGAATATAATTTAGAGATTTTTTTATTTAATGTTAAGAGCTGCTATATAAAATCTCATAATAACTTTTCTCAAAGGTTTTGGGGGTGGGGGTTTTTGTTTTGGTGACATTTTGGTTACATATTGGGACATATTGCACGGTATATTAAGTTAATTTTCTTTCACATCTGGCACCCCATAACTCATTACCACCTTATATGTCTGTTTGCTTCACAATGCACTATGAGCTGCTCTTTAGCCAAATAATATGAGTGTGCACAGTTGGTCAATAAAACACAAATTAGTGTAAGGACAAACACATCTGTTTATTATTGTAATGGGTCATCAGGAAAAGTGATAAAAAGGGCATTTCAGAGACATGTGGCCTTTACCGAGGTCACAGATGTGCAGGGATGGGACCATAGACTGTATAAAAATAGTCTCACCCCTCCACAACTACCACCCTCTCATGCCTGCAGAACTGCTGCTGACAGTTGATTGATTCCAGGGCTATGGTGTGTGTGTGTGTGAGTGTGAATGTGTGTGCATGTGTCTGTGTGTGTGTGTGTGTGTGTGTGTCCTGGCACTGCCCTCTACCACTTCTGCCTGTTTGCTGTTGTCTTCATTTCATTCTGTCTCCAAGGTCATGAAAGATTCATGCCCAGTACTTACAGTGTTTGTTAATGTACTTTAAGAAGAGGATTGCAGAGGCCAAGAGCACAAAGTGCCTGGCCTTTATGAATATTTACAGTGCCGTCCTCTCCCTCTCCAACAGCCCTGCTTACCACCCAAACCCAAAACTTCTCTGACACTGAGGTGCAGCCTGGGACACAGGCCAGGCACAGAGAGAGAGAGACAGAGAGGTGGAGGACAAGACTTGGGTGAGCCCCATATATCTCCAGCGTAGTGCTATGTACTGTTTCTGGCTGGGTTGTTATATCCTTTTGTATTCTGAAACTTGTCAAAGAAAAAATACATCACTGCACCTTTTTACAGGTTCTGAACTTGTCTATGAGAGCAACAAGGAGCAAAAGAGACTATAGATACTGAATATACTCTGTGGTATATTTAAATGTGTGTGAGTCTCTTCTCTGTGTGTGCTGTAGTGCTTAAGGAGCTAGGCTTGTACCCCTTAAGGCTGCAGGTTTGATTCATAGGTGGGACACTGCTGTACCACTGAGGGAAGGTACTCAAACTAGGTTTCCTCAGTAAATACTCAGCTAGCATTTATTAATTCATAATCTGTAAACAAAAATAAGCTATGCACACTGCCCTGGATAAAAGTGTCTGCTTAGCAAATGAATTATGTATCGTTCCTCTGTGTCCATGGAATTATAACTTTGTTTCCTCTGTCTTATTCAGTGTGCAGCACTGCTCTCTTAAATGAGTTCTGCAGGACTCAGTGCTTTCCTTTTTCCTCTAGGCCTCACTGCTTCTCTCAGTGGGAAATCTGACAAGATGGAGGCAGCAGCAGACATTGAGTTGTCTGCTGGGAGGCAATTTGTTGTGCTTCCAAAGGAGAAGATGAAAAACAAATTCTGTCTTTTCCAGTATCCAAGTGAAGGCATATTTCTGGGGGTTTGGGGGTTCAAAAAAGCATGAGGTGAAAAACTCCCAGTGGGAAGATAAATCCTCAAATGGTGGCAAGAAAAAACTCCCAGATGGGGAGAAATCTCAGGAGGAACCCGGCTATAGAGGGGAAGGCCATTCTCCACTGGCTGGCCTGGTGTAGATTAGCACTAGAATGTAACAGAAATGTAATAAGAGATCTATCAAAGAAAATAAAATGGCTTGAGCAGGTTGCAGTTGAGATAATAAACTAACAGAAACAGAAGTAGTCCAAAATGTATAGTTCAGTATAGCGCAGTTTTGTTGGACGGGGTGACACATCTGGAGCTCCAGGCTGCATCAAGACATGGACATGAAGCAGGGGAGGAACAGGACTGCAGTGGTCCATGACCACGGAGTGAGGGACAGGGCTGGGGCGGTCCATGACCACGGAGTGAGGGACAGGGCTGGAGCGGTCCATGACCACGGAGTGAGGGACAGGGCTGGAGCGGTCCATGACCACGGAGTGAGGGACAGGGCTGGAGCGGTCCATGACCACGGAGTGAGGGACAGGGCTGGGGCGGTCCATGACCACGGAGTGAGGGACAGGGCTGGAGCGGTCCATGACCACGGAGTGAGGGACAGGGCTGGAGCGGTCCATGACCACGGAGTGAGGGACAGGGCTGGAGCGGTCCATGACCACGGAGTGAGGGACAGGGCTGGAGCGGTCCATGACCACGGAGTGAGGGACAGGGCTGGAGCGGTCCATGACCACGGAGTGAGGGACAGGGCTGGAGCGGTCCATGACCACGGAGTGAGGGACAGGGCTGGAGCAGTCCATGAGGGTGAGGCCTCAGGGAAAAAGAAACAGAGAAGTCGAGGTTAGGCACTGTAAGATCATCAACACGCAAAATGTAAAAATCTAGACTAAACACAATAAATACTAAAGATGCTCCATCTATCTTCTATCCTACGGTCTTTGGCTATTTACAATTGTTCAGCCTGTACTTAATTTGAAGCATTGGATTGAACAGTACTCTTCTCATCATATGTATTTCTCTAAGAAAGGTCCTCTATCTTACTGAACAGTGAAGACTGGGCAGGAGTCCATATCTGTGGTTCAGGGCCTGGAAGCCCCTCTGAGTGGTAATTGCTCTAGCAGAGGCAGTTATCTGTGTTAGTCACCAGCAGCGAGGCACTGAACTTTATAGTGCACAACAATCCTGCCCCCTTCCCCCTGCAGATCAGCTACCCTGTATATCGGCCAACCAGCAGGCAGGGATGGCCCCATTGTGTGTGTGTGTGTGTGTGTGTGTGTGTGCGTGTGTGTGTGTATGTGTGTGTGTGGGGGAGGGGGGGGAGTGTTTGTGTGTGTGTGCGTGTGTGGAGTGGAGGGGGAGGGTGTTTGTGTGTGTGGGGGGGGTTGGGGTGTTTGTGTGTGTGTGTGTGGGGGGGGGTGTTTGTGTGTGTGTGGAGTTTGGGGGGTGTTTGTGTGTGTATGTGTGTGTGTCTGGGTGTGTGTGTGGGGGGGGTATTTGTGTGTGTGTGTGTGTGTGTGTGGAGTTGGGGGGGTGTTTGTGTGTGTATGTGTGTGTGTCTGGGTGTGTGTGGGGGGGGGGGGGTTTGTGTGTGTGTGTGTGCGTGTGTGGAGTTGGGGGGGTTGTTTGTGTGTGTATGTGTGTGTGTGTCTGGGTGTGTGTGTGTGTGTGTGGAGTGGGGGGGGGGGGGGGTTAGCAGCACATCTGCCTTTCCCATTTCACACTGCAAAAGGACATGCTCATTTGGAATATGCAAAGGGCTGTAGTACCTTGTTTATCACTGGGGTGGGAAAGCTGTGGCCCACTCCACAAGCTCAGGGCAGCACTGCACTGGCGCTGGAGAAATAACTTCTGTCACACAATGTTCTCAAGTTGTCCCGCAGGGGAGGAGGGTGAAGGAATTGAAATAGAAATCGCCCCCAGATAGAGCTAGCCTGTCAGTCACCTGACAGTCAAGCCACCCTGCTCTACTTGTTGAGATGATTGTGTTTGCTGCCACACTCTTCCCCCTTAAACACAACCCATTCCACCCCCCTGGTCACGTCAGTGATTTAGAGCCTGCAGGCAGCACTATATAGGCCCAGACCTCCACTTGGCAACAGCCTTTGTGGTGTGAAATTGACCTTTATTACTTTCAATTGATGCTGTGCTGTCTGAGTACAGCATTGCAATGTCGTAACTAAGCGAAACCATATGTTGTCAAGTGTAAGCCTTTTCAATGTCCTCTACGGCAGAGCGAGTGTCACACCAAAAGCATTTAAGTGTTCCCACACAGCTGAAGCTCCATGCTGCCATCACACACTAGAATCAAAGTATTTTTTCTGAACGTGGTTCTCCTGCAAATCATAAATTATGTGCTGTTATTGTGTGGTTATGGCACTTCCGGGTGCACTGTCCTAATAAGCAGAGTTAAAGTGGTCCTCAGTAGTCACTCACAACCTTCCAACGGACATGCCTGGGGATTTCTGTAGGTCACATAAATCTAAGCCTTGTGACTTCAATACTGGTCTGTGCTCACTGTCCCAATATTAAGCCTGAAATGACCTTACCTGACATAAAACTGATTTATCAGGAGAGTTTTTCCACTTAAAGCCTGCTTTGTTAGAACGTGTCAGAGAGAGGGATTGGGGCAAAGCTCTGACTGGCTGCCACACTCTTCCAAAAGGATAATGGAAATTATGTAAATCGACATTGGCCATGAAAATGTAACACAGGAAGCCATGCAAATCAAAAAAGCCCATGAATACCTCAGGATGGTAATTACATTTACCTCTGTACAATCCCTCTTTTATTACAGCTCATTCATTATAATGCTGAGCGAGGACTGGAGTGTCACTGTGCTTGATAGCTGCAGGACTGAATATCTTCCTCATTCACGATGGAATCACACACCGTAGTAATTGCTCGGCACAGCAAATCACAGGGAAACTGAACCCAGGCCAAGTCGTAAAAAACAGAGTGAGGAAAAACGTTCTTTTCTTTATCATCTTCAAGGGAATATTTCCACCTTTTATGAGGAGAGCTTTGAGGGGCTGAGAGACGGGAGACATAGGCCTATTTGGCGGGAAGGAATGGCTTGCCCGGTAATGATCAGCCGCGCTGTTCAATTAGCTCAGCCTGTTGAAGAGCCCGGTTCCCCGGCTATGCGCCCCGGCCACGGCTGTTTGATGCAACCCGGTGTTTACAGTGCAGACGGTCCTCCGCCGCGTGTTAGCTTGCATGTAAAGCAGGATGTAATTAAGCACAGTCCCTTGTTGCGCTATGTGATTAGCCGTGGCACTGGAAGATGGGTTTCCGGGAGGTAGGCCCAGCTTGAAGAGATCGCTCATTAGATGGTGACATGGTGGTCATTAGATTAAAGGGAGTGGTGTTTTACAGAGAGACACGTTGTCTCTTCCTTGGCCTTCTCCCTTAAATTAATGTTATATTTTGGTCACATGTCTAGGTGCTTAGTGGAAAAAGTCCTGGGGCAAGTTTCAGCATGTACCCCCATACTCTGCCTACAGGACAGCCCTAAAAATTTGTGATTGAGTCTGAAAAAAGCACAACAATGGTTTCTAAAAGCTGAGTACTCAGTAAGAGCCTGAAAGATTTTAATTAGTAAGCAATGTAAATATTAAAATTGGGACAAAAACCTACTGTATCCCACTATCTTATCAGCAGGCCAACTATGTAAGCTGGGGCCCAAAATCTGTGATGACACCTCTGCATAGACCTGTATAATGGCATCCATAATGCAGACAACATTGCTTGAAGATTAAATACCAGTGTTTTTATTGTGATTATTAACTGTACAATGTTGCTTAATTCTACGGATGAACTACACTGATATTTTACAACCTCATTTGGGGGTCCCTGCTTTTGATATCTGGATCCAGCTGGTGGAAACATTTTAATCCTCTCTGTGCTGTGATCAGCCATGTTGTTATTTTAAGGATCAATTCTATTGTGCGTCTGCTGAATTATAAGGACTACCCAATTGCTAAAAGAGCCCTCCAGTGATTCAATATCTATGGATGTTCATTTCATAGAGTACATTTGCTGCTGAATCACAGTTCACAATGGACTGCAAGGCAATGCAATATCCCTGTAACCCTTCAACAATGCTCTAAAAATCTTTATAATAGGCAAATCATGAATGCATTGAGTTGAATGTCCTTTCTCAAAATCTCTTTGTTTTGGTTAGTTTGGTTGCTTATAAGAATTCGCAGAATGTATTATGTTTGGGCTATTGATTAGACCATTATGTATCCCCCTGTTGCTTGTATTGGCTAAAAAGCATTCTGCCACTCAGTATTTATCTCATAGCAATCCACAGACTGTAGGTTCAGGTGAGGTGAGGTATTCTCGACAGATTTCATGACAAAGTGAAAGTATCAAGGCCGTGGACTGATAATTCAGAGCTTCTCAAATCTTTTCCAGATTCTTATTTTGTGCTCTCCCCAACTCTGTTGAATTTCACATTCGGGGCACAAGTTCATCAAATCATTTTTTAGAGATCATGCCAGAACCTTAGAGAGGCAGTTTATAGAGTATATACAGACTCTTAGTCAGTGGATTTAGTGCTCAGAGTTGGGACTGCTGGAATATCAGTACATTGATGAGATACCAGTCCTGTCCAACAAGCTCGGGTGGCACAGTTGGACACCTACTCCAAACTCTGTTCGAACAGCTGGATTATGAGACATGTCTCCTCATGTCCTCAGCTCAGCAGTCACAGTTCCTAAACCAGAGGTTTGGATCTCAAATGAGCTCTGCCCCTCCCCCTTTCACCTCCCCCAAGGTGCTTTTAATCCTAAATGGAAATTTAACTGCAGTAATAAAACTCGTGTTAAGAGTGTCTTCCACGAGACCAGGAGGTTATGGCCCAGTTCTCGGCCTAGTCATGCTGGTGATTTTAGAATTGATACCCAGCACTTCTCCGCTTGGTTGTCAACATAAAACAGCGATGGATTAGAGTAATGACCCTGCACTAGACTGCGATGCTCGTATATCACACTGTGTGACATGGCAGAAATCAGGGAATCTCTGGCTCTATTACATTATTCATTGGTTGAATAGCTGCCCTTATCCAGAGTGATTTAGACAGCTTACATACTGTTACTTACTATCCATTCATACAGCTGCATTTTTACTGAAGCTATTTCAGGGTAAGCACCTTGCTGAAGGATATAATGACAGTTTCCCTCCACTAATTTGAACCTGCAACCCAAGTCTAAAGCCGTAATTCCCAAAAACTGTTCTTACTCTAGTACCCCACACTCTAAAAACACCCTCAGTTTACAGAACCCCAGTGGGAGAGTTAGCTTATTTGGCAGCTTTGAATTGAGGGTAATTAAAATTTGAGTTTTAATAGTAAACAGAAGTCACTGGTTCGTCCCAGATATATAACCTGGCCTTTGTGGAAAGGAAGAAAAGGCAGCTGTGAGTCAGCTTCAGCCTCCTGAATATACCTCCGATGTGAGAGAGTGAGGAAAAAGGGTGCAGCCTTAGCCTTAGCTCTACCTGCACCAGCTAGAATCCAGTGGGTTTTATGGTATTTTCCTGTGGTAATATCCTAGAAAATAGGAGATCAAATTGAGATACAAGGACTTGCATGTGTTACAATGGTCCAGACTTGCATGAATCACAGAGCAATTCTACATCATCCCCTGAATGAGGCAACCTCTGACACTGTGAAATACTTTCCCCTGCATACAAAGGCCCTGCTTACGATCATATCTGATACGGGTGACAGATCGGTCTTCTCTGTATCTGATATTCTGCATGTGGTCGTCCGTTTGCAATTCATTTTTAAAGTCTTGTGTATCTGATTCAGTATGTTTGAACTGAGATCCCATTTATGGTCATTGTGGAATGTTATTTGTCAGTAGAAACAGATGACATAAGAAGCTGCATGCTTGAGGACTTATATTCAGGCCGATACCAGTTAAATCCTAGACTACCGCCAGGTGCAATTCAAATGGGATTTGGACAAATCCAATCCATGTTAGATTTTTGTCTATAGATCAGTCAACAAATGTGACATGTATCAGACTTGGTTGCACAGTATGTACATTTTTCTGCTGCAGGATTATCAATACTCAACCAAATATTACCAGAGGTGGAATGCATGATCATCATCTTTGGGTCATTGTTATTGGTATAACTTTCATGCTTGATATCATATTGCAGTGGCATCCCTGTATACCACACACTCGTACCTGTAAAACATAGGTTAATGTAAGCCTTGCAAAAAAGGACATATATAGGCTCTTCAGGGATATGTTTGGACAACCCTGGCATATTGACATCTCCAGCAGTAGTAGTAGGTGAGTGAGGTGCTTTATGGTTGTGGTACCGTGGTGGTCATGGGTCCCCAGTATCTGTGATGTGAGGTTTACTGCTCTGTTTAGTTCCATCTCAGTGCTGAGCGAAGGTGTCTGATACTGAGAAATGAGTTCCGTCAGCAGTGGTCTCAGTGAAGTCATTTGGGCCTGCGTAACTCCACCCAACAGAGCGATTCAACAGCAACATTTGTTTTGCAGAGCGCTTGCTCCCAGATTGGTCATTGGTGAGACAAATCGTGTAAGTGCCTCCAGCACACTCCTTTCAGTGGAAAAATTAAGGCTGCAAAGGTCTACGGTGTGTGTACGTGTGTGTGTGCGTGCGTGCGTGTGTGTATGCGTGTGTGGCTGGGTGTGTGTGTGTGTGTGAACATGGTACTAGAAGGTTGCATCATTTTCTCTGGTTATGATGCAGTCTCTCTCGAAGTGCAAATAATAGCAGTGTTCACATCTCATCCGTGAACAACACAATCACACAGTCAGCATGCCCTCCCATCAAGCCTAGAAAAAGTACGTGTAGAGGCTCATACAATCATTACTCGGCTCGATGCAATTGTATCATGGGAAGCATTTACGTCTCCCCCTCCCTCCCTCCCCTCCACACTCGCCCTCCACAGAAATGAACAAATGAGGAGATACAGTGTTGTGAACAATACAAATGACTGGTCTCAAAGCGGTTGTTTAAACCACATCCCCGCATTCAGCTCAGACAACCCGCATCGATCTAGCCTCTTCAGAAATTACAGGTTTTGGCTAATCTGTCTGAGAGCTCTGTGCTTAAAGACCCTTTGGATCAGACCCACTCCCTTAAGCATCAGAAAAAAGGGGCGCAAATGTTATCTGTGAAGCTGGCAGTCCTGAGGGAAAAAACTACGCTCGGAGGGCCCAGCACTCCTAAAGAGAGGCCGCTCCCTTTGCAAACCTTATCTCACATGTTCTGTGAGAGAGGTGACATTTACCTCTGAACCGCTGAAGTGGAATTCATGGAATGAATACAAAGCCATTTAAATGTCTTCCTACTTTATTCATACATAAGTTATGCAGTGCTTGAAAGCACTGAATAACAGGGAAGAATGTTCCAGAAGACTCATTTACAGTCACACCGAAGTGGACAGAATCTATCAATACCTAACTGGACATTTCGTTTTCATTCCCTTCTTTCTTATTAGGAGACGCCCTCTTGTGATGAATACATGTTACTACATAGAAATACTGTCATCAGAAATGGAATACATGTAGCATAAAAGCAAATAGTTACACAATTCTAAAGTTACGCAGAATAAATTCACAAGAGTCTAAATGTTATTTACAATGTACAAGACAGAACACCACTAATCCTGTATATCAGACCTATATACACAAGGTTCAATGAATTGTACTGGGTCCTAAACTAAAGAAATAAATCAATAACACTGATTGTGGTGCTTTCGTCATTTGGAGGGATGCACTTTCAAATGTTTTTTCAGGTCATAATTCAGACACAGTGGCAGAAAGCACTAGTGGCATGAATGCTAAACAATTTGTCATCTCTCTACATTATCATGGCTTGTTTTTAACCATATACTCAAAGTGCGTGTGCACCATAAAATGTACAGTATTCCTAAATTCTAGAGTCTAAGAGCAATTTACATTATGCCAAGGTAACACAATGTTAACCGATACACAACCTTCAATATACAACCTTATCAATTCATTCAATTTGAACTATTTAGCCAAGTCCCAATGTTTATTATTTACAGCAGATTGCAAAGGTCATTTGTCAGCAGCCCGTTGGGGTCTGGATGAGCCAGTGCTACATGTGAATGTTCAGCTCAGGGCTGCAGATGCAGCCAGGACAGGAAGCAGGGTGAGACCCCCGGAAGCCTGGCGGAACCCCAGGGAGCAGGGTGGGACCCCAGGAAGCAGGGTGGGACCCCAGGAAGCAGGACAGGACCCCAGAAAGCAGGGTGGGACCCCAGAAAGCAGGGCGAGATCAGGGCGGGACCCCAGATGCAGGGGCCTGGACGCTCTCAGAAGTTCTCTTTGTAGAACTTGAAGCCAAATTTCTCGCAGTGGGCCTTGATGATTTTGGCGAGAGCAGGGGAGCCGCAGTAGAACACGTGAACCTTACCCTTCTTCTCTTCCGCAATCTTCTGGAACACCTGCGGGTTATCTCATCAGCGTCAGGTGCCGAGCACACACCGACAAAGCACAGAACAAACAAGCAAGATTTCATTTCCATTTCCTCAACAACGGGGCTTTTGGTTCATTGCTATGATTTTTCTATTGCATGAAGAAAGCTTAGCTTAATAATGTGCAATTATTCTGTGCATCCTACACCAGTTGTCATACAATGATTTTGAGTGCCATTTTAAACTGAGAAATAAAATATAAATAAACTAGTCTAAAACATATAATTTGTTCTTTAGTGTCATGGCAACCCTCATGACAAAAAACTTAAACTGGGTTTTATGTGACTTTATTCAATAGAAATGTGTATGCATGAAAGCAAAGCCAATTGTTTTATTTAACACTGTTACAAGCATTTAAGTGTTCACAGAAACTCCTTGAAAATAAAGAGCATAACACATAGCTGCCCCCCTGTGGACACATGTCATATTGCAGTTCAGATGTACTTCGGTTGGAGACATAGCCATTAATAAAGCATACAAAAATGGCAGATCTGACCCACCTTGCTCCACTCGGGCCTCCCCGGCTGGGTGCGGGTTCGCAGCCCAGTAATGGAGTCCCGCTTCTCTTTCTTGGCCAGGAGGTCCAGCGCCATCTGGAGGCCAATAGCCTTCATGTCGTTTTTACTCAGAGCTGAGGTCATGTACATGTGCATCTCCAAGAATCGGCCTAAGAGAACACACATATTCATGTACATGTGTGAACAAATGCACAAACACAGACAAAAAAACAACTACTGATCCCTCATAAATATAATTCAATATTTATGTTTAAACATATACATGGGTGACAAATTAAAGGAAAAACCTGAATAAATGCGTGAAGAAACAAAATGAATGTGGATGCCTCCATACAGGTGTACTACAAGATAAAATTAAGCAATTAACATCATATCATGCTCAGTGCCATGTATAGAAATGTTGAGCAGGCCCAGTTGACCTCGATTTTGGATCAAGATGGCAAGAGGAAAAGATCTTAGTGACTTTGAAGGAGCATTTATTAGTGGGGTATGGATGGCAGGAGCTTCAGACACAAGGTCTGCTCAACTGGCTAGTGTTTCAAAAGGAACTGTGACTAAAGTGACATCTCCATTTAGATCTATGGGAAAGACATTAGTAAATGGGGTTGGAAATTGTGGTCGAAAGTCCAAATTCAAATCTCCGAATCTCAACCCAGTTGAACGCCTATGGGAGATTTTAGACCGACATGTTAGACAGAGTTCTCGACCTCCATCATTAAAACACCAAATGAGGGAATATCTTTTGGAGGAATGGTGTTCTACCCCTCGGGTAGAGTTCCAGAGACCTATAGAATCTATGCCAAGGCATATTGTAGCTTTTCTGGGAGCTTGTGGTGGCCCAACACCTTACTAAGACACTTTATGTTGGTTTTTTCTTTAATTAGTCACCCGTCTGTATATATCATGCAATGTAAATTAGCTCTCCCCACACTCTGTCTTTTTTTGTCTCAACACCTCTCTCTCACACACACACACTTTCTCACCCTCTGGTTCAGCGTCTGCCTGATCCATCTCCAGTTTTGTCAGCAGACTCACAAACCATTCAAAGGACTTCTGGTCTCGGTTGATCCAGATGAAGTCCACCTAGATGGAGGCCACAAACAACACAAACTGAAATGTAATGTTGGGATGCTAGCCTGTTTTCACTGTTGCCCTGGAAGACTTACCTTCCGCAACTTCATCTCGCTGTCTTTGATGGTCTCACACCAGGAATAGCTGCAGTTAGGGCAGTTCTGCTTCCTCATGCGATAGCTGCAGGCAAGAACGACAACACACTACTCACAGGACTAGAAATATAGTACAATGAATATTGTCAGTATTATAATATAAACTTAAATAATAACTTTATTTAAAGAGCACTTTTCCAGCAAAAAGCACAAAGTGCTTTACAAAAATAAAAAAATAAAGTACAATAGTATAAAACCACAAAAAGCAATAAAAGCAGTTTAACATAATGAATGATTAAAAAAAAAATACCACGGTTAAAAGTGTTTTTATTAAAATGACATCATCACTTTTCCCAAAAATAGAAAGCTTGCCTCATTCTTTGTACACGTTAATGGTTCATGGCTATGAGACAAATAAAGTTTATTCAAAACACCTTGAAATTAAAACTTGTCTAATGTAATCTAACATCTAAATTTACCGATAGCTTGCCTTTTTGAAAATAAGAGGCTTATTTGCAAAACTATCAATAAGACTTTTGGTTGCACTTTGATTCTGTGCCAGTGTGTGCAGTCTAATTGGTACAGAGTGGTGATGTAGCTAAAGTGCTGATATGTGTTTTGAGTGTGAAGTCTCACCCTGTGTTCACACATTAGCACTTATCAGAGACAAATCTTCCTATTGACTGTCATGGGAAAATGTTAAAAAAGCCTGCTACTGTGCAACTTTGCCCAGTGCAGTAGAATTGGTTGTCATAGCGGCCATGGCAGAGGTACAACACTGCTGCACTTATGCTGCAATTCCCAGTCAATCAGTACATGTGTACATTTTAAATCTCAAAGCATTAAATTGCAAATAATACACAAAATATCTTTCTAAAATGACCCAACTAGGTGACAGGTTTATCAGGGTGAGGATTTTAGGGGTGAGAAGGGGTTGACTATTTTCTGCACACTTATGTAATCGGAAACATTTTTTCCACTAATGTGTGAACACAGGATCAGTGTGGTGTCTTTGGAATGCGCAGTCTAGGTGTGTGGTATTAGTGCTGGTGTGTGTTTGGAGTGTGCAGTCTCCATGTGTTGTATCAGTGCCCATCTATCTTTGGAGTGTGTGGTTTCAGTGTGTGTTATCAGTGCTTCTTGAGCCAAATGGGCCTGGACCCCAGACTCACCGGTACATGATGCTCTGCAGGATAGAGGCAAAGGGTGTGATCCCAATCCCTGCTCCAATCAGGATCGCATGCTCAGAGGCAAAGATCTGCCTCGTAGGGGTACCATAAGGCCCATCCACATAACACTGAGAGACACAGGAGTCACAGAATACAACACAGTGTCACATGGTGCACTCAGCCTTCATACATGTGTATACTGAACCATCCAACATCACAGTATTTAAGTCCTGTGTAACTGAGATAGATATTAGAGTATTCAAATTGGAAATACTGTAATACACAGCACACTTCACTTACACAAGAATAATTTAGCATTTGATGTAACAGTATAATATGCCACAATTTAAATATTTATCACCGAGCTCCCCTGTTAAGGGTATGTTTCAAAGCCCTCAGCCCCATGCAGTGGAATCCAAGAAACACAAAGATGTGTAAAAGAAAAAGCACATCCATTGAATAATAGCACATTAAAGCATGTACTTACCTTTATGTTACAAAACCTATGATTGTCGCTCAGTTTTGCAGAGATCTGTGGGTTTAAATGTTTAGAGATGAGTGATGCACAGTGCAAAACATGTACGATCAGTGTCAACCATCAAAAGATAAAAATAAGTATGGGTTATGATATGAAGGAGGGGCAGTAACTGACATCAATAATATTTAGTACGTGCATGATATTAAAGTTATGAATATTTAAATTATTCAGCAGTATAAAGCCAAATTCTACTGCAGCTCTACCAATCTCACACGAAAGAGCTGAGGTTTTTGAAAGAGCCTTTTAAACAAAAGGTCATTGAGTGAAGCGGTGTCAGCCCACTGCTTTGGCAGGGCACCAACAGTCCCTGTTTTGGACCATTGTACCCTTTTGGCATTGGCTATTTGGCCCGGGAAAGCTGACTTGAACAATATTTGGAACAGGCCCCAGAATAAGACTGCTGCTCTCGCTGAGTGTGCGATCCCAAATCCAGGGTGGACAGGGCGGGAGGCCGATGCCCACCTCTCTGAGCTGGGGAGCGTCTCCACGCTCGGCCAGGGCCAGCTGATCCACGTGGGCCCCCGGGGGTCCAGACGGGGGTCCAGACGGGGGCCCGCTGGGTCGATATGAGGTCAGCTCGATGGCGTCATCTTTATTAGAGGCCACGGACCCATTGCAGCTCGGAGAGTTGAACAGGTCCTCCTGCAGGGTGCAACGTTAACGCTTCCATTACAGGCCATCACACAGACCCATGCGTACAATCTGACAAATATAATAACTGACTAATTCAGAAAGAACAGTAAAGCCGGTCATTGAATGCCCCCCCCCCCCCCTTCCCCCCCGCTGGACTATGCAAATTGCTTATAGCACCTAAAGGGGTGCTTAACTCTGACAAACCTGACTTCATCAGACAGATGCATCAAGCATCATGGAGAAGGAAGGAAAAAAGATGAAGGCAGAGAGAAATGATGGAGGTAAGAGGAGAATGGATAAAGAGTAGGGACCTGCGTTGTCCTCAGGTGCCTACGGTCCCGTAAGCTCGCAGTCAGCCGCTTGGTGCTGACCCCCTGGGTCTCTGACTGTCTGAAGTACTCATAGAGGCGGTTTGTCCACTGGCCCATGGAGCGGACATGAAGCCACATCGTGTCTGTGAACAGGAGGGTGGGGTATTAGCACAGATTCTCTACAGCAACCAGATTGTCTGCAACTGTAGTCCCTAACATGCTCTAAACTTCCCCCTAGAGGTTCTGGTTAGTAATACAGGCCTATGGTGCTAGATCTGCAGTTATGAACGCGCATAAGAGGCCCCAAATTGGATCTTTTCAACTTCAAAAGTAAAGAGGCAGAACCTTCAGTGTTAAGTGCACAGAGCTGACCATCAGGTTATTGTAGAGAATGTGTGCTGTAAGTGAGAGAGTGTGCATGGGTGATGCACCAGTGAATCAGTGCAGCACCAGCCTGAAGCTGCTGTTAAGGAGGGAGGGGTCTCTGCGGTCGGGGACGGTACCTTGCTGCTCTGGCGCACTGCTGATTGTGAAGGGGTGCCACTCGTACTTGGCAATCACTGGGATGTTAACGTAGACATAGTCTCCCGGCTTGAAGTGGAAAAACTGTGGTCGCTTGATCACCAGGTGGGTCACCTTAAAATCACAGCAGGAGAAGAAACTTGTAAGGGCTCCTCCCCATGAAGCCACACTAAAGCTGGCCTGTGGGACAGCAGGCTAGACATTAGTCAAAGCCACAAATGGGTGGACGCATGTTTTATCAGTAATTGGTCATTTTAATCAATTATATTCTTTGAGTTCATGACACCCTCGCCAATCGCAACTAAACATACAGCTTGTTTTTTTTAATTTTCCTGAGCCTTTATGTAGGAAATGACTACTAGTACTTTTCTTCTATCTACACTTATAGGACCTGCATAGTTTATAACACTGAAAAACCTCAGTGAAGAATACAGTGCTCTCATTGAACATTGCAGTGATACGCAGTGAGCAAGCACTTAAAACGTCACCTTAGATGGCAACAAGTTGACCTCCACGATGTAGAGACCGCCCATATGAGACATGGCAATGCCCACCAGCTTCTCCAGAAGGAAGATCACCCCGGGAGCCACAAACCACTTCCAAAAGTTGGCACAGTGGACCACCAGCAGGACCCATGTCCAGATGTACAACAGGTGAGACCAGTAGAACACCTGCGGGGCACAGAAGCATGCTATTAATGTGAAAGGTAAAGCGGGGTCAAGCATCTGTGGCTGCCAAGGGCTCTCCTACAGAACAGGACAGGAGGGGTCATGAGACAAGCACTGAGGGCAAACACAGGAACAGCGGTGACAGCAAAGAGGGAGAGCACCAGGGTATCCTGCAGAGGGAGCTCTTTCTGTGGCTTTATGAAAGTGTTTTAGATGGAAGCTGATGTTCATTTATTTATACCATAGAACCCTTCAGCACTGATCCTGGAATATGAAGGTGTCTGTAGGCTCGTACTTGCCTAAATTAAGATCCTGTGTTTAACAAGCTTTTAATCTCCATTTGTTCTCCCAATTTAGAATGTCCAACAGTAACTGTAGACCCATTCCATTACTGTAACATAAAGTCCCTCAGGTGCTCACTAGACCTCTACAATGCACACAGCCAGCTGAGATATTGAGTTTTTGTGATGGTGGACTGCCAGCTGATGCACTTAGTGTAGGCAGAGCACAGTAACCCAATCAACAGAGGAGTTCCCAGTCAAAATTGGGGGAGTATAGCCTGCCAATTGAATCCCTCCCTCTCTATGACCAATTATGTGCTGACCTGGTAATCCCATCTGCCTGGACCAATTCCCTTTTCTTGACTGGAGTGATTAAAGTTTTCTCTCCAGTTCTGAGAATGTCAATGGTTTATGAAGACTTAGAAAATCTCCTGGATTGCAGCCCTGCAGGAGCTGAGCTGGGTTGCCCTGATGTTACAAACTCATATAGCACAGGCTTCCCTATAGGCTGCCACCAGCCCGGTGGATTAGAGAGTGTGATTCCCCATGACCAGACACGGGATGGGTGGGGAACAGTTGGTCCCCATGGCAACAGCAGGCCTTCACCTCGAAGTGGCCGCTACGGCGAACGAAGGTGCTGGAGCACACCACCATGAGGCTGATGATCAGCTGCAGGACCACGCCCGTGATGGAAGCCGTCCCTCCCACCCAGCCAATCCCGGGCCGCGTGGTGAACAGGTACTCCCACAGCCGGTGGGCGCCCTCGTTCTGGGACAGGCTTGCTAAAGGCAGAGACGACATCAGAAACGGCAGCAGGACCACAGGATGCCATTACACAGCTGCAACTGTGACATCATTAGGACATAACCAGGGCAGTTAGCCAATGCATGAGATAATTATAACACATAAAATACTAAAAATGACATTCAATTAAAATTTCAATTACATTCACTTGTACAGCAATGGAGAACATAAAACACTGAATAAAATAAAAACTATTTCAGCAAGCAAGCAGGTAGAGAGTGGCTTTGGCTAACTGACATCACATAAGGTCATAAATAAGTCCACATTTTTTATCAACATATTTTATTTTAATGACTGAGATTGGAGAGTGGTGGAAATGTGTTACCGAAGTTCATGACATGAGCTGCTGTGTGCACCAGGGTGAAGCTGAAGACGGCATAGCCCACCATCTGATGTAGCAGGATGTTCTGGTCCAGGGGCAGGACTCGCACCACCCAGGTGGCCCTGAGCCAGGTGAGACAATGCCGCAGCATCAGCACCTGCACACATAGTTACCACAGAAACGTTCAGCCCCTGCACACACAGTCAACATGGAAACATTCAGCACCTGCACACATAGTTACCATAGAAACATTCAGCACCTGCACACATAGTTACCATAGAAACATTCAGCACCTGCACTCACTGTCAACATGGAAACATTCAGCACCTGCACACATAGTTACCATAGAAATGATCAGCACCTGCACACATCACCACAGAAACATTCAGCACCTGCACACATACAATCACCATGGAGACACTCAGCCCTGGCGCACACAGTAACCATGGAAACACTTAACACTTGCACACAAAATCACCATGGGGACACTCAGTACTCGCAAACAGTCACCATGGAAACACTCAGCACCTTCACACACAGTCCTCATGGGAAATTTCAGTGATTAGTCTCAGGCATGCCTTCACAAACATTTATTCAGATGCCTGAAGCATAACTATAGTGTCCATAGATCAAATAACATGACAAATCTTTTCTGAACGGCATACTTCTTACATCATTCTATGTAACAAATAAGCTTATACATACTTGTATTTCTATGCATGTTATATATTTTGGGTCCCAAGCTGATTAAGTATAAGCAGGAACAAAAGGGAAACAGTGGCCAATGTCAGGACTTTCTCCAGACAGCAAGCAAAGAGCTCACAAGCATTTGCATTGTTTGTATCGCTCAGCGTTCCTCCGTGCTGCACGCTCACCGTGACGAAGGTGCAGTTGAAGTTTAGGCACTGTCCACAGCCCTTGGCCACCATGAGCCAGGGCCCGCCGGGGGTGTGGTGGAGCGCAGCCACGGTGAAGAGCAGCATGTTGAGGCCGGCGTAGCCGCACAGGAAGAGCAGCTTGCGGCTGTTGTTGTGCCAGTACGCGGGGGTCAGGTACCGAGGAGTGCGCCGTTTCTTCTGCTCCAAGGCCGGCGGCTTTAGCCAGTTGGCAGCGCTGAGGGAAGATGCCCACAGTGAGGGAGTCGGAAGAGTGGACAGCCAAAGCCAAAGCCCAGAACACACACGGTCACCATATGGCTAGAACTGCACTGCTGAAGCTGCAAAACAGCATGGAATGCACAAGAGCAGCCAAACATAAAGAAAGGAAATGGCCCCATGGAAATGATATCAGACTGAAATACCCAATTCCCAGTTACTGGTGAGGTATATGTCACATATTCAAGGTGTATGTGTGCGTGTGTGTGTGTATGTGCGTGAGAATGGGAGAGCGAGAGATACAGATAGAGCAGGAGAGAGAGAGACACACATGCACGTGTCTGCATATGTATATGTGTGTGTGTTTCTGTTGAAGTGCGAGAGAGAGGGAGAAAGAGAGAGAGTGAGTGTGTGTTGTGTATGTACATGTTTGAAAGATCTTACCTTATTGTGAGGTTCTCCATCACCTCAGGGAAGCTCTCCAACTCAGCTTTTAGCTCCTCGAAGGTGATGGATCCACTGTTGTCCTTGTCAGCAGACTCAAACAAGGCCAGAGTCAGGTCATCCAGCTTCTCCTCGGGCAGAGAGATGGCGCTCTCCCGCAGACAGGACTTAAGCACTGTCCGTAACTCATCTGGGTCGATCGAGCCACTGCCTGTTTGGCACATTTTCTTTATTGTTAAAACCCTCTTATCTTAAATTTGACCAATGTAACTTCGCTGCTTTAATTTTTACTCAAACCATGGATTTCTAAATGGGATTAACTGCATTGTCTATGACAGCTTTGAATATACGTAATTATGGATCTACCACCTCTGGTTTACATTGAAATATCATTAGTGCTCAGACTGAGAGGTCTTGCCCCAGCTTGTAAGAATGGGTCATCCAGAAATTAATAATGACTCTGTGCTGGGGTCAATGTTTGGAGGACCCATCCCATTCAAAGAGCCCACTAAAGCTGCTGATGCACAGACTACAAAGGTTCGCTCCTCTGTGCAGTCTGCACAGCGTAGATCTAGATCAGTAGTTCCAAAACTTTCTGAGCTCACAACAGTGAGTGAATGTATTTTCTATGGTCCACCTTTTATTACAATATAGCCTAACATATATTCAAATTTGTAAAAAATAAAAAATAAAAATAAAAATGGGAAGAAAAAACATTTTATAAAATGTAAAAGCAGGTTCTATGTGCATTGTAACTGTTGCAAAGGATGTGACGAGTGCAGCACGTAGTTCGTTATATTTGTCATGTATATCTAGGCACCCGCCACAACCACCTCATGATCCGCCCGTGAGCCTCAGCCCAGCTTAGGAACCACTGATCTGGGGAAGTAGACCACAGAAAGATGACTTCACTAGGGCATTCTAACCGTCGACGTCGTACACCTGGAAGAGGAAGTGCAGCTTGTCTGTCTCACTGCCATGAATGAGCAGGTTCAGAGCCTTCAGCAGCTCGTCCAGGCTGATCGTGCTGCTGCCGTCGGAGTCGAACAGCGCAAAGAATCTCTCTGCGAAGAAGGACTGCACACAAAGATCCGGGGCACACTGCTTAGTTACTGCTGAGGGACTGGTGTGCCAGTACCCCAGACGTTAGCAACAGAGAACAGAGAACACACAGGAGACCTTAACCATAGGGAAGCGTCAAGGAACAGTCTGTGAAAACCAGAGGCTGCACACATATATTATGGACGCATTCGCTCGGAAGCGTAGGCTGGGGCAGTTCTACAGTCAATCCCCATATTTGAATTCTGATCAGGGCACTGATGGGTTTTGAACTTGACTCACCTCCTTGACTTTGAGGGCGGTTTTGAACTCATCCAGATCAATCTCTTTGTCCTCTCCTGCGATGCTCTCAAACTGCTTGGTGACCCACTCCAGCCAGCGAGCGTCCTCGTCCAGGCTCATGGTGCTAGTGCAGGGGGAGGACGCTAGGCTTTACTGGGACAAGACAGCACAGCTTCTGTCTCTCCTTCCACTACCTCTTCACATTGTCTATTTACACAATTTCAAATAAAATCCAGGCTTGAGACTTAAAATGGCAACAATTACTGTGCCTGGCCCTGAACTGTATAGCCTGCAATTCCATAAATCAAATGATACGCAGAAGGATTTACATTTCTTCAGAGTCCCTTCTCACTTCAACAAGAAATTTACACACCTCTAGCTGTGCAGATGGTTGCTACGAGTGATTATAATATGGTAGCACTGTACAAAAAAAGAAAATAAAGTAGCGAATAAGAAAAGATAATCTACCGTAGTACCGTTGAAGCAAAATAAACAAAACAACATGTACAGGTTTGGCAACCATACTGATTATACCCCCATTCGCATGCCAGTCTTTAGGAGGATGATCTCCATATCTGGTTTTATATTTAGCTGTAATCTCTTTTGAATTCCCCAAGCTATCATAAACACCTGAAATACTCTGGGGTCTGTCATAATAGCCCTCCTGTGCGGGAGAGCATCACAAGAACTCAACACTGTTGATGTTACCATGGAGATGTCAGAAGCAGCAAGTGCACGGCTGTGAAATCATTAGCGTCCACTAATTGGCCTGGTTAATGAAGGTGCTTAATCGAGGACCCAAGCCTGCTGATTAAATACATTCCACATGCACAAATTCAGCAACACTGCAACTGAAACAGCAGGGTAATGCGCACAAAGCCACACATGCAGGGACATGCACACGTGTCACCCATTCCACCGAGGTTTGTTCTTGTGAAATATTCAAATACATCACTAAAAATTAAATAACAATTTGCTGAAAGAAAATAGCCAAAGTAAAGTGCATGTTCTTGGGGTATGCTCTGCACTTCTATTGTCAAGCCCAGACTGTTCAGCAAGGCATAATACTGATAAGGTTCATATAGGTCCAGTTAATTGTCTTAGCCTGCCATGCAATCTGAGAGAAAGTCTCCACCACTGGAAGTACGGTACTGAATTGGTCAGCATGCCAAAATCTGAAACCTTACTGTACTGTCCCCCAGTTTGGACAAATAGAATTAAAAACTATTTTACCTTACCTGCGGAACTGTAAACTTGGACTCTTTCCTGTCGTTCAGCCCTTAATTTATCCTCCAACCTGCTCTCAAACTCAGCCAACCAAAGGTAGCATGTGTGCTGGAGCCCTCTTCTTATGCTGCAGAGGGCTGCCGTTTGACCACGTTTTTTTTAAACTTTTTTACCAATAGGATATTATTAACACACATATATAAAAACACACACACACACGCATATGCATAGACACACACACACACACATTACAGTACACCTGAAGCAAATCCATCTGAATGTATTCTTTTTTCAAACTCAAAAAACAATTAAAATGAAAAAAAAACAGACATCATAGATTAAATTACAATAGAATGTTGTTGTTTTTTTCTCACTTACCTGTCATTATTTACAGCCTTTTATAAATAACCACTGGTCTCTGCATGGTTTCAGTTCTAATCCTGGCAAGTCACACTGATTTTGCGTCAGAAGATGGGAGTTGTTCTGGCAGCCAGGTCTGAGGTGTTCTTAGGAGAAGCCAGCAGTGATGAGGGAGGGGGGGGGGTTAGGCTGTCCCTGGGTAAGAGCAGCTGTCTCTGACATCCCTCTCAGTCTTGCAACACGGGCCTGCTTAGACAATTCTAAGGAACAGTAACAAGGACAGTCCTCCAGAAAACAATCAACACTTGAATCCCAATAACCCAATAATTATTGCGTGTTTCATGTATTTATGAAAATAACTGCAGGGCAGACATTAATTACACAGAGCACCAGTAGTGTGTAACTGGAGATCAAACAATTTGTGAGAAAGGCAACGCAGTTTGGAGAGGTTGGATTTCAGTATTTGTCTGAAGTTCAAACTTTAGTGAGAAGCAGGAGAGGTCTGCTGATACCTACACAGAAGCTGGCGGAAAAAAAGGATTTCTTATTGAGAAACATAATTAATTTTGATAAGTCCAGATTGACGTGAATGCATATTTTACAGAAACGAATTCCATTTGCTTCCTTGGTTAGAAAAAACAGGGAAATAAAAGAATATTTTTTGGTACAGAATGGTATAAGAATGTCTCTTGAGCACATTCTAATATATATTTTGCAAATGATTGATTGATTGTTATTAGTTAATTGATTATTAAGGCTTGAGGATGGGGGGGGGGGGGGGGGGGGGTTCAAGCATTCCATTACTAATGCCTAATTAGCCTGGTGTCACGTCCCAATTTGAGTGTGCATCTAATGAAGAGCCATATTTAAATTTGCTAGGTCAATAGTTTATTTTGAAATGTTACTAATCATCGGCTTATCAAAGAGCTTTAACTGGTTATTTCTAAATCTAGACAATTTTTAAACATTTTAAAATTTTCCTCAACAGTAGTACAATTGCAGATCTTGAACTTGAAAACCTCTTCCACACTCCCCGTGTTGGAAACCGCCTAACTGAATGTCACCATAAAATGACATGCAAAAAAAAATAGTTTCACCGGTGAAGTGTCCTGAATTAGCGTTCGGACATGCCGTATTTGTAGCCCACAAAATAAAGACAGTAATGGAAAGGATGCTATATAAAGAATACGCCACTAGATGACGGTATTATGCTATTTATAAAGAGTGTCTTTAGAATAGCGTGTCGATTTTCCTAGCCAATGAGTGCAGTAACTTTTAAAAAACGAAAATTTGAAATAACACAGTATCACTTTAACATACTGGATGGCTCTTTGTTATTCGTGTTATCAGCAATGGTGCCCTTACAAGTAAAATTATTTTTACTGTTAGTACTAATGTTAGAGGGGTAAGTTAGCTATCAGAAACAGCATTTGTGGGGGCATGCAAACTTCTCAGTAGGCTAAATGTATCTATAGATATTTTTGTCATATTTTTCACATTCGTGATCAATGCATAAGGTGGCTTTTCAAGTAAATGAAGTTAAGTCATCTTTAACAATTTAAGTTATCTAGCCAGCTGCGCTGGACAGCAGCATAACGTTATCAAACATGTTAATGAACACGATTAGCGAGGGATCTGATATATCCTACTTCTGGTGGAGACAAATATGCTAAATGAAAACGGCAGCACCTGCCAGTCCCACATAACTGACTATTAACCGTGAGTCGCTCCCTACATTCTACTGTACACCGCCTGCTCACAGAGAGAGAGTGAGAGAGAGAGAGGGATTGTGGCGTGCCTAGGGCCGAGCGCTGTGTGTACATTTAGCGCTGCGTACACTGAGCACGCAGTCTGCCGCTCGCAGCAACTGCAGCATTGCAGGACAGCCAGTGAGACACACCCAGCGGAAAATGGTCCTCTCTACGCAAGGAGACCCCAAAATGGCTCCAAGTAAACCTTCAGTCGCGGGCTGGAAACTGTCCATAGCGACAGTCGAAGATTCAATTTCGCAGCAACGGCTAAAATGTCACGAAATTTTCTTTAAAATTTTATGACATTCGTTCAAACGAGAGGCGCCATGTAATTGCGTTCTTTCAAGCCAGCATACCAAGCCGGTGCATTTGTGAAAACAATAAAATGCCACGCAGTTGCTGTTCTCATTTCCGTGCCTTTAAAAGCGGCAGCGGAGCTCCACACAGAAATGACCTGAATAATAGGTAATGTTAACTAATTTCTTTCGTAAATGTAATAACATTAAATGTTTTGTTTGAAATGTATGCTATATAGCGGACAAGATGGCGCCGATGTAGTCAGGTGACCATTTTAAGTCTGCTGTTTTTGAACAACGGTCGGAATGTGGGTTCATTGGGGAGCGGAAGTGAAGGTTTTGAATTGTGTAATCAGTACAGGATACAGAAATTGTTTTTCTCTTCGCTCTGTGCGTAAGCTGGTTTCTGATTGGTGTAAACTCCAGTGAAAGATGTGTAGACCAATCAACGGTGAGTGCGTCTTATGTGCGAAGTAAGAGCAATGCACACCCTACCGAACCGCAGTAAGGGCGTCAGTGATTACGAGTGGCTTAGCCCTATGTCAATCAGCCTGGTTAACGGGGTTTCCGTGGAGGCCGTGCAAGGCTGTGTTGTTGCACGATTAAATTTCATTTGTGTCAAATAACGACAAATGTGGAATGTGGGGTCCTATGACAGAAACGTGGTGGCTAACAGTGTATTCTGACGATGGGAGATAGATTAATCATCTTGTTATGATGTGGGTCTTGGACAGCTGTACTAAGTGCACTAAATTGCGACAGGCGCTAGGAGAGAAAAGCTCATTTGTATGGAAATTCATGAATTTTGTTGTAAATTAGTTAGATTCTAAGTTAAGCTGGGTAAGCATAGAAATGTAATGTTTTTTTCCCCAAACAAGGCAGACTGTTTGAGTAACAAATTCGTTATGGAACATGTATGTTTAATGGCGCTAAAATCTGGGACAAATAGGGTAGGTAGTCTAGCTAGTTGGCTAGCGTCGACGTTAACTTGGGAGAACATCAGGACGCGTTTTCTAAAGATTCTCCATTTCACTAGTCTAAATGCTTTGCTAACATTTGTGGTCGTAATGTGCCACTTTGCATGGTTATTTTCCCAAGGCCGCCTGACCCAGAATAGTAAGCTCAGTAACTACGTTCATTGTACTCAGCTGTTACCTTAGCAGACATACTAAGCAGCAATCTATTATTCAATTTAATGTTGGTCTGTTCGAGCTTCCATGTCTTGCTACCTTTCCTTTGCTAATGTTCGCTACGTTACGTTACTTGACACATCGTCGCTTTTGCTTGAAGGAGACATGTATACGTTCAAACGGTTGATTTAACAGATCTGGGTCGTTAGATAATGTTAGTTTGATCCCACCGTTCCCTGTAGCTACTTTGCGAAACACGACCTGATTTGTGAAGCATTCGAACTCTTTACAATAAAGGGTCAGCGCATCATAAGAATCCAATTCAGATGGCAACGTAGCAGACAGATAGCCGCGGCAGTGAACGGTGAACACAAACCAACTAAACTAACAACGTTCGCAAGAAGTATGCAAATGTGTGGCAAGCTTTTGTGCTACTTGGACGAAGTAGAGCCAAGGTTGCAATGTCAATAGCTTCAAAGTTAGCGAAGTAACCCTAATTTAAGTGCTTGGAAATGAGGATCATTCTCAGTTCTACGATACGACCGTTTAATGGCGCTTGCTCATGATTATTAGGAACTGTTACATTTGCTCAGCTGTCAGTGGTCGTTAAATTGTTGGGTATGGTTACATATAATGCATTCATTTACAGCCCACCTATCCATCTGCGTGTTGGACATGCAATGTTGCTTGTTACAACAAAGGAGTTACACTTGTATATGTGTGTGTGGTGGGGGAGGGGGGTTTAAACGCAAAAATTATGTTGGAAATATATTGTGTTACTTATAATCCTATTTGTAGTAAAATTAAGAAATATTACATTACAATAATTTCGCCATGTGATTGTCCAGAAAACGTGTATAGAAAACGGACTGCGGCTAGATAACTTTATCAAACCCCGTGCCCACCCCCACCCTCCCAAAGTCAATATGCCACGTGGTGTGACCTGTAATTTTCGAAGTAGGACAGCTGAAGGGGCAAAAAGCTCTAAGAGACGCCTTCCAAATTTGTGTTGTGCATGGAGAAAAGTGAGCCTGAATTTATGTTCGTATGCCTTGTACTTTCATCTCCTAGAGCACCATTCACACGCTGACATGGATAAGGGCATCCACCAAATAAACAGATAACGTAATAATACTCCGAATAACACGGGTATTTAAAGAATACGCGCGTCTAGTTAGCAAGCCTTCTATTGATTGCAGCTAGCTTTTTATTATAAACATTTACTATCGAATGCGCTATGCATGGAAGCAGTCCATTTATGAGTTCTTATTTGTAGAGCATCATCGATTTCAGTAAATCCATTTTCATCGCGGAAGAATAATTTGCTGTGTTGTTAGCCTAATTACATTTACCTATATTGCAGTCGAATTCAGCTGGCCCTCCAAGCTGCGGTATACATACCACTGATGTTATAAAACTTTATTTTTAATATGGCATTCCACGCTGTATTTAAACGAAATATGTCTTGCTTATTTTTCGCGTTCGTATCAAGTCGCACCTTAACCAAAGTGATGGCGATTGAATGCAGAGATGTCAGTTAAATGTACACTCTCACCAGCTCAACCGAACTTAATCTTTGTAGCTCCGCCTTATTAAATAATTGGTTCACAGTTGAGGCTGGGTGTGTAAAGAACTGTTCATATATTATTTGATGTTTATGATTGGTTAGTGGTGACGACAATCGACCGGCCTGCTCCTGCCCCCGAGTGATCAAGTTAGATTGAGCAGCGACACAGTGTTTGAGGCGGTAGCTGTGTGTAAAGAGCCCTGCAAGTCCAACTGCTCTTACTGGGTTACTAGATTAATATACAGTGTAGCTAACTCCCTCAAGATGGATATGAAGAAAAGAATTAACCTAGAACTGCGGAATCGAACACCGTCAGGGGTAAGACTACTTTAAATACTTTGGTTTATTATTTTAACAGTATGCTATTGGCTAAGCCCTGTCCTTGATTTTGGGGAAAAGCGCACGCGTGTGCAGTGTAGTTTATGTCGATCCATTGAATGGGCAGTACAGTATAGAGAAAGTTTACAGGTTTCTAACTGCTATTCACAATGACCGATTTCGCCTCTATTGCTATGCTCGGATTCGATAACTTTAAAGCGATTGTAAAACTGACAGGCTTTGTGTGCAGCGTTACAGTGTGGCGCTTCTTACTTGCTGAAGCTGGCTATAAACAAGGATATCTGTGTGGAGCCATATTTGTAACTTTGTAACGTTAGTCCCGAACGCGCCCTTTTCCCTCTTATCAACAATGTACCGTGACTGATGATTTGGACCGTTTACGGAGGGCATGGGTGTTTCACTATAATTTCACTTGTGAGTTTGCTTGGTGCAAATACTCTTTTCTGCATGTGTGCACAATCCAAGTATATCGAGTTATTAAATAACTTGGAATGGGACAAAAATAGTCTATGACTATGTCACGTAAATTGCTGAATAACTCCGAGTGGTTACCCAGCTTCATTACTTGGTGAACTTTCTAGCGTATGTAAACAAATTCCACTATTTTCCGAATAGTTGATATCGATGCAGACCTTGACTGAGGGAAAATAGATGAGATCACGCGTCAATTGAAAACAAGTCGATACCAGTTTTATATCGATGGGCATTGGGTTATTTGTTGGGCATGATGGCCATCTCGAAACCACAAGTAAAAATATTTTTTCTAGAATAAATTGAATTCGTGGTCAGTATACCAGGTTAAACGACGAAATCGTGATTCTTTCCAACTAATTCTTAAAGTAGGCGACAAAGATAGATAAACGTAATTTATCGGTTTATTTGATTGCGAGTAATATGCAAATCACAAGGACACGTTCATCTAAGTGAGCACCAGTGCATTTCACCATGCGAGTTTGCAGATAATCTCGATTTGCCGCGTGAAGTGCCCGTGTACTTTTGAGCGTGACAAACGAAACAGCTCGGGCAGCAGCATGAACTCGCTATCTTACCCTGTCTCCGCCTGCCTTGTTTGTTGTTCACGACGCGAGCTGTAGCCAGCTAGTTGCCAGTGTTCGTTTACAGTGGACGTGAGTCACGCACTGGGCATACATGAACATCCATTCGATATGAAATTGCAAACGGACATGATATTGCGTTAATTTGCAAACCAAACTGCGCTGCGATACTCGGAACAGTATCGTGAAGTATGTTTAACTTCGAATTGCGCCGATTGTGTATGGAGGCATCCCGAACAAGCCGCCATTTTACCGAGCAACAAAGCCACACGATTAGCTAGCTTGTGATATCGATTTCTTGTTGGCTAACCTTAGCTGCACAGAAGCTTTAGTTCCTTTTTTAATGCATACAACACAATCTGTTTTCGGATATTCGCCATTTGGTTTGAATTACGATTAACAAACGATCGCTAGTTATATATATTGGCTGCATAGCGTGTGTGTCGGCAAGCTAAACACAAGTTGATATTATGCCGCCCCTCCTACCCCTTGAATTCACATGAATCGTGTGTGTCTGTTTTAGGACTTCAAATGAGAGTCCGATTTGTCAAGAATGTCCCTCAGTAATCTCAGTTGCGCTGGGTACAGTGAGAAGCAATCCAATATAGAGCCACAGCGTAGTCAGCCATTTTGTCTGTGGCGTTGTCAGTTTGGCGAAAGAACATTATTTAACTCCGGGTAATGAATCAAAACCTATTCAGCCATCAACACAATAAACCAAAGTGGAACATAAAAACAATGTCTGACCCACTGGTTTATATTTTTACGTTGTCCTGAGTGATGGCTACCTCACCTTGGGCGAAATAAAGCAAAATAGGAATCGGTTGAATACACCTGAAATGCGTTTACGGTCGGGAAGGTATGGGATATCTTTTAAAATGTAGGTAAATATGTTATCAGAAAACATTGCTCAATTTGGCTTGATATTTTATTTGTTTTATTTTTAAAACAAAATCACATCACATTGTACACGAGTCATGTCTGTAGCGCACGCAGTTTAAATTCTGAGGGTGTTTATGCAAGTGGGTGGTTTATGCGTCGCTCTTGCGCCGTTTACTGCTCGAGATAGCTATGTATTCGTGCGGCAAGTGGGGCTGACGTTGGAAGACACCGCAAATGCCGCCATAAATATTATTGTATACATATTGAAGCATGTGTTTACGTAGACGGATTGTGGAATAATTAATGTTGCATTCACTGCTGGCTATTTGACCAGCTATTTTTCATCACATTGTTTTACTGTGTTTGAGGATTGCTAGGATAGCAGCGCCCGCTAAATTCTGTTGTGAAAGGTAACTTACTTGTGTGAAACGTGAAAGCCAGAAATGTGTGCACGATATTGTGCTGTAATGGAGATGTCTCACTGCGCTGAGTAGGTAGGCTTCATATGTACAACCTGCTTGATGGTTACTGTTCTGAATTGTGTTTAGGTAGTTAGTGTGTGTTTTGTGTGCACACACACTGTGTACACACACACATACACTTCAGTCATTTTACAGTAGCTGGTGTCTTTGTTACTGTTTATGAAAGTAGTACTGGATTTCCCATGTACATGATGGCTATGGGAAGATTTATGAAGTCTGCAGTGAGGAAAGCAATTTGTTTACAAAGTCAAAGCAGTTTACACTTTGTCCAGGCAGCCTTCGGTGTATGGCAGGTAGCATTTACAAAGCCTACACATTTAATAGCCACTTCAGGGTTTAATGTACAGTGCATATACAGTTTTGTTAGGTGTGTGTTGTAGTTTGTGTCTGTGTGCTATACTGAACATAAAATAAAGTAGTTATCCATTAGCATTTTTTGTGTTTGATCACAGTGCACTGTAATATGGGCCACTGAGTCACAGTTTGGGATCTCTTTGAAGAAGCTTGGGCAAGTTACGGAGTATCAGTTTTCATTAAACACCCATGGCCAGTTTGGAGCAGCTGTATTAGAAAGGCAACCACGGGCATCATTGGTAATGCTTGCTGAGTTGTTGTACAGTGCAAGCTACACTCTGTGTCAGAAGTCGGAAACGACAGTGATTTGGCTCAATTTAAGCTTGCTAAAGTAAACTGCGGCCTGACTTATACCAGCACTCTCTTCGCCAGTGGGATTTGCTGTTATGCAGACCGTAACATATTTAGCCTATATGCAGAGCAACAGAGAGCCATGATACTTTTGATGTTTTATTTTGTTTATGTTAATTGATTTCCTCTTGTCTTTCAGGTTAAAGAACTTGTTCTAGACAACTGTCGTTCAAATGAGGGCAAAATCGAGGGTCTCACAGATGCATTTGAGGAACTGGAATTTTTAAGCACAATCAACGTAGGCTTGACATCTGTCGCAAACTTGCCCAAGTTAAACAAACTTAAAAAGGTTAGTGGTTCTCTCCCCACCCCCTCCAGGAGGGCTGATGTTTCCCAAACTACATGCTCAGTAGAATTTTCCCTTTAAAGCATAGCAAGTCATGACCTCAAGTTCTGCCCCTATTTTACAGCTTGAGCTCAGTGACAACAGAATCTCAGGAGGGCTGGAAGTGCTGGCGGAGAGATGCCCGAACCTCACACATCTCAACCTCAGTGGCAACAAAATCAAAGACCTCAGCACAATGGAACCTCTGGTGAGCGTGAGCCCGGGGGCTTACACAGGGTACGGGGGGACACCGGGGCTATTTGGAAACACTGCACCTGTAAAGCACTATTAATTGATGGTGTTTGGTCATTGTTGTCTCCTTTTGCAGAAAAAGTTGGAAAGCCTAAAAAGTTTAGACCTGTTCAACTGCGAGGTGACAAACCTGAATGACTACAGAGAAAACGTGTTCAAGCTGCTTCCTCAGCTGACATACCTCGATGGGTATGACAAGGAGGATAAGGAGGCGCCTGACTCTGATGCTGAGGCATATGTGGAAGGCCTGGATGATGAGGATGATGATGAAGATGGTATGTTACAACACTTCGAGGGCCGTATGGAGCAAAATATTTCTACATTGTGTATAGAATGTGTACGTTTTATCAATGCAACGGTTATGTCATTGGTGTTGTTTACTGGTCAATGTTAATTTGCTTATCATTTGATAAGCAGTATGAAGGGTGTAAGTATTTTGAGACATTTTTGTAAAAATTTGCAGAGGTAGAGGAGGAAGAATATGATGAAGAGGCTGCACCAGGAGATGAGGATGAAGAGGAAGGTGAGGAAGAGGAGGAGGACGAAGAAGAAGGAGAAGAGGAAGAAGAGGATATCAGTGGAGAGGTGAGGAGCAAGATGATGGTGTGAAGACGCTGAGTCAAAACGGTGTCATGCACTCTTGTACCCACGGATTTTGACATCAGCTATTCTTCAATTTTGTTTTTATAGCGTCCCCCACAATTTGTGAAATGTCATCACCTGAGATTCCATCTATCTTAGGCAGATCTAGCTTGCACACGTTAATACAGTTGTCAAATTTCTGGTGTTACTTGTTTGATTTTACACAACATGTAAGCTCCCAGAATGTTAAAAAAGCCAATCACATCCCAATGGCAGCTTTAGCTGGAGGCTGGGCAGGGGGCTCTGTATCCAGGGTGCAGGTGCAAAGCAGTAAGGCACTGGGGCATGTCTAGTGCTAACATCCAAAAGCTGCATATTACAGCCTTCCTAGTCTGATGACCAGTGTTTAATGATTGTACTGGAAGCAAGTTGACTGACATCATGTAGATGTAGATTTGTATCTTTGAAACTTCTAGTTTTTTTTAAATTCTAGTTTTTGTATTTTATTTAGCTTATAGTAGCTTTTTTATAGTAGCTTAATTTTAATTGCCAGGTTTTGCCTTTTAAATTTGGATTGGGTGTTCTTATGATTACTGTCGTGGTTCCCGAAAGCCATCGGTAAAGGTGTTTCCCCCTGTCTTTAGGAGGAAGAGGAAGAGGAGTTGAATGATGGGGAGGTAGATGATGAAGATGAGGATGACGACGGTAAGTTATGCAGTGAACGTTACCTCCAGGCCTGTACGAGTGCCAGAAATGGTGGTTTGATTTTAGGAAATGCAGCATGCTAATGTGAGGAATGGGTGCATGGTAGTGGCCAGACAGTCGCATCCAGTGGCAGGAGATAGATTTTAATATCCCAAAGAAAACTGTTATGGGTTCTCAGTTTTTTTTTTTATTAAAAATTTTTTTTTTTCCATTTAGAGGAAGAGCGGGGACTGAAAAGAAAAAGGGACCCGGAGGATGAAGGCGAAGAAGAGGATTAAAGCCTCTAACCTGCTCAGTCATCTTCAGTTGTGACCTGACTGTTTTAACCCTGTATTTCCCTGTATTTTCTAAAATGTCATGTTGCAGTGGGAATGGGTGGTGTTAACTTGGTGTGGTGTGGGCAGGGTGGGCAAGGGATACTTCTTTTTTTTTTTTTTTTGTTTTGTTTGTTTTTTTTAAATTGTAATTCCCATTATTTCTCCTTTGACTGTTTTCTTTAAACCGTACAGAAAGACAGTAGTAGTAATTTCTTCACGTCAGAATGGACAGTACACCCAGTGTAAAGATTTTTTCCCCCCTTACTGTGTTATTGATGCCTAAATGTGTATACAGATTGCTGATGACTTGTGTATTTAAAGATAAAAGAAAAAATATACCAAAAACTTTTTAGAGTGCATGTTTGAGTATATTTTAACATTGACTTATTTTTTTCAGGAATTACCCCCAACCTGCTTTCCCCCCCCCCTCTTTTATTTTAGTGTAAAATGTGCATCTGTGATGTCATCAGAATGTTGTATGTGCTGTTTAGGCATGGTGACAAATGCACCATTCTGTCAGTTGGAACATGCACAGAAATCACTTTTGTGTGTTCCCTTGGGAATGTCTGCCATTATCATAAAATGCATTACCCCCCTCCCCCCCCTACTCGGATAGTAGTTTTTTTTTCTCTGTAAATAGTGACCAAAATCTGTTCTCTATTGCTTTTGATAATGGCAGATATTTCATGATTAATTTCAGCTGTAATAATTCTCTGTAATAAAATATTAAGTTCAAAATATTTGTGTAACTTGGCCTGTAAACTACAGTAACCTACAGTATTCTGATTAGACAGAATCTGTAAATTTATTGGTCATTACCTTTTCAAATGCAGAGAATAGAGACACATTTTGGGCACAGCCTGATATTTGGGCCTGTGGTCTTGCATTCAATGGCATATTGCTAGTGCAAAACTGTATTTTCTTACCCTTGCAGTCAGTGAATGGCTCTTCATGCCTCATGAATGTATAGTTTCTTTTCATATCCGTAAAGTTAGCTTATCCTGTTTTGTTTTCTTTTTGTCATCTGTACAGGCAAACGTTTGCTAAACTTTCTCTTAAGCCAAACTTTTAGTTCTTTTGTCATTCAACAATTTCAATAAATCTTTTTTTTATACTTTTTGTGGCTTATTTGAGTCCGTAGGCCACCCAGAGAACTGCAACAGGCCAATAGAAGAGGTTTGTACGTGTGTCTTTGGTAGCGAGGGATATGTTGTTTTAAGACTCGTTTTCATTTCCAAAGAAATGACTTTTTCGCCGTTCGTTGGGGAAGGAGGGTGAAGAGACCGGACTCGTTTTAATTACCCACCTCACCTGTGCGAGAAAGTCTTGTAAATTGAGTGGTGGAGACACAGCTGAGGGGCGTGATGTTTCAGCTGACCGGTGACAAAGCCAATGCCGCCTTCTATGCATTTCTTCTTTGAATGTGATGCGCATCACGGTAAGTGTTGTGTAACTTGCTAGAGCGCTCAAATGGTTATCTGGATATGGATGAGACGAGCTTTATGCGTGAACATAATATCCCACAGTCAGTTAGACGTAGGTATAAACACAGACGATGAAGCCGTTGCATAAAGCGTATTTAGTTCGAGCAGGTCACCAGCTGTAGGTTTTAGGACTTGCAGTAGGACTAAGGTTCTGTCGTGGACATTGGACCACAGCCGATGTTGTCCAGGGAAATTAAAAACCTTAATTCCAAAATGTATTTCAAAATATTTTTTTAAAGGCCTGCACTAACCGTTTGTAGATACTATTTTTTACAGATGATTGCACTGACATATTTGTGACGGGAACAAAAATATCGATTAACATTTTTAAATTACGATATGAAGTCTGCTTCGGTAAGAACGTTGTGGTAGGAAAATAACCTTTACCAAAAACTTAAAAATTCCTTCTGTGGGTTAGTGAATAAATAGAAGCAAAGATGACGTCACATGGAATATACGGGGCGCAGGGTATGTGACCATGTGAACGCGTACTCGAAAATGGGGACAGCGAAAGTTAAGCAAAATTATTCCACCCGGTGGCGAGTTTTGTTAGTGCAATTTGACGTGAGTTGTATAAACGTTAGGTCTGTAAAAAACCGTTTTGTTGTGGCCGTGGTCATACAGTTAAAACGGTATTATTTAGTGAATAAGGCTATTATGAATAAAGACTGGAGAATCGGGCATTAGTTATATAGTCAACATACTGTTTGTCTCCCATTGACAGCGTGATTTAAACTGAGTGCTTAAAATGATATATAACACTGTTTATTAATTATCCTTTAATCGAGTTAAAGGCTAAGAGATAAAACTGAGGAAGGTTATTTGTACAGAACCAGCAAACAACACTACGTCGGAAGTCTCTTTTATTAACGTTACTATTGTATTCATTCCAGTCAGTGCATGTGAGCTTTACTGTCTCTGGTGTAGATTGTGGTAAATGGATTCCTTGATTTGCAAAATTTGTTTGGGCTCTGTCTCGGTCTCAATAAAAGGAAACAAGTTTATGTGCATTACAACGTACACGTATATAGCTGACATAATGGAGACCCCGTGTCAGCAGTTTAGTAATCATGATTTTATCTCCATCGTTTCGGACGACTCGGTCTTGATCGTGGTTTTGTCTCAGGAAGAACAGCGCCCTCCGGTGTTAGAAGAACGCATGTCCCCTCGAGCTTTCCTCGTCATATACCGAATAGTCACAGAAGGCATTTCAGTCCTTTATTGAAGGATCCAACAAGCAAAGCTCCCATTATTTCATACGTACTATACACTCCCCTTCACCTGCACAAAAACCTGCATTTACTGCGCTTGAGAACCTGGATAATCTTTTTTAAATTTTAAAATCAAAGGGATTTTTTTATATATGGCATGTCACTGTGTTGTTTGGAGGGGGGTTGATTGGTTGATTCTCACCTCTGAGTTTACAGCAGATGAGACCAAACTGGCCCACAGTATGCACATTCATGTCAAGAGACCCTCAGTCACTTCATTACCTTGGAAATGTGGACTCTCAAGTGCACTTTCCTTCCGGAGTTAAACAAATGTCTTTGGGGCAGATTTACCAAGCTTCCAAGAACTGCTTGTATGCCCCATAAACCCAATACTCTGAAACAAGAGATAAGATACTGATGCTGTCCCTAGTCCACTGTTTTCTAAGCTCTGCCTAGGAGCATGTCCCCAGCATTTTGATTCAAACCATCTGTGTACTAAAAGCCAGAGAGCTAACTGCAAAGTAATTCATACATAAAAGAAAAATAATACTTTATATAACCCTAAACTTAGAGTTCAGGTGAAAAATATATTTTGGAGACTCTGTGTACCTTTAAAGACTCCAGATGTGTTATAACTCTCTCATAGCATCTTACAACTGTTCATTATTATGTTCTATGCGATATTGAAAGATAACATTCTAGAACATTCCAAATTAAGTTCTTGAGGGCTGAGTAACATGTGAAATTAGTGGCTCGCTGGCTGGGTTTGCTAGCTAAGCTCTGTTTGCTAACTGAAGTGAAACCATTGCTGAGAGTCAAGATTTGTGACCCAGACCCGCTGCTAATTAGGCATGAATTCAGACTCACAGCTCGCGGTACATGACAGCCGTGACGCATTGTTCGTGAAGCGTGGTTTGAGACGCACTGTTTTATGAAGCGCAGTGTCGGACGCGCTGCTCAGGAAGTAATTTTTGAGATGCACTGTTGTGTGAATTGCAGCATCCCCACCGTTTGCCCCAGCATTCTCGTACCCATTCCCACGTGCTGCAGCCTTCTTACCAATCATCTCTCGCCTCTCTTCCCAGGCCACACCCACTCTTCTGGCTTCCCATTTGTTCCTGTTATATCTCAGCAGCTGAGGAGAATGACCTCCACCAGGCTGCCCTCTTTGACCCTGCCACTCTGCACCAGGACACTGCACCGCATTCCAGGTGAACTATTATTGGAATGTGCTGGGAGTCTGCTCTCCCCTGCATCAGTGAGCTTCCCTGCTTGATCACCCTCTAGCATGCTGTAATTCAGAGGAGCATAACATGATGCTACTAATGCCTTAGTGTCGTAGTAGACTCACAGACTTCACCATTATGGATACATAAGCAAGTAGGTATAGAAAATCTGCAGGAAATGTCACACAGGTGCATCTAGTACTGGCATAGCCTGCTACCTTGGGTTGCAAAGAGGCTCATAGGCACATAGACGCATAAAAAGAACAAGAAAACGTGAACAAGTTGGTGCTACTGGAAACAAAGTCAGGAGAGAGGCAGCGTTAACGTTTTCTTCCGTGGTGGGGCGCGGGGTCTCAGCGCCGTGATTCCACAATGGCGGAAGCACATTTTCCCCCAGTGAGCGAATGTCGCAAAGCTCACACAGCTGTCTGACCTTTGTAGTCCTGTCGTCGCTTTCCCACTAAACCCCCCGTCTTCCCACCAACAACAACAAAGCAGGCAGGGCCAAGGCAGCGTCTCCGCCACCTTTTGGGCTGAAATAGCTTCTTTTGTGGTTACATGCAGACAGACACTGCCCTCAAAACACTGACGCTGTACATGTTCTCAACTACGTGTCTAATGGTATTACTGTGAACAAGGAGTTAGGGAGCGGATTCGACGAGGAACAGAACAAACATTTGGCATTAACAGCAAAGCCAAAGTGAAGTGAGTTAAATGGTTAAACACAATGGAATAAATAAAATAATCAATATTCAAAAAATGTGTGAGAAGGAAAAAAATAACAGTACCAGGTGAATTGCCTGCATCATTGAGCTGGAGTAGTTGTACACCAGTTGACTGTACATACCTAGATTTATACTTGTGAACATTTTCACAGTCAATGCATTGGTAGAAAAGAAGGTGGAAGAGGCCATTTGATTCCCCTGATGTCACAGCTAAGCACAGTTCTCACTCTTGCCCATAAGCAAACTGCTGGCAAACTCCACTCCTGTAGAGAGGGATTTTGGTGGGCTGTGTCTGCTTGCGCTGAAGAGCCAGGCTACCAGACCGGGGTGCAGCGAGGGGCAGGGGAACAGTTTTGTTCTTGGTTCTGCGTGTGGCTGAGGGCAGCCATTGTTGATACAGCCGCGTGTGGGGGGTGGGCAGTTGCTGTGGGGGAGGGGGCATGTGCGGCTGGTTTTGGCAGTGATGGAAGCTCAGCAAGACTTTTTTTCTTTTTGGAGGGGGGAGGGGAATTTGAAATGCTGTGGACTGTCTCCCTCTAGAGTCCGCGTGGCTCTGTGGGGTGGTGGTGGGAGGTTGTAAAGAGATTGGGATTGGGGGCGGGAGAAAGGTCAGGGGTCACATGTTGTTGGGGGCGTTCTTCAGGTTGTTGAGTTCCAGCTCCAGCTGTCGGATTCGAACGTCTTTCTGTGCGAGCTCGTCCTTCAGACGCCGCAGTTCATCCTGCTGCCGGAAGAACATCCGCAGGAGCTGCCAACAACAATGCAGCATTGTATAACACACACACACAACCGCGCACACACACACAAACACGCGTACGCACACACACACACAACCGCGCACACACACACAAACACGCGTACGCACACACACACACAACCACGCACACACACACAAACACGCGTACGCGCGCACACACACACACACACATGCACGTACACACACACACATACTCACACAAACACATGTACACACACACACAGACACACGCACGCACACACGCGCGTGCACACACACATGCACATAAACACACATACAAACACACACGCACACCTAGATACTAGTGTACGTACGCAAGCACTCAGAAATTGGCGTAAATGCATGAATGCCCACACACACACAATGGTGTATATATATATGTAGCCCTGCACACACAGAATGGACAAAAATATATACTCATACAAACAAGCCCATGCCTCCACCACACGCAGATGAACACACCTCGTTCTCTGTCCTGGGCGGCACGTTCTCCAGCAGGTCGATGCCGTTGACCACAACGCTCTTCTTCTCCTTCACCGGCGCTTTGAAGACCAGCTGAGTGGACCGCTGGTAGCCCTCCTTTAAGGACATGAGCACGGGGTCTGCTCTCACACACACACACACACACACACACACACACGCTGTGAGGCCCCTTGCGCAGCATTGGTAATGGCAGCACTAAATGTGGAGCGGTGTGTACCTCTGTTGATCCCGCTCAGCCACTCATCGGCAGTGAGCGCCGGCTCCTTGCCTGGAGTCATTGGGTAGATGTCCTCCTGGTACGTCTCTGACTGCAGAAACCAGAGTTAAATAACCATGACAACACTGATCAGTGACGACTGTGCAGCACAGTCCCGGTAGTTCCTTCCTGTGTCCCCTCCTACTTGCATGGCACAAATGTAAGCGCCTATACGCAGTGAAACCACAAATCAGTGCTTCAACAGCCTGTAATTTCAGAAGCCCAACAAAGTGCTGGTGGATGTCAGAACAATAGTCCCCATTCATTTCTACCCAATGCAGCCCTGATATGCAATTAATTTAGAAGTCCACAAGCAGGACTCTTCCTGCTCCAGCAGGCCTTATTTCCCCATAACCGTGCATCTGTTGCTGTCGCTAATGGTAATGCTAATGGCTCATTATCAGCCATATGGAGCCCTGCCCCGCCCCGCCCCCCCGCTGCACTCACCCGCCTCGGCACAATCATGGAGATGGGCTCGATCAGCCCCTTCAGCGTTACCAGCTTGTAGAATCGGAAGACCTCGCAAGCGCCCACGTCCAGCCCGTGCTTTGGCATCACTCCTTGAGTTCAGTCAGCGAGGGGTTCAGTGAGAGGGAGGGGGTGGGGGTGTTGATAGCATTTAGCATTTAGTATCACATGATACACATTCCTGAGTAAGGTACTTTGTGTAATGCACTTCCTCGTTTTAGTTAATGCGCACCTGCGTAAATAGACAATGTGTAAAAATGTCCAAAGTTTTATTACCCTTGTGTAAGGATGTCTGATAGATAAGTGAGTGACATAGTAGCATGCGACCCGATTCATTTGTATGGTTTGTGTGTGTCTTCACTGGTGCTGGTGATAAGCTGACAGTGCAGCAGAAAGGTGTGTATTGGAGGCGTGGCCTCCCTTACCAAGTCCCTTCTGTGGGGCTGGGGACCTGAATTCCATCAGGTACTGCAGGTAGGGCTTCTCCGTGCTGATCTCATAGTATCGGATATTCCCATCTCCCTGTGAGATAGCCACATTGTGTTCTACTAAGTGACACACTCCTTTCAATTGTCCGTAGTCACAAAGTGCACTTTCCCCACACACTTATGCACATCCACAGCTATGGGAGCCATTTATTTAATTATTGAAATACTTAACAAGGACACATAGTGTCATTGATGCAAAGCACCACTCCTGCTTAGCACTCCTGAATTTCAGCTACTTGAGTGCTAATAGCTCCCCCTTGTGGCAAAACTTCAGCCTGCTAAATGTGTGTGAGTGATTACAAGCCAGGTACATGAGGTGCTTTGCATTAAAAAAATGACTAGTTGGTAGAGCTAAGATGATATTAGAGACATTACTAGAGAAGGTGGTACCTGCGAGGGACACAGCTTACCTTGCCTGCCAGGTAGAGCATGTGTGTGTCCGCATCATAGAAGGGGAAGAGAAGCCCAGAGAGCCCATCAATCTCCTCCTCTATGATGGGCATAGAGAGGTCCTCCTGTGAGGGAAAGCTAGCAGCTGTGAGAGCGTACACACACGCATGTACACACACCCAACACGCTAACAAAAACACACGCATGTACATACACAAAACATGCTAACGCAACCACACACGCATGTACATATACAAAACATGCTAACACAACCACACACGCATGTACATACACAAAACATGCTAACACAACCACACACGCATGTACATACTCACAACACGCTAACACAAACACACACACACACACGTACATACACACAACACGCTAAAACAACCACACACACACGTACATACACACAGCAGGCTTTAACACAGACTATCACACACATACACACAAACATACACATACATAAACACCAACAAGATCTCATACACACAAGCACACGTGCATGCACACACACATTCATACAGTACATACAGACACATCCATGTACACACACACACACACACACACACACACTACGACTGACCTGATCCCACAGTGCAATCTGTCTGGTGTTCCATCGTGACACCCCTGTTGTCAGCAAACGCTTCATGTTGCCCAAAAACACAACTCTGTTCACCTTGTGGTTCTTACAGTTCGCTTCCTGTCAGGAGAGGGAATCACATACACATGAAAAGCAGGACTGTCATAAAATAGTGCCATTAGTCTTTTCTCTTCTCTGTCAGTCACATTTTTTCCTTTGGCATCAGTTCTGTCCAGATGCTTCAGAAACCGGATCTGGATTAAAGCAGGGGCTCCATTCAGCAGCTATGTGAAGCTGGCAAGAGAGGGAAGGGTAACCGGTTGCCCTTGGCCAGCAACAAAAGAAGCAGCAAAAGCATTGCATGTCAAAATCAAATCAACTTCCCTTGATGAATCCATGCATTGGTCAGGGAACGGACCATCACAGAGATTTGAGACGGATATTTCCTGCACTTATGATTTATTGATAAGATGATATGCTAATTGCTTTTGCTGTACCTGTATGTCCCAGTACCTTACACGCATGTCAAGTCAGGCATTTCGATTTCAGTCACACTAGTCACTTAATAACTTAATAACTTTTAATAACTTTGGCCAGGCCCTGAACGGAGGTCTTCATGCTACCTCCTTACAGATGCAGACTGTTTGAAGTTGACTTAAAAAGATCTGACTCATGAGAGGAAGTTTTACGTCATAAAATACACTGGCTTATTTAATATTTCATCTGACCTTAAAAAATAGATTTTGGTCTGGGATACTTTGAAGTAAATCTAGGTATTCAGTGTTCAAAGCTGCACTGTTGCACAAGACCTCCGTCAAATATGTATTTTGATGTATTGAAGCATTTCAGTTACTTTCAAATTCATTTTCAGAAGTGTAGTTTAAATACTATAGTATTTGAATTTTAGTATTTGTAAACTGATTGATATCAGATATGCATTTGAATATAATTAGCTATGGAATCAACAGAATCTTTAAGTATTTGAAATACAGCATCTACAATTGCAATAACTTGGATTCCAAACATGTTTAAAAATACTCTCAAATGAATAGTATCTACATATGAAATAGCAAGGTACTCAATGTCATGCCCTCTCTAAAATGGTTCAGCTTGTTGCAAGGTGTGGGGTGCTGAAATAAACCTCTATTTCTGAGGCCTATCTAAACAACATAAAATTTAAAAAACATGCCTAACGTATGTCTCTCTGCTCTTTCCATGGGAAGCTTTTTCTCTGCTGTAGTCATGAGGGTTCTTTCATATCATCCGGAACACTCAGAAGACTGAGTGAAGACTGTTGCACCAGTTTGAAACATGGTTCCAAAATGGAGGCCGTTTGGTGGTTTGTCTTCATAAACAATCAAGTGCTTCTCAAGTAATGCCTTTATGTTCTGGGTGAGCTCCATAAAAACTCTGATTTTAAGCCGCCTTATCCATGAAATGATGTTGCTGTCGGTTACAATGACTGAGCTTTGCGATCTCAGAGGGATTGAGGGTGTCGGTCGCATCACCTGGCGCATTCCTCTTGTGCATGGATAGTTTGGCAACTGGTGGCATGTCAAGCTTTGCTTCTTCAGCTTAGAGTACTGATCAAATCATTTTCAGCTGGGAATTCCACCAGCCAAAAGTTACAGGACCCCCTTCAAGTCCTGTACTAGATCAGGCTTGTTCCAGTGGAGCACAATGCTGAAAGCCTTTGCAAGTGCCCTTTTTAGGGCAGTAGATTGAAGGCCACCTGATGGTAAGCTGCACAAGGTGATCAAGACATGTCTCAAGATGAGGAACCTTATCCTCATGAAAATGTGAGGTACTGATTGTGCAATTTTAGGGAAGTTTTTATGAGTCATATTTATGGGACCAAAATGGTTGTTTACTTCCTGAAAAGCGTGCTCTCGAATATACTCAGCAAAACCCTGGAAATAAGTATAACATCCTGGGATTTTAAGCACACTATATTTAAAAAAAAATGTAGTCTACTTAACTTTCTCATCCAGTGTACTCATCTAGCATACTCGATAGTAGGCAAGTCGGCTGTTTTTCGGACACAACCAATGTTTTGCATGCTGCACTTTCTAAAACACTGATAGGAAACATGTTCTCAGAGATGACATTAGCAAGAAGGTTGGTCATGGGTTTCTCATTACTTCTTTAAGCAATTTGTATACTTTATATGACTTACCCTAATATGCGATTTGTATTTGACCCAGGTCTGCTTTTGTGTAAGATTTACCTCTGTGGCGGCTCTGTTTACTGTTTGCTGCCATGCTAGTACCAATCTGAAAACTAGCTTAATTTGCCATTCTCGTGGTCAGCCTTTAAAGGAACCCAAGTTGTGCATTGATACAGCATATATGAATAATGTGGAATAACAGAGTGGGTGGTTAACATCAGAAAATATCTTTTGAAACACACTGTGCTGGTGAGTCAGTTGATGCTTACTGTGGGTGCTTATATGAAATTCTGAATATGTATTGATTAACTAAAAAATTGCCAGAACTTTTTTGCTCAAGTGTGTGTGGGGGTGTGTGCATGCATGCGTATGTGTGTGTGCATGCATTTTCAAGAAGGGGATTTTTTCTGGGCACACAGGAAAAGTGAGTCCCTGTTTTTTTTCTTAGCTGGCCATTGAATGGAGATGGTGTCTTGGCCTGTCTGTGTCTTTGGTTCTGTGATCCTGCTGCGCTGAATTTTCACCCAGCATCCAAGCCCCGAGCAGACTTAGTTTTGAAGAGCTTTTAAAACTCTTAGCCATGCATATACTATAAAAGGGCCAAATTGTATCAGATCCGTAGCTAACATATACTAACCATGTGTAATTTGAAATATGCTTAGCTAGCTAGCTAGCTTCCTGAGGTTGAAGTTGCACATGCAACAAACCTATGTGTGCATAAGCACGTGTGTGTGCGCGTGTACGATAAGGGTGTGCGTTTGCGTGTGAAATGAGGGTGGGAACGCGATGATCGCGTGCGCCCCCTACCTGCAGCACCCTGCCGGACCGTGGCTCAATCACGCGCAGCTTCTTGTCCTTGCAGGTGGTGGCCAGCAGGCTGCCGTCAGTGTTGAAGGACATGCAGATGACAACGTCCGAGTGGCAGTCAATCATCTTCACCGGCTCGCCAATCTCCAGGTTCCAAATCAGGATCTGGATGAGATGATGAGAAGGGCGAGGCCTTGGGTTCACAGCTCAGTCTGAGCGCTGTTTCATGTTTGTGTGCTTTGGATTATGGGAGAAAAGAATTCAGTTTATTTGAGGTAAACTGAAATTGATTTACGAGTGAGTCAGACAGGCTGATATAATGTGAGAGTAAGAGACGGAGGGAGAATGAGTGGCAAAGCAGGAGAGAACGAGACGGTGAGAGGGACTGATAGAGAGAGAGAGCGGGACACAGTGGAAGAGAGAGAGTGAGAGGTAGGGAGAGAGGAGCAGAAATGGCGGTACGCTTTCACTCGGGTGACAGCCCTGTCCCATTGGGGAGACGGACGGAACACCTTGTAGTCGTAGCCGGCGCTGAAGATGATGCCGCTGCTGGTGGGGTGCCACTCGATCAGGCCCACGCGCCGGCTGTGTCCGTACAGCTCCAGAACCGCCTCGGACATGTTCCGCTTCAGCCCGCCCTCCGGGATCTCCCATATCCGCACCTGGGACAGACGCATCACCGCCTGTCACCGCCCTGTCTTTCCAAACATCTCCATCTCAAGGCCCCTACAATAGCAGCCATCTTACCAAGCACCCCTCACCTCCATAAAATGGTTAACGTTTGAAAAATGTCGCTTTTTAACACACACACATTCATAGAAACGTGTCTAAATCCTGGAGTCAGAATTGATCTATAATTCCTGCGCCTACACTACATTTCCAAAAGTATGTGGACACCTGAACATCACACCCATATGTACTTGTTGAACATCTCATTCCAAAACCATGGGTATTAATATGGAGTTGTACCGCCCTCTGCTGCTGTAACAGCCTCCACTCTTCTGGGAACGCTTTCCAGTAGAATTTGGAACATGGCTGCATGGATTCGCTTCCATTTAGCCGTAAGGGCATTAGTGAGGTTGGGCACTGATGTTTGGCGTAAGGCCTGGCTTACAGTCGGCACTCCAATTCATCTCAAAGAGGTTTGATGGGGTAGAGGTCAGGGCTCTGTGCAGGCCAGTCAACTTCTTCCCCATTAAACTCAGCAAACCATTGCTTTATGGACCTCGCTTTGTGCACAGGAGCATTGTCATGTTGAAACAGGAAAGGGCCTTCCCCAAACTGTTGCCACTAAGTTGGGGAAGCTCTAGCGGTGCAGAAATTTGTTGAACTGACTTGTTGAAAATGGAATCCTATGACAGTGCTGTGCTGAAAGTCACTGAGCTTCTTCAGTAAGACCCATTCTACTGCCCATGTTTGTCAATGGAGATTGCTTGGCTGTATGCTTGATGATATGCACCTGTTAGCAATGGTTGTGGCTGAAACAGCCAAAACCACTAATTAGAAGCGGTGTCCCCATACCTTTGGAAATGTAGTGTATTTAGAGCAGTATACATACAGAATGTTTATGGCTATCACATTATTAACAATGATGTGTAACCCAGACCAGATTGATTTTATCTGAAGGTCAAATATTTGTCTGTTTGGGAAAATATCTGGTAGCAGATATATGCTAAGTGTTAAGTGGAGTTGTAGAAAACATCCTGTAGCCATTCAGCTTGCGATTGAGTGTTTCTTTGCCAGAGGATACCTTAAACTGGGCAGTGGAGAAAGTCATAACAGGGCTTATTAAGTTTAATATCATGCTGTCAATCAAAACTGCACCTCAGAGCCCATTCCCCAAGACAGGCCTGTGGAGTGCCGACGCACTGTGTCAGGAGTAGAGCAGCCTGTCCGGGGGGACGCGTTCGGGCTCTGAGCACTTTCTGTGGATTAGGGGCGTGTGCGGTCGCTAAGGGCTTATCCGCGGCTAACTGACAGCGGCTGCGGCGGAAAGGCCAGACGGGCAGTGCTGTCTGACAGGAATACGACATGCTGCTCCCGCTGAAGGTCAGAATCCACAGGCTGCCGAGTCTGCCTGCTCTGCCATAAAGGACTTAGCGCTAACTGTCTGCTAGCCTGTCAGGACTGGATGTATGGTGTTATACGTGGGTCTGGCAATGATGCCTGAGAATGAAATGTTTCTACAATGTCAGGTAGACCTGGGCACTGCAGGTAATGGTGTGTCACCATTACACAAATATGGGCGGACTGTAGTTGTACATTTGCACTCTAGTAATCTCTGGTGTTTAATCTGGATTAGTGGGCTCAACAGGCAGCCATTGAAAGCCAGTGTGTTTGTGAGTGCATGTGTCTCTGTGTGTGTATGTATGTGTTTATGTTTGTGTGTGTATATATTTGTGTTTGTATGTGTGTGTGTGTATGTATGTGTGTGTGTGTCTGTGTGTGTGTATGTATGTGTTTATGTTTGTGTGTGTATATGTGTGTGTTTGTCTGTGTATATGTGTGTGTTTGTCTGTGTATATGTGTGTGTATGTGTGCCGGTTACTCACTGAAGAATCCTCGGAGCAGGAGGCTATGATGTTGTCGATGAATGGGTTCCACTTGATGTCCAGGACATTGCCTTGGTGGCCGCACACTTTAGGGTGATGGGGCTCGATTCGACCTGACTGAAAGGAGGAGTCACAGAGGGAGAGAGAGGGCACAAAACAATTATTAGCCACTCGATGCCACTCAGCATAGGATATATAGAAAAAACAAAATACATAGGGATTAGATTGTACTGTGCCAGTGTTTTCTGTGTTTCATTAAATAGTACCCACTCAGATGTGATTTTACAAAGGAATTTCCCCTGAGAATGTCACAGGGCATGTAGTTTTAACCCCTCCCAACATACAGTGAATCTCTTCTTCCTGACACTGAGAGTCCTTTTGTGAAGAAGGATATCATACCCTGAATTGATTGAATATTCAGTTATTTGCCGTGAAAAAGAATCAGGAGATTAAATAAAACCAGTCACAACTGATGCGTCTCCCCTGTATCTGCAGTGACACCAACATAATCTAAATGTACTGCTGTGTGCCATTCTGTCCAGCAGGTAGCGCTGCTCTACTACATGCAGACACAGAACTCAGTGAGATCTTAGAATGTCGGTCACCACGGCATGAATGTTTGATTCCTCCTGAATTGGCTGACCTCTTTCTCAGTGCCTGTTCCCCACAGACATGCTGGTTTCAGTATGGACCAGGACCACCAGTGAAGGCGCACCATGGTTTCATTGCTGTCTGTCTCACACCCCAGTCTGCAGCTCGTTAGCATTAACTATCTCCATGGCCCAGTCTGCACACTGAGTGAAGTCTGGGTCCATATTGAGAAGATGCTAACCATACAGTTAGGCTGTTTAACTACAACCACAGTTATTCCCCCTAGTCTGTGTGAAATCGTCCATCTATTGTCCAGTTTGAGCAGTGGGCTAATTACATCCATAGATTTGAGCCGAACGGGGAGATCATAAAACCGCGCGCTGTTACACGCGATTAACTCGGTCACAGCCGACCGGCTTCAGTTCAAGGACAGAAGGTGGTGAAACATACTAATTCAGCACGGCCCTCCGTCAGAGCTGCCCGCGGCGGGCTAAAGGAGATAATCCGATCTCCCGCACGTCGATGCGAGGCTGCAGGCCACGCTGATCAGACACGACAGGCCACTTTCTGTCACCATTCATACTGTTCTAGGGGGTACAATGAATTCAATAACTGTCATCCACCTAGCTACAGCGACTAATGCCTGTGACTTTCGCGGCGCTTGTCTGTTTGCGTCTGATCCAGGAGAAACAGGCTGTATTTAAAGGGGAGGGGGGGTCATGTAGAATCGCTAATGTGAATGCGATGCTGGCCTGTACCGGTCACGAAGGCCTCTCCCGGTGCCCTTGCTGCTCTCCAGTGTTTAAAACAAAGGAACCTAATTGGGGTGCCGTGAGCTCATCTAGCAACCGCTTCACAGCTCCTTCCCTTGCCTACAGAGAATGTCCCCCTGCTGCCTTCACACTCAGTAACACACAGCAACAGGATCTTAGAGTGCACGAAACAAACAAATGCCCCCCCCCCCCCCCCCCCTCCTCTCCAACACCCCCAGTTCCAAACACCACCCACCCCCCTGCTCCTGAAATGAGAAAGGACATTCATTCATGACATCATGTTTTCCTTCATCTTTTCGGTCTCTGACTATGTGTTCCCTCTGGTACTGATAAGACACAATACAATATACCTAATGCAAAACTGGACAATTTTGCACAGCATCGGTGTAAACAGAACAGGGAAGATGGTTAACTTTGGGTTAGCAAGCCCATGCTGATTATATGCTATCTCTCTCTCTTTCTCTCTATCTCTCTCACACACACACACTTTCACACATTCAAGTACAGCATCGCAGGTACAGTGAGCATCAGAACGGACAGGAAGTGACTCAATAGAAGGGTTTCAATTGGCACACTCTCCAACTTCCTGTGCTGAATCATTTGGCCTTATCTCTTGAGAGGACGGGAGGGCTGTGGAGGGTAGAGGTCTCTTGACAGTCTGTGACCCCAGGCGGGGGAAAGCGTTGTCCTCAGAATGAAAAACAATCCGCCAGTGCTGTTCTGCTGTCTGTCTTATTTCCCAAACACGGTACTGAAGATGAAGTTGTGATTCCATCTCCAGCTGGGGGGATTGACAGCTCAGGAGCACCTGCAGCCTACAGCATGTTAGCAGAATAATTCATACGACATTCAGCTGCACAATATTGCGTGCTGACTTAGCTGACTCTCTGGAGGATATGATTAAACACAGGAAATGATCTCCTGTTGTGCTCAGCTTGTTTAACAGTGCTGTAAAAGTATTAAGACAAACTTATAAGGCTGACAATGTCCTTGTAAGCAGTCATTCTTCTTAATAGCTCCTCAGCATTGCCTACAATCTAATATGTGACGGTTATACTGGGATGACTTCATCTTCCTTGTTGCTCCTACTACCTTTTGTCCAATCCTCTTCCACATACTTTATATGAAAATAGATGAATTATGCATTTTACATTTTATAAAAAGCATTTTTCATTGTCTGCTCCAGGTCATTGTGAAACAATTAAATTGGTCTCCCATTACTCTTCCTGCTACAGCAGGTCTCTTCTGCTGGTTCATGAGAAAATCTCCCCCGTTAGCCCTGATGAGAGAGAATGCATGCTGCTCTGAGCAGTTTTGTCTTGCTGATCTCGCTGAGCTTGAGATATTTCTTCCGCCAAGTCATGTAGATGCTACCTTCAATAAACTGCATTTGGTGCAGGTACTTCCCAACCGCGCACACAGCCGGAGACCCACTCCAGTGAATCGTCACTGAAGAGACGTGGGAGGGCTTCAGGGCTGTGATGACGAGAGCCGTGCTGAGCAGCTCACTGGCAGTGCCCCCCCCACCCCCCCATACGTTTGCTCCTCTGCTCTGATACTGTCTTTCTGCTCAGAAGAGCACCGACTACTCTGCACAGATTCACTGACCCCAGATCAGTGCAAGTCTTTTATGACCTTGCATGATTACCTATCTCTGGGGTTTAACCTTGTGTAACTGGGATGATGTGTTTGTGCAGTGATCTCTGCTGCTCAGCAAGTTGCTTCACTGTTGCCAATTCGGACAGAGAAGGTCATTGGCTGAGCTGCATTTTCTGCATGTTTTCAAATGAAAGATATAATTTTTTTATTTTGTACTTTTTCTGGTGAAGAATAGCACATACCGCAAGAAAAGTGCCTACACCAGCTCTCTGTTGAAAGTGTAGCTGCATTCAAAGTGCACCCAGCAGGCCATTTTTACCCAAGCTTAGAACTTCCACAGTGAGGCACAAATTCAGACTCTTTTCTCTGAAAATATTTCCTTAGTTAAAATTTTTGCCTGTGCATATATCTAATCAGAACATTGCATTTTGTGTATTTTAAATTAACCTGGGGCCAAATTTGGTTTGACACACCAGTGCACAGAAGTCAAATTTGGCCTGCAAAAGGTTATGAGTTTGGGAGTGTTTTACTCTCATAGATATAAGCAAAGTACCTTTTATATTACATGTAATGTGTGTGTATGTGTGTGTTTGTGCATACAAATGTATATGTTGCATATGTGTGCGTGTGCGGTAGAGCATGCATGTGCACATGCTTGGGTAACCGCACCACTGTGCACTCTGATGCCAAGGCTAAAAACACGGGAGTCTGGTCTTAATCGCATGGAACAATCTGCAGCAGACTCCGCTCATTAACACTCTGGGTAATAGTAAGCCAGGCTGGCGCTGAACTTCCTGCTCTGGAGGGGGGAGAGAGCTCTCCACTCCGCCCCATCGCACCCCCTCCCACGCAAGACTCTCCGCGTGGCCAGGTCTGCCTTCAATCACTCCGCCACCGTGAAGCCCGTTTTTCAGACGTGGCTGTCTGTCTGCTGCTGTTTGGTGGGGCGTGGAGTGAATCTGTGTTAGCGAAGCCCTCAGCAGTGCCGCTGGCTGCCTAGCAGCCCTTCCCTGCTGCCATATCTCTGTGTGCCTGTGAGGAGCAGATGGATGCCTGTGTCCTGTTTTTCACAGTGCAGCTCATCAGCGGGCACCAGTTCTGCCTGCCTCGAGCATCTGCAGCCACTTCGCAAAGCCGAGAGTCGGGCGTTTTTTCCGACAGTTGCCGTGACATCATCTTGCATAATGTTTTTATACCTTTTCCCGTTATTTTCTGTCTTGGCAGTAGTGTCACAGTTACAGCGTGCAATTTCCACTCAGTGATTCAAGCCCTTCTGTCACACACTTCAGCGCAATAAAACCACTGAGATCCTGAATATGCTCTCAACCCATAAAAATATCAGCAGAATGGAATGTAAACCTATTGCTGTTCACAACTATTTTCTGATACTTGCATTTTGTTTGTGCTACTACCCAACGGCAGTCAAACAGGGCTGTTGTGTTTCTGTAGAATTTATCATTTTGATGTTTTGGAATGAAACAAGCTCAGAATCTCAAACATCCACAATTAAGGAATGTAATATTTCCCTTTTTTGTTGTGACAGTAGCGTTGTCGTTTAAACAGCAGCAGACACACAGGTGCCAGTTCGTGCAGTGGGCCTGTTTTGGGAATGATTTATTGGCCTGAATATTTACCGCTCCTCACGGAGATCCCATCAGTGCTCAAATGAAAAAGTGGATGTGTACTCAGCCAAAAAGCAACAGTGACCACATGCCACTCACTGAGAGGGCAGTGTCACATGACTAGGAAGCTGGAGGGGAGAGAAATATGAAATGAAAGGAGGGACGCAGAGCGAGTGCCAATCTCCCCGTCCTTCCTCAAGATTCCTGGGAAAACGGCCAAGGAAAGACTCCACGAAAATGAATTCATTGGAACATAAAGGGCATTGGCGATGCCCAGGCCAAACACACAAGCCCAGAGTCTTTGAAGTGCTGTTGACAAAAGTTCTTTTGAGGACAGATGTAGGTTCCCCTGCAGGGCCATGCCGGCGCGAAGCGGGCAAGGCTGAGAGGGGCAACGGGAGGGGGGCAGAACGCGGGGGGCTCGGGCAGTGAGACAGGGTGAGAGCAAGGGGGGATTCGAGTGACATGGTCAGTGGGAGTAACTCGGTGCCAGTGAGCGAGACTGAGGGTGGAGAGAGAGTCACTGGAAGTAAGTCAGTGGCATTCACACTGATTTAGAGGGAGCTGGTCAGTGGGGATGGGGGCTCAGTCCAGAGTAGGAGTCCGGTGGGGGAATTTGAGCGAGGGGACGGTCAGACTGCCAGCTTGCTCTGGCCCAGTCTGACAACATGCAGCAAATAAGGAGGAGTGCCAGAGCGGCCCTCTGTCAGACCACAGAAGTCCAGACAGCCTGCATAGCTCTCTCTGTTTCACAGAAGAGGTGGTGAGGGGCGGAAACACAAAAACCACTCCAGCTGCACTTTGAGAGTGCCGCTCTCTGGGCCAACTCCAGTCCGGCTAGTGATTTATGGGGTTCAATTCAACACCGTTCCCTAGATTCCTTTTGTCCATTCGCTCTTTCTTTTATAGACGTTTTATAAGACGCCGAAGAAATCCCTGCCGTCATTTCTCACATTATTTCATGTGCCCCCCCCCCCCCCCCCCCCCGCCCCCACCCCCTTTTAATTTTAAACTGCTTTGCCTAATTAGAATCCTACTTCCAGAAGGACCATTTATTTTCACACCATGCTTCCCTCTAGGACATGCTGGTATAGTGCCACAGCCAACTCTCGCTGTTTGGAGTCTGACACAGAAAGCACACTGAGAAAGTAGGGCGGGGCACTCGCAGTTAAAATATTCAATGCTTCCATGTTTAGGACGTACTCCTTCCACACATGTGGCTCGGGTATTTCCTCCACGTCTGGCCAGGCAGACTGTACACACACCTTGAAGAATTATAAGGAGTTCTGTGGAAAATGTGCATTTCGCTGCAGGAACCTCATTTGTCATTACATTACTGCTAGATTTTAGTTGACTGTCTAAACTCATTTGCATTGCTAAGGTACGCCAGGGCTTGCATAATCCCATTTGACCTATTGATATTAAATAGCTAGCCAAAGGCTGCACCACTTTGATTTCAGTGACACAGTGCAGAGGGTTTTATCTCCTGCACTCCTGGCTCCAGTGTACAGCTCTAAAGGCCAGATTAATGCGCGCAGCACATTGGTAATACTTTGACTTGCCCTGCACTCAGGCTAAATGGCTTTACAGTCAGGATTCATCTAAACACTATGGCCAACTCTGTCTTAAAGGGACAGCGTAGTGTGTTTATCTCCTAGCACGAAGATAACTGCTTGGATCTGCTTCATTGAAATACAAGAAGTATAATTAGACCTATATTGTATAAATGGGGGGCTACTTCACTCAAAGTAGCCATATTTTTTTTTGTACGTGCATGTCCACTAAACTCCAATCGATTATACAGATGACTGCTATTAAATAATAGCTGCCCACTGGTTCAGAAACACACACATGCACACACACACACACACACACAAGCCAGCACACACGCCCGTACACCCAAACACACAAACACACACACACACACATACACACACACAAACATACACACAGTATAGGATATAATAATGACCTGCTGTGTTGGAGGTGCTGAGGCCATGTCCAGTATGTTTTGTTATGCTTATATTAAACTGTTTTGTTCTGTCTGGAACTCACAGACATTGCTGCTGGCCTCCCTATTTCTGATAGGATTACTGTCTGTGTATTTGCTAAAAGACTGTCCGTGTGCAATAGGGTGCCATATGTCTGTGTATCTGTATTTTTATTCAGGCTACAGTGGACTGAGGATATTCTATTTTATGTCCAACATTTTACAAAACAAAAACACAAAAGGGTGACTGTGAATCAGTTGTCTCAGAAAGTGAATAATTTATTGCCATGCATGATCAGGATTTTTTTTCATGGCTTTCATGGAGATTCATTTAATCCACGAAAGGGATAATGAGCACTATGTAGAATATGCTGTGTTGACTGTCCTTTGAAATAGCTGCACAAGGAGAATTTTGTCATTACTTTCCAGCATATCAATATTCACTTTTGTATTCCTGAAAGTTGTCACTGGAAGTGTACTATAGCAAGTAGCTATTCAGGAATTATTACAGATCCCGAGTGGTCTGCATAAAGTATTACTTTTTAAATTTCTAGGCCAAGCTCATAAAAGCAGCTTACCATTTCATAGTTTCCATTACAGATAGTGCTGTTATATCCCTATTCTATGGAAATAAGGTTTTAATGGAATTCCGTTATACTGGCTGGACTCAAAGCTTAAATGAGATCTTTTTTGACTGTGGTGTAAATGTTTGGCTAAGAATAATAATTTTATGTCCGTGTACATGCTCGGCCAAGCAGATATTAAATTCACTGCGCGTAACACTGATTATTCTTCCTCTTCCTTTATTGAGGCTAAAGTGAGCCATTGCATGACTACAGAAGCAGGTGCTGCATGACTTGTCTGGTTACCTGGGTGATGGGGATGACGAGGAAGGACCCTCCACCAGCACTCTCTGTGACGATGGCCAGGAACTTGGCATTAACAGCACAGAAGTGGTTGTCATGGACATTTTTGGTGATGGGGATGCCATCGAAGCAGTGCTCCCTGCTGCCCACTTTGCCGTACACATTTCGAAACTTTGAGCTTCGGTACGTCGGACGCCATGACATCTGTGGGATAAACACAAACATTAGGAAGCTAGTTTTAATATGCTCAGCAAAACCCAACAGAATTAAGTGTAGAAGACTGCCAAACCCATCACATGACTTTATTTATGTATGAAAAGGAAATGATGGCATGGTGGTGTGCTCTTCAGCAGTAAGTCCTGATCCTTATTCCAGCTTGTGGACAGGGAGAAAGAAATGAGAAGATATGGTAGATAAGGAAAAGAATTTCATTGTCAAGAATTCCTTAAAATACCCCTCATGGTCTCTGAAAGGCATTCGTATAATATGACTCATCACCCTTCAGATTCCACAGATGATCGTTCCGTTTACAACATACTTTAAAAGATCTACTGTGTATTACAAACTCTCAAATTTCAATGGTTTGTCTTTAGATATAATCACCATAGAACTTCAAACCTTATTGATTTAGGATTAATTAATGAATAAATTTAATAATAGATTGAATAATTATGAAATTTAGAATAGCTGGCCGTCCCATTATTTGTAAGGTTGTAAGGTTGGCAGGACCAAGTGTAGCGGGCCATCACCCATAATGCCACACTGTTGTATTTTTTCCTGAAACCCAGAACACCGCCATCCTGTTGGTGCTGAAGTGGGTCATGGGAACTCAGCGCCCTGCCTGACTGGGTGTGAGAAAGGGGGAGTGGTCAAGCGAGTGAGTCTTGTTAATAAAAGTTAAATCTGTGTTAACTCAGTCAAGAAAAGGCATTAAAAAAATGACACCCATTGTCTTTCTCCCAAAGACTGCATCCTGTGCTGTGATTTAACATCAATGAGCTGTGAACTCATCCTGATCAGAAGGAGCCGTGTTTAGATTTCCCTCAACTGCAGTGAAACATTAGCCTGCTGAAGAGATCAAAAGCCAGTGCTTCATGGGGAATAGAACTGATTGGCTTAATTATCAAAAAAAAAAAAATCTTTGAAACTACAACCCCCCGCCCTCTTCTTGCTTTAATTAAGTCTGTTGCATAATTACAAAGGCAGCTCTTTAGATGCACACATTGACAGAGGTTAAATTCTTTGCTCCTCTCAGAATGGCCCATTGTGATTGCGGTTAGAAAATAACAGTCCAGTGGCTGTTACTCAATGACCCCTATTGAGAGAACACGAGAAGTGAGGCAGGAAGTGGTGCCAGATGAGGAAGGTTCACAGCCAATCCAGTCGCACCATTCTAATCGAGTGCACTCCCACTGGGTGACATCACACAGAACTCCATTTGGTGCTGGCCGAGGGCATTTCTGAGCAAGCGGGGGGGACGCACGCAAGCCCAAACGTCGTTACATTGCCGGCATTGTCCTTTAGCTGTGACCAGGCGCGTCCTGGTGAGCAAGCCGAGCAGTCCTGCCCCCAGGGGCTTCTAGCCAATCATTTTGTTTCATTAACCGGAAAGAAGTGGCATGCCATCGATCTCGTTTAAAACATCACATGCTCACTGTCCCCATGTAAAGCCTGTGATGGACAATGAGGAAATCATGCCATGCTGTAGCCAGAGCCCCTGCGCTTCCCTGAAAGTGCCCTGGAAAGCAGGTCGCTCTGCACCCGTCCGTCGGCAAACCAAATCAGGCCGACCCTCTCCCGCTCATATCGCCCTTCTGGTTTCTAATGCAGCTGACCCTGCACACAGTGGCCATTTGTTTTGAGTATGAATGTTGATCAGCAGAGGCCAGCCTCAGGCTCTGCCACTGAACGCTCTGTGTAAGGGCATTCTGCTCATATGCTGCTCATGTGCACTCTGGGAAAACTGTGTTCCCATGGCTGCCGTTCCCTTTCAGCGCCTGCTGCAGTTCCCCATGCGCTGGCTCTGTCCACTCCAGTGGTATCTATCAGTTATTATCATGCATATCATATGGCAGCTTAGCAGACCCTCTTATCCACTGTGACTTGCACGTCTTAGCTGCAATCCTAATGTACAGATAGATATTAACCGATTAACCAGATAAATCTGGATTAGGTGCCTTTTCCAGGTGGGATTTCCATCTGCAGCCTCTGAGTTGCAAGTCCAGGTACTTCCCTGCCCGGCTTCTTATTTGCATCACGCATCCTAAAGCGGGTGTCCTGCCTGTCCCATCCGTACTAGGCGCGGCCATCCAGTTGGGCAGTGAAAGCCAGGTGACACAGGACGTGCTCATTAGCACCCCTCTCAGCTGTCTTACTGAAGGCAGAATCTTACCTTTCAGCTGCAGATAGGCACAGCAGGGGTGCGACTCTCACAATACAGTCACCCGTCCCCCTCCTTCCCTATCTGTCTGGACCTCCTGTGTTCTGCCCCCTGCGCTGCCGAAACTCGTCTGGCTGTTTCACGCTCTGGAAACCCCCCCCCCCCACGCACCCCCCACTGCCCCCTGCTCCCTGCCACCCCCCTCCCCACCCTGAGCCCGGATCACACCTCAGACTCACCGGTGCAGCTGCAGCAGCAGGCCCAGCGCTCAGCCCAGCTCCTGTGGCTATGGGCTGCAGCGGCTCGCTCTCTCGCTCGCACTGTCTCTCTTTCTCTTTCTCTTTTTCATCTCTGCCTCCCTCACTTCAGACTGCTTTGTCATTGGTTCAGCATAGGCCTCGGGCTACTGTTAGCTGACTTATTTGGAATGCAAACAAGGATGCGTATTATCTTTCTCTCTCAGCTTCACACCCTGGTATGGAGCAGAGAGATAGCGCAGTAATAAACAGAAATGTGTTGTTCATGCTGCTGAAGTTTGTGCATATGGCCTCCCTGGGTTTGTTTTGAAAGCACTCAATCTAAGGTAGATTACCTAAAAGTTGAGTTGTGACAGCAAGTCCCAAAGGGATATGCATATTTAATTTGATTCTCATAAATTATTCTGAGTATCAGGGAAAAATGAATGTCAAAAACATGGGATTTATGGTTATGTGGCAACTGACTTTTATTACTGTAAGATATTCATACCACTTTGTTGCTATAAGGAGATTTATTACCTGCAGTAATTTGCAAGCTTGTGTAGAGGAAAATGCTGACTATATTTCTCCTGTATCCTATTTTCTCTCTCTCTCTCTCTCTCTCTCCCCCCCCCCCTCCCTCCCTCCCTCCCTCTCCATTTCCTATATCATTAAGAGGATATATTCAGGGTCTCATTCCCCAGCTCAGTAGCAGTATCCATTGCAGGGGTCTGCTCACCTCATTCCAGCCACAGGGGGCGCTCTCTGGGCCCACTCTGTTTATTTGGGGTATTGTACTCACTCACTGAGTCTCTGGCTTGGGTTTATTATTTCCATTTCTTTTCATAAGAAACAAAAATCTAGCTATTTTGTCCACTCTGGCTTTTCCCCGTCACACTTTTTGTGATACTTAGCCTAGGGTCTGCCATGTGAAGCAGTCTGCACTGCAGAGCTGTTAGCCGGGAGAGTGAGGGCTGTGATGTGTGGCCACAGGGGGCTGCTATGCTGGAGGGATTCCTCTTTTTTGTCTGCTGGCAGAAGCGAAAGGCATTAATCGCTTTACTGTGTCTCCAAAGAATTCTTTGATATCCAGTGAGCTGACCGATCAGCTGGTTTGGTCACAAATGTTTGTTCCCATGTCTATCTGGGGCAGGGGGGTTGATTTGTACAAAGTACTGGGTAATCAGTTTTTTTATGGGGGCGAAAATGGTGCAAATCTCAGTTTGGCGGACCACATATTTCTCTTTTATCAACGCTCTTTTAGCTACCACCCGATTGCAGCTCCGTGGTCTGGTTGAGTGGATACAGCCGGGAGGCACAGGGTTTTGTTGTGCGGGAAAAGGTCAGCTCTGGGCATGCTCTGCATTCATGTGTGGTGTGAGAGTCCCTTTCTGCTCGGTCTCTCGCCTGAACGGGCCCCAAAACCCGCTGAGTCTCGAAGGCCCAGGCTCCCACTTCTACCCTGAAGTCACAAGACAGTTCTGGCCCCTACCCAGAACCCCCCACCACGCTCTCTCGCTTTCGCTCTCACTCTCTCACCCCCTCCCATCCTTCCTACCTTGTGCTTCTCTCTCCAGCTCCATCCCCCTGTTCTCTTCCTCTCTAATGCTTAAGTGATCCATTTATGTGGCACGTTGAATAAGCACAAGCACAGAGTCACAGAGAAATGCACACACTTAAAGCGGCACACAGTGGACCATTTCCTGAGGCTCCCAGTATCAGCGCCATTGGGAAATAACACCCCAGCTACAATCACCAGAACACAGAACATAACCTCACAGGTTCACATTGAAATGCAAAGGATGTCAGGCTACAACGAAAAACAATCAGACTCACAGTGTTGAAGAAAGCAGGGTTTAAAAAAAGCGGTCTGGCTGGGTTTCATCTTATAACCATTGGCCCTTGTGTTAGATCGATTCATACTCTTCCCAAGCAATACCAGCCCCCTACCCAATGGCGTCATATGGTGAGGGCAGAGTTAGGATGATTCCAAGGGCCCTGACTGACAGCGGCCCTCAAAAAAATATGAGAACATAGGATTTTCTCAAGAGGTGGGGGCCAATGTGAGATCTTTTCATCAGGCCCATGATTGGCTTGTTTTTACCGTTATGTCATTTGAAATTAACGTTACGTTAAAACGAGCCAATCATGGGCCTGCATACACTACAGATTGTGACATATAGTGGGTGGATGGCTACAGCAGGCAAATCTCATTCAGGTTTTGCCCTGCTACATAACCTCTCCCTCTGCTTTCTGCATTGAGCACAGGCGTTTTCAGGGGTCACAGTAATGACAGGTTACAGGGTCTGCCCTCATCATTTGACAGTACCCCCCTAAGCAAGTGGCTGTCAGCCATTTTAACTGTTTTGTCTGCTTCATTTCTCAGTGGACTCTGGGTGCTGGGGGAGTTCGTGCTGCTCTGGTAACTTTGGGGGCTCATATGAAGGCTCATACACTGCCACCAGCGTGTAAAATTACAGAGCTCGTTGGTCCCGGCCTGGTGGCTCCGGTAGAGGGAAGGCTGTAATTAAACACGAGGACATAACGGGTCCTGATTAAATTCGGCCCAGCCCCTGCCCAGATGGCTCTCTGTTTCGCTATGCTAGCGGGCCCATGTTACATTCCAGCGGTTGGTCCTGCTCCTTACAGCCTTGTGCTTCCGTAGCGGCGAGGTGTTCCGTGCTGTTCTCTCTGATCTGCCGGTGCTCTCAGTGTGCCTGCTAATCTCTCCGTAGAGCCATTTATGTTCCTACTCTCCCTGTGGCTGGACACTTCACAAGCCTCTGTGCTGCCTCTCTTTAAAACCACTACCCTGCTCAGTCAGACCACAGCGGCAGCAATAGTCAAACCTGTGCTATCATTTTTAGTCTTTTTTTTGTAACCAATTTTATCATATCAGATGGGGCGTGTCGTAAACCGACTCACAGCCAGCGCAGGTCTGGCACTTTTACTTTGTAATATGGCATCCTAAAATAAACATAAACAAAAGAACAACATATCCCTTAAGATTCCAAACAAAAAGAATAAATATCTGCCCGTACGTTCAGACATCATGAGCATCTTCTGTGGGACGGGCTGTGTTTGGGTCTGTCGCCTCAGGCTCCACACCTCTCCCTGTGAGCTTTGCCAAATGATTCATTTGAGTGTTGGCAAGTAATTTTGCTTCTTTACAATAATGACACTTGCACCTCACGCACCCCCTTCTCAAATGACTTTTTCAGGGACAGTGTAAATGAGGACGATGGTGGCCCTGTCTGTTCTGTGCGACTTCTCTCTGGGGAGGAGTTGAGTAGGAGTAGGAGATACAAGATCTGGCTAGACAGGATGGAGAGATTTTAGGGAAGGAGTTTGTGCAATATATCGGGCGGAGAGGGTCTCATGCTATCCTTCAGGGCATTGAATCCGGTCCAAAATAAAACAAGAAACAAACCGTGTTGTATTGAGATGTTTCCTGAAACCCAGGACTGTCTGGGTCTTTCTTCCCCTGGTTCTTGTCTGCTTTTCGAGACGGGGGGGATGACTTCTAGCTCCCCGGTTGTTCTGTGGGGAGGACTTGGGCTTCAGGCACATGTCTGAGTCTGAGAGCACAGACACTCGAGAGTGTGGCGCTGGTTGGTGTCGGCATCACCGCGTGTGAGATTAGGCCGGAGGGGCGGAAGGCTCCAGAGAGCGCGCTCTGAACATTGACTTTTCCTCTCCGAGCCTGCAGGCACAGATTCACCCGGAGAGGCAGTCCCCCTGCGCGTTCCCCCGCACCGCCGCTGCGGCCTTTCATTGGCTTGTTTATTTCGGGCTCGTAGGAAGGCGCTCACGGCGGTTTGATGGCGAGGCCGTCAGGGACGGCAGAGCAAACTAACCGTGTCCCCCGGGGCCCTTGCGTCGGCTTCGGGGCGCTGGAGGTCCCGCCTACACTCCCCGTCCTGCGTCACGGTTCGGAGGGAACAGAACCCCACATTCTGGAGAGTCAGAACCCACTCGCTCCCCCCCCCCCCCACATGCGCCCCTCCCACAGAAGATTCCATCTGATCAGCATATCACTGGCCCGCTCCACGGTGGACGGTCAGCCAAAAAACTCAAAACCCGGAAGTTTCTCATTGAGCATTGCTCCCGGTCCCTGGGGGGTAGCAGTGGCTGTTCAGCCTGTGTCGGCTGAGCAGTCGGCACGGTTCACAGTGCCAGAAATGACCGCCCCAAACTCGCACTGGGTCCTCCGGAGGAAGAGGGTATTTCACGGCGCTGGGGGACAGGGGGTTCGGGGGGGGTCAGGAGACAAAGGCCTGAATGGAAGTCACTGGGCTGCTGTCTGGCTCATCGTTGAGTCTGCGGGGGGTGGATTTGGGGGGCTCTTTGTGAACCTGTGACGGAAGCTTTCTCCAGTGAGTCCTCCCAGGCTGTGCAAGTGTGGAGTCAGTTCCGACCGCATTCACCAGAATCTCAAAATAAGACAGTGCTGCAGTCCCCTGCTGATCATTTTGGCAACAGCCCTGCCTCTCACTGCCCCCTGCCCCAGGCCCCAGCCCCCCGCCCCCTTCCCTCACCCCTGTCTGCAACCATGAGGTCAATTTCACAGGGACAGTTTAATTCTGTATAATGGAACCTCTGTCTGTCTGTCTGTATGGTATGGGTAGGGGCAGAGAACAAGATGCCAAAGAACTTAGCACAATGGCCAAAAAAAGGGCATTAGCATGTGGTCCACACTGTCTGCTCTAGTCTTCAGGGTCGACACTACACTGCATAAACAGTCCTCGTTTGTTAGGCAGACAGCGCATGCAAAAAATGCACGGCCTGGGAGATCTCACAACACCACATGAGAGAATATTTGGCCTCTCTAAATTCCCCAGCAATTACTATGGCTGATTAATCTTTGATGAAAACTAGATATCCGGTCCAAATGGGCCACTGGTACAATACATTCGTTTCTGAAGAGATGTCACACGCAATCTATTTTGTTCTGTTTTCCCATGAGAACTGCAGTTTTTTAATTGAAATTGGGGCAAAAGCCACACATACCCTACAGATGTTCCGGGGGTGTTGTGGGAGAGGGGGAACTTATATTCTTGTGACCTCAGCAGTTACAAATCGCAATACACAGCAGGAGGAATTGAGCCGCAGAGACTTTCAATGTGTGGTTAAACAGACTGCAAAGGCGGTTTTTCAAGCAGATTGCGCTTTTCTTGTACTTGTAATGATGTCTCAATGCTGTTTGAGCATGTGCCTGAATTAGCATGGAAGGAAGATATCTTGACTATTTCTTTACACACAAACTGCAACATCCTCAGTACTCACCCTATATGGGCTATCAGTGAGACTTGGTCCTGTATAGAGTCTAGCACAAGTACAGTGGTATGAATTTATGATAATTTACTAAAGCAAATGAGTGCTGGATTTCCGGCAGGGGAATATATAGTCTTTAAATGTGCTAGCTGGGAGGCGAGGAGGGGGGGGGGGAGGGGGCTAACTGGTTTGGCAGCAGCTGACCAAGCACAATGTGGGTAAGTTTGGGGGATTTTTCACCTTTACCTGGCAAACTAGATCCCAGTGCTCACTGGCTAGCTAGCAATAATAGCTGACTAGCTATTTTCCAAACAATATATTTAAGGACAATGCAGGGTCCAGTGATTTGCACAAATACTGCCAATGTTTCTGTTCTTGGGTGCACTTGCTTCTCATTTGTAACATTAATCCCAATGTTGCTTCTTAACCACCTCATGTCGCGGTTGAATTTTCGTTTTAAGGATTATATCAGATATGAGCATCTATAATGATCAAATATACGTTTTTTTCTTGACTTTTAGTCTCGGTGATATCAGATATTAGTCCCAGCACACCGCAAATAGGTTTGCAGGAACCACTGGAGTGTACTGGTGGGTCTGTGAAAGAGCAAGCTTTGAGTGAGGGGGCGAGCGCTGGGGGCCTATGACTCTGTGCTGTGAGCGAAGACTAGCCTGGAGACATTACAGGAAGCAAATAGAACTGTCTGATACATGGCCGCAAGTTAATTTACAAGGCGAGTTAATATATTCTTCATGTTATTTACTAAATCATTTATATCAGGATAGAACTGTTTAATTCTGCTCTTCTATACGAAACCAAGGTTACAGTAAATTGCCAGTAAGTGCCAATACTTAATCTTTTACACGCAATTTAAACGAAAGCTATAAAAAAGGCACTGTTATAACAATATGTGACCTTTCAAGGCCAGAAACAAGCTCAGCAGAAGAGGATCTTATTTAGCTATATAGAAAACACAAATGTTCTTTTATTCTCGGTTGACAATGCTACATCTAACCATTCTGAGCTCATGTCAGCCTCAAGGCCGATTATTCTGCGCTAAATTCATAAGTCATTCCATTTTCATTGAGCCCAAAGCACAGTCATGGCCATAAAGGTCTGACTTGACAAATCACACCTCATAGGTCCTTGTAGGATCAATTATTACAGCTCGTAAGCACCTAACTCTCAGTGCACACAATTATCTGCAAACGCACAAGGGCTATTATATGTGCTTGAGTCCTGGCCTGTGTTCTAGTTCCAGCTCAATCAGGTGTGCAGCTCAATAGCCGGACAGCGCAGTCAAGCCACAGCTGTGCTTGGCTTTGTTTGGCTTTGTTTGGGAACGTAGAGCACTGACAGAGAAGGAAGGCCAGCCCAGCATGCACTGTTATGGCAGCTCACAAGGGACGAACGTTCACAGAAAACTTTCTTGCTACAGCAAAACGCAGGTTGCTGTGGCTCAGCCCAGCCCAGACTTTTAGGAAATAATTTCATGAGCGTCGACAGCCCCCAATGAGTGATTAAGAGGTACCGGATAGGCTCAAATTTTACAAGCTGTCACATGGCTGGATTGCATCAGCGAGTGATGTGTGGCTGTATGCATGTTTTTTAGATGTTTGCTGCATGACCGCCAGTGCAGACATATGTGTGCCCCACCCTGTGGAGCCAATCACAGCAGTGCTGTGCCTCTGCCTAGGGGCTGTTAATGCTGCCTGCTGCGAGGCGGGCTCAGTGAGGGCGTGGTCCCTCAGCTCTGCTCCAGGAAAACACAGCTATTACCATGGTAACATTACCTCACTGGCTAGTTAGCATAAATATGCCAGTGTTGAGAAGCATATTACTGGCTAACTAGCTAACAGTAAAACTCAATACTGCAAATATCATATCGATAGCTACCCCAAATTTATTATTTGATTTTGAATCCAGTCACAGCTACTAGGCATAGAACCAGCTAACAAGGTAATCTTGCTCAGCTTGCCAGCTGGCTATTTATACATTCAAAGATTTCTTACAAGCCCGCACACAATATACAAATTGACAGTTGGCTGCACGTTGATAGTTATCAGCAACCGAGCTAGCTTCCTGCAGGAGTATGTCCCCTGGACCCTGTGGTGCGACTCAAGTGGTTTGCAATCAGGGCACGATTATGCCGGTGCTCTTAATGAGGGTTTACTGAGGTGCATGCTATCTACATTTTCAGTCTACTGTATTAAGAAGGCTTATGCGATAAATTTATTTAATGCCATAACGGAAAAAATGCTGCAATTCTGTATGTTTTTTCCCGTTTTGTGTTTATCAGCACAATGATGCTCAAAAGGTTTGGCATTCTGATGCATTGTGTGTACTGTAAGATTACTCTATTGTACATCTTAATCTTAATCCCCACCCTTTTTATGCATACAACCCAGCAGTCCAGAGGAATATTCATTCTAATAGCAATATTCACAATACCCCCAGTACAGCAAAGCAATCACTGTACACACAGTCACAATGTCCCTACAATAAATCAGTGACCTTCACAAGGGCTATGCATGCAAGAAATTGAAGCAACAGAACATTTTATTTATTTATATGATTTTTAATTTATTATAAAAGCATATTGGTTGTCTGGCTGTACCATTTCCAACTGTTCAGGTCAGAATGAAATACAAGGACATACACACTCATTTGCATGAGCGCGCACGCACACACACACACACACACACACACACACACACAGGTGCAGAGCAAATCATTGTTTGTACAGGATATGGAGTCACCAAGGGCATATCCTTACCCAGTACAATGTGCTGAGCTGGCCTTCTATATTCTCATTGTGTCTGTCTTCTACAGACAAAAGAGAGATGTAAACTGCCTTAGTGATAAGCAATTGTTTCAAGCCCAGACTTCCTATACTCCCCCCGAACCTCCCCTCCAAATGAACATGTTAATTGGATAGTAATCACTCCATATGTCTCAGCTTAAACACGCTTAAAAACAAGAGTTCAATGAAAGATGCATTTTTACACAGATAATTAGGTGTATAACTCTGAAGCGCTAGAAGGTTGTGAATTACTATGTTTCAGTGATGCAGACTCCTTTGTCAGAGGAATCTGCCCCCCTGTCCTGGGGTGCGCAGAGATGGGCTGAGCGGGAACAGGCCGTAGGGGGGTCCGCTCACACACAGGGCCGGGGCAGGAGCAGGCTGAGGAGGCCTTCGGCGTTAGGGGGAATCGATGCGGTCTGGCTGACTGAGACACTGTTGTCCGGGAGACAGACTTCGCTCAGCAGACAGCCAGGCTTTAATAAAACACTGCAGCTCCTCTGGCAGGTGGAACAGGCCCACTATGGGAATTGGTGTCTAAAAGACACTGTTTCACCAACAAAGAGGCAGCAGCTCATGGGGGCATTTGTGAAGAGAAATGTAATTTTGTAAACTGTCTCTTTAGTCTTCAGTATCATGTGAATGGTGAGTGTCTTAAAGCTTACCAGTCCTAAAATATCCTGTTATTTTGTAGTAAAAAATAACTTGTTACTTGCAGTGCAGAATAGGATGTAAGCAGTCTCTGGTTTTGAGCCTTGAGAAAGTAAAGGATTCCTCTCAGTGGGAAGCTATGAAGTCACATTGCTTGCTCTCTTCAACTAGAATATAGAATGGTCTTTTGGCAGCACCTTAGAATGTGGTGCAGTTCTAAATGTTCAATAAATTATTAATAACTGTACTATGCATCATTAAAATATATATTGTCGGTAGCTCACTGGTGATATTAATATATTAGTCAGTCTGTAAATGCGCTATGGAGGAGGAGGCTAGGGCGGTCAGACACTGGAAACTCAATGGGAAGAACTGAAATGGCAGTACATTCTCTAACATAGCAGCTGCATGATTGTAACCCTGAATGGAATTTCTCATTCTGTACATAATAGCTGTAAATGATCATAATAGCTGTACTGAATCTTGAACTGAAATTAATGTCGTATTTTTAAGGAAGTACAATGTATTATTAAACATTTGTAATTGCACAGGACTGTTAAGTACTGGTGATACATTTTTAATTTTACATGCACAGATATTCACAGCTTTGTCGAGAGTCTCTAGTCTTATCAGGTTATTGTTAGTTCTGTAAACTGAGGTAACAGAAGCCCTGTTTTTTGTTTTTTTCCATTAATTTCCTTGTGCTGAGGAGGATGTATGTGATGAGACAGCTGACATGACTGGATAATGGCTCTAGCTTGGTGTTGGGGTCATGGCTTCCTAACGGACACGCCTGCGCAGCTACAATGGGGCTCTCTTTATTGTATATGCTGCACGTGGAGGTCAGAGGTCAGGGAAGGAGAGGCTTCAACTACGTTAACATCCCTCATCCTGCTCCCCTCTCTCGTCTTCATGTTTTTACAACAGTCCACTTCCTATTTCCTTCAGATTCTAAGGGACTTTGTTGTTAATGTAGTATTTATGCTCCTTTGCGGTCAAAATGTATTTTAAATATGTCAGAGTAACTATGAAAAGGTGCTTTAATTCAAATTTTTTACAAAGGTCCATCACCTATTGGATATGTGTGTCATTCATGCATGGTCTCAGAAAGTAAAAACGACTGATTTATTAAGGTGCTGGTTATTGTCAGAATTTATACTCCCTTTTTTCATGTGCACACATCAAAATGACAAAATGGTTTTATAAAATAAGTCATAAGAAAAGCATATCACTCCCTCCTCCCTTGTCTTCTCGGTCTGTCACTTAAGTGTTGATGAGGTGATTGAATGGTGGGTGACCTGAGAGAGCAGCCACTCTTTGTTATACTCAAATGTCTTTGGTTGGTTGAAGCAATTAGCAGCCTGGGTAAGGAATGAGCAGAGATAACAGATGGGCTAATGGGGCTACAGGGGGGTGGGTGGGGTGCCGGGGGGAGGGGTCATGGTTGCTAACGGAGAGTGTGAGGAGAGCGGGTGGGGTCTTTTCAGAAACAGAACAGAAGGTGCCAGATTGTGACTCAGCGATTTCTCTGTCTTATATATACATACACACACACACAAACGCACACACACACGCACTCACACACACTCACCTTAAAAACATTTTTCCAGCTGCATCTGTTTCCCTAGTTTATAAAATATTGGCTTGATTAAATGAATAAATAACAAAACAGACCATAAAATGCTAATTAATTACAGAGCTGCATTCCATATTCAGCTGCACACTGTATGAACATTTGGCTGATCTTGTGTGAGCAGCTAGCCAGGTGCCAGCTTTCTATTAGCATTGTGCTTGTTTACGGCCAACTCTAAATGAGGTTTATTGTGTTTACGCAGTCAGAAACTGAGCTGGGAGCTAACTGTTTGCCGCATGCAGCCAGAGGTGATTTGGGCTGAGCTGAGCGCTGTCTGCACAGTGGCTCAAGCGAGAGACGCAGGCTGGTTGCTGTGCACGGACGACCCATCGCTGTGCCAGTCAGCTCACCACACCGAAGGGCCCGTTTTAAATGCGATGTGATTCACAGTTGCTTTCTGGCCAAAAGTGTCACTGAGTCTAATTATGTCGTTTACAAGCCCGCCTCCATCCCTAAAATACAATGAACTCAAACAGTACATTCCTACCGGCATGTACCAGTGCTTACTCTTCCTCTCTCAGTGCAGCTCTGACACTTGATGCGACACTACTGTCATTACTGACTTCTTTAGTCTGCAGCTCCACTCTCTCTCAATGGGAGTTTAGCTTAACATGAAGTGATGTGATAATAACAGTGCTCCATAACACACAGTTCAGCTGTAATGAATGTGTTGCATGTGGGGCTATGTGAGATCCATGTTAGCTTGTACCTGACCTTAAAGAACTCTTCCAGTGCTTTTCACATGACTCCATAAAGGTAGTTTCTGAACAGGACAGGACATTTGAAGCAGTCTTTGAAGCAGCCCTCGGTGGGTTTGGGGGAGGGGCTGATGACAGGTGGGAGGTACGGGAGTCTGGTTGCCAGGCATCCCTGCTCAGCCTGGCGCTCGCTGCATGCGCTGCGCTGGAGAAGGAAGGGGGCTGCGTCGGCCAAAGGCAGGCCCAGCCCCGCTCCATCTGTCTGGGGACACCATCCATCTGCCACTCCTTACCTCCATTTCCTCACCTCAGAGAAACGACTCCCCTGTCCTCTGGACAGTTTTCAATTTACAGGAGGGACAGGTGCTGTACATGCTTCAATCATACGTGTGCAAGTGATGCCACCTCATGACATTTTCCTTCACATCCAGATACGTGCACCCGGATAAATCTCATCCTCAAACCTTGAAAGGAGCGAGACCCAGAGCCCTGCTGAAGACAGACCGGGCTGTCATCTCCTAATGCAATTACCCAGCCTGCTGATGAGATTTATGTCCCTTCGCTCTGACATCACGTTTCACTATATCATATTAGGCCCCTGCTTTTTCCACAGTAATCTAATCCCTTTATTCTCTGTCCCTGTTCACCCAGAGTCCTTAGTCCCTCTGCTAGAATACTAACACCCAGAGTCCTCTTAGTCCCTCTGCTAGAATACTAACACCCAGAGTCCTCTTAGTCCCTCTGCTAGAATATTAACACCCAGAGTCCTCTTATTCCCTCTGCTAGAGTACTAACACCCAGAGTCCTCTTAGTCCCTCTGCTAGAATACCAACACCCAGAGTCCTCTTAGTCCCTCTGCTAGAATACTAACACCCAGAGTCCTCTTAGCCCCTCTGCTAGAATACTAACACCCAGAGTCCTCTTAGTCCCTCTGCTAGAATACTAAAACCCAGAGTCCTCTTAGTCCCTTAGAATTCCAGTCCTTGTGTCTTACAGCAGCTGCCAGAGTAGCCATCATCCTAATGCAGTCGGAGGAGCTCTGTCATTATGACAGCACTTTGTTCACTTCTGCTGTGCACTGAGGGGGAGGCATTCTGTCAGACACAGAGGAGAGCCATCTCCACGCCCACGCTCACGGTTAAGGAGCCGACGCTTCCAAACGGGTTTTTAAAACATGGCCAAATACGCAAAATGAAAACATCACATTATTCATCTGTTGTTGGAGGTGAAGAGCTCTTTCTTTTGAAAATGTGCATTTCGTGAAACCTTGTGTCTATTAAATTTTTTTTGTAAATGCTTCCACATTTTAGTTGTTTTTTCTACTGCATTTTTTTCTACTCATTTTACTGCACAGTGAATTTCACCCATTTCTTAATTTCTAGTCTATTTGGGTAGCCTTTTATCCAGGGGGGGGGAATGGGTTTCCAAAGATGAGATATTACATTACATTTATTTGGCATATTATGATGATGTATGTTTTATCAAAGGTATATTTATGAACAGTGTGACACAAATCCATTCACAGTGGCAGAGAGCTGTGTCTGTTCACTGCTGTGTCTATTTGTTGGTCCTTTGCTATGTAGAACACCATAATGTAACACCATATACGCAGAATCTGAGCCAATCATGAGCGATTGCATTGAGCCTCTCCTCATCAACCTGTCAATTGTTCTTTCACACTTCCCTGATCTGTCCTACTTTCGGCCCCAGTCATGTGACTGGGGCCCTATTTTCATTAATCTCTCGGGTGGAGTTTTAAATCTGGCCTTTCGTTCCTGAAATAGTCATTCTTACACAACTGCCATATTTTCCCTCCCTTTTCCTCCAGCACCTGTTCTGTCCAGGCTGTTCTTTCCCTCAGCTGCTGTTGTCTAAGCGCCTGTAATCGCTTGTCTCCAGGTTGTGTTGTAAGCACAGTAGTTTTTGATCAGTCTCTGGCTGTCGCGCTGAAACATTCGAAATGACTGATACTGAGTCTGAAACGGAGTCTTCACTGCTACAGCACAAACAGTTTAATCACACCAGTAATATGCATGCCAGGCTGGCAAGATGAAATGCTGCGAACAGGCAGGCCTGGCACTGCTTGTGTTTTTCCGCTTATGATAACTGATCAAGAGTCAGGGTGTCGGAGTGGTCTAACTCTCCTGCAATATCAGCAGTCTCTCCGCAATCAGCTCTTCTCCAAAACTACATGTCTTTTTCCTGCCAGAGTTGAATTTGTTTTTTTTGGAATTGCTGGTTTGCCACCCTGTCCCTGCAGATGGCTTCATTCTTTTTTCCCCTTTGTTGCACAGGATCAAGTGCAACCAGTCACACCGAGCTGCACCTGGCTCCCTGTCTGTCTGAGCCTGCAGGCCTGTCTGAGCTGCTGCACATCTCTCTCTCTCTCTCTCACACACACACACACACACACACACACATATACACACACCTCTTAGGATCCTACTGCAGTGATGGGTCTTTATCCAGATACATTGACAGCTGATCAGTTACTGTACATGCATCTGACACAATGTTGATTCCTTGGATCCCTACACTCTGACTTAGCAAAATTGATTTTCAAGGAATCCATATTTTCATCCCAGGGATAGATATTTAAAAATAGTTGTTTATTAAATGTTTGACAAGATGAAAGCCTAATCGTGCCCAATTCTTTATTAGGAGATGATGGGTTTTTACACACACTCTGGACAGAAGGAGTATAGTGAGATGATAGGTTTTCTTTTTTTAAATCAGGACAGAATCCTCACTAAAACCAATGGATATTATTACTAGTAGCTAGTGAGAGGTCATTTGTATCAATAGGTCTTTTCTGAACTGCCTTTAGAGTCTAATCATTCTGATATTTATTTGGATGAATTTTGATTAGGCTCTGTTATAGGAAATATGCAGTGAATAGATGAGGGGCAGAATCACAATTATACAGCCTCAAAGAAAGCAGGAGTTAACAGTGACCTGATAGACATATCATTTTGATATGTCTGTCATGACCTAGGCCCTTGGCAACAGGGACCTTGGATTCTTGAGTGAAACAAAAAAAAAGAAAAGAATTAATCCATGCGAAAAAATGAACTCCCTCATTTCCATTTTCCAGGTGGAATGCCCCTACACAAAGTAGAAGTGATACTACTGTGCATGACTAAGTACAAATTCATTGCCAGAGCAGATGCTCATTTCTAATGAAAGCTTGCCGTATTAACTGGCTAGCAATGATTTTGAAATTATGAGTTCAAATATTTGCATTTAACTATTGCCCAACTCATCTCAAAATGAAAAACTGACACTTGGATTGTATATAAATCTATCACAAGATGACTTTTATCTTGGGGGTGGAATGTCTCCTTTGGCTGATCTGTCTCTCTTCTGTCCAAAAAAAGTTCTCTGAGAAAATAAAGGAGTTGGCGCAGAGACCCGTGGCGAACACATCCGCGACCGCAGCTAGAGAAGGGCCAAGGAATTCTGCACTGGAATGCAGGACCATATGCTTCTCAGCTGGCTCCTATCTGAAAGTTTATATTGATTGTATTTCCCCTTGAAAAACAATAACACTGGGAGAGAAGGCCGATGAAATTGCGCAAGCGTAAGAGCGGTATGCTTGTGCGTCTCCGACCGCGGTTTGTTTTTCTTTATGTGAAGTGCCTTAATCTTCATATCAGCCTACCAGATTACCGCAGCGCTTTAGTTGTTTTTCCGTGATTTTGGACGCCGTTCCAGATTAGGGAAAAAATTAAGAAAAGCCTGAAAATGTGTTTCTAATTAGAGGGCTGGGAAGGGAATGTTTTGGTTAGAATGGGCTCAGTTTCACAGAAACAAAGCAGAATAGCAATGGTACAGTAATTAAATGAATGGTTACATAACCTTCAAAATAAATTAATGTGGTGACTAAAGTCTGGATCAAGCAGAATGAGTATTCTCACTCATCAACTGTTGTGGATTATTTTGATTCTCAATTATAAAGTGTATGCGGAGGAAATATGCTTTAATGTGTATGATATACTTGGTAAGTACATTGTCTTCTTAGTCATGCACAGGCCCGTGACAGTATTTGCCTTGTTATCAGTAAACTTAATTTCTTGTGTGCCAAATTAATGTTCATATTTCTTAGCGTATAGTGTTGATTCATACATGAAAGGCACTGTGCATTTTAACAAGTGAACGGCAAATATTTCTGAAGCTCTCAGTCAAATCTTGATTTCATTGTGCTGAGAGTTTTGAAACAGACATCCCCACTGTGTTGCCATAGGGATATGGCGAACGCAGATGGCCATATTCATTGGGAAGTTCTGTGCAGGCAATTGTATTGATGGTTTTCACAAGAGGCAGTATAAGGCATTTCCAGCACTCTAATCTGTTTGCAAGGCCGAGTAAACCCAGCGGACATTAAACAGTGAGAGTAGCCGAATGTGTTCATAGCCAGGGGTTCGCAATTATAGCTCTCGTAGCTTGCTCGCTCGCTCGCTCTCATTTTCATATTTCCCCCCTTAGACATACTGTCGGAAGGCACTGTACTAATGTGGGTAGACCGCAGGTCTGGGGAGAGGGTGGGGGCATCGCTCTCAAACCTCATCTGCTGAGCGTATCGGTTCAAATGAGACGTAACTAAAAGCTCAATATTAACATGGTGCTTATTATCAGATCAGCCACTCGTGAGGGCGAGACAATAACGCTGGAGTAAACAGCTCTATCCTTTTATACTCCTCATCCACAGTGCACCCCAGAGGAGCGGAGAGGAGAATATTAGGGAACAATTGTGTTTACCCACAGGCTGACTCCGCCACTTCTAGGAAGCGTGCCCAAACGCAGCAGGAAACGGAGCTGTGTCAGCCATTCTAAATGATATCGCTCTAAAGCTGGGGCCTGCTGCTCGACAGTACTGCTCTTTAAGGAGCTTATGTATTTATAGCTGAGAGATCGTTTGTCTTCATGGAAGATAGTATAGATTTATACTGCTCCAAGGATAACCTCTCAGATTGGTGGAGGACCTTCCCATTTCTTTTTTTTTAAAATCTATTCTGTTTTCCTAAGGTAATATCTCATATCTGGATAGTGTGCTGGGTTGCAGGATAGGTGCGTGTGAGTGAATACATGCTTTACATTTTTAACCTATTTTACACAGTTTATATTTTGAGCTGTAGTTTTACCTTAAATGTTTTGATATTGATTACGGAGGCTTTTAAAGCACGGCTTACGGCATTTTGACACTTTAAACAGAAAGGGGGAGAATGTGAGAGACAGATGGGGGGGCGAAAGACCCCTACTTTGTGCTGCGGACACACTTTCCCGTAACTGGATTACACGGTGGGAGTCGGGCCTCAGCGAGCACACGAGACCCATCAGAGAACCGTCCCCACAAGCCGTGTCTGTGACCGAGTGATTCGCCATCGGGATGCCCCGAGAAAGAGAATCTGTCAGCTCTTCCTGGGACGCACAGAGAGGCGCACTGTGTGTGGGAGAGCAGCCTACACACAGGCCCCATACACACACAGCTGCTCCGGAACAATGCACAATAGACACAGATGTGACACGCTGCAGGATACGGGCTATAGCGTGTGCGCAATGTGGACATGTCGTCGGAATTGTGGCCTGTGTGCATTTTAAGGCAGCCCCTATATTTTTCTGCCATGGGAGAGTTATCATTATTGCTGAAGTGAAGGCACTGATCGCATTTGGCATACAGTATGTAATTTAGGCAGATCTAGTCTTGAGTGGCACACAGATTGCGGAGAGCCCAGCCACCCATATAAAGGCAGAATTTACATGGTAAAGAGAGTGCGCTGAAACAGATGGCAGCTGAAAACCGAGTGAATTCCTGCTCGTCTGCACAGGAGAGCTGCGTGGGCGGTACTGCTACCTGTGCCAGATTCCGAGAGCCACTGTCAACCCCTCACCCCCACTCAGAGCTACCACCGGTACTCCCCAGCCCTCCCCTCCCCCAGCACACACACACTCTCTCTCTGCCCCTCACTCACTCCCCCTCCCATTGGACCCCCGACACTTCCCCCTCTCCCTCAGCTTTCACAAGGTGCTCATCTCTGAGTGACCTCACATCCTGGTTACACAACGCAGCACAGTGCCTCTGCTGCTTAGGCCTACTCGATATATGACTCACAGGGGGCGGGACGTCTGTGATTATGACATCACGCTTCCCCTTGGTGATCGATGTCAGGCTCCAGTCTCACTATGCAATCAGCTCCAATAGTAAGACGGAATAAGGGAGCCCTGGCAGTGCACAGGGCTATGTGGATGTATGCGTGGGTGCCATTTATTAGCTTTGGAAAATATCATACCCTAAGATAGTACTGTGTGTCTGGATTCAATCAGAACTTTCTTATGTATGTAGACATTTGCCTATGAGGAGCATTTTGGCCAACAATCTAAATGGAACAGACTTCTCTCCCCCAATGTTATCTGAGAATCTGTTTCCAGAGATGAAGACTTAAGACACCCCAGTGGGTTTCTCTTCCTTTTGTTAATTCTGCGTGGGGCTCTGCTCTTCCTGCTTGACCAACGATACGTTACCCCCTTATCTCCCCCTCTTGCCACATAAATCGTTTCTCTTGATGTGGCTTTAATGGAACTTTTCCTGTACGGCCACAACCTGTGAACCCCTGACATTTTAATAAATCTAGAGCAGGAGAGAGGCATATTCCCAGACCTGAGCCATCGCTCCCCCCTGCTCCCAAAGAACAGGAGTAACGCTCTGGAAATGAGTTCAGCAGAGCTGGTCTGAGGGGCTGTCCTCGTGCATAACTCATGTAGCCAGGAGACAGAAAGCCTATTTTACTGGACCCAGCGCGCCCAGTGTCATTTACTTATGTGATTCCGGTAAGAGGGCGTAGACCAGCAGGTGGGTGGGAGCAGGTTTCACCAAATCCATGACTCAATCTGTTGCTTCCCTGGTAGACTGAAAACAGTTTCTGATCCCTTGATTTTAAGATGGACAGTACGTTACTGAAACCAGATACTTTATCTCTATTCCATGAATTCTAGTTCCGATTGGCCGTCTGAATCGGTAAGCCCTATCATTAATTGCCTTGACTTCAGTAACTCTGAGCAAATTGGTGTAAAATAGTCTTAGGATATTGACCATCCTTGTTATCTTGTTGTTGGCCCTTCAGGCTACAGAAGAGTAAACCTGGTATTGGACCTCTTATTAAAAGGCCTGCAGGCTAAAATCAGACCAACAAAGTCTTTATGTGCTCTGCTGAGAGTAGCTCAGGGTTTTATTTTCCATTTATCAGTCAGTTGCTGTTCTTCAGTTGCTCACAGTACCTGCTAATGTGCTGTCTTTTAAATGGGACTGAACGAATCCCCGCAGAGCTCCCCTGCTCTTCCTCCATTTGGAGATTTCTAGCGGGCTGCAACATTGTGATTGCGTAACAGTGGTATGATTCTTACGAAAAGAGGCATCGCCCTCATCTTCTGAGGCCCTCAGATCCTCCCTGAGAGTCGCCCACTTAACACCCCCAGCCCCCAATAACCGCCCCTGCACATGGCACCACCCTCGTAGCGCGGACCAGCGCCCCCGCCCGCCCTGCCCAGCCGAGGGGTGATTGCTCCTCTGCTGCGCTGGTCAGGTTGTCAGGAGCGCTGTGCTGAGGGAGGTGCCCAGGAGTCTCAGGAGTGGGAGGCCAGCGCACACACTCGGCGAGAAACCCGTGGCGGCATCCCGCCGTCAATGCGCCCATTCACCACACCGCGCGCGGCACAGAGCGGTGACACACTCTCTCCATGACAACACCGGCACGGAATCTGTGCCCGAGGAGGAAGCAGTCCCGTCGTAACAGACGGCCGATGAGAGTGCCACTCTCCTCTCTGTTCCTTTTCTCCGTGCGCCGATATTTATAACTGACACGTTCTCTTTTTCTCTTTTCCTTTGGGTCCCCCCCCCCCCCCACTTCGCTCTCTCATTTCTGCCATGCGATGATACTACGTTCTGGGCTTGAAGTCTGGAGAAAAGAATGAGTCGATAGTCATGCTTGAATGGATGACTGTAATCTTACAATGAAATTTTGGATCATGGATTACAGTAGTGCTGGTAAAAATACCATATATAGCACAGCAGCACACACACACATCCGCACATCCACACAAAAACACACACACACACACACACACACTCACACACACATCCACACACTGCTGTGAGCTGATTCTCAGACAGGCAGCAGGCAGTGATCTCATCTCCTATGAATGTCCTTTCAGGAGGATGAATGCATTTTTGTGGTTTCCATACAGCTTTTTATTCACCCTTTAATAATAAAGTGTGAAAAAAGAAATCTTAATCTCTCATTTGTTCAGAGCTGGCATCCCTCAGTAGTGGGTTCATTTGGACATTCGGACGCTGGGTTGCTAGGATTGCACTGGATGTGCAGGTTTAATGCATCTGCCTCTATATAGTGATGCATCAGAAGTATATGAACACTGTAGCCAATAGCCTCAGTCACTCTCCATATGAGTTTTTATTCCTAGAAGGAAACAAGTCACTCAGCATAGTCACAATCCATGTTCCCTTATTCATGTGGAGTGACATTTATCACATAATCCACTGGTGATGAAACTTCACAACCGGAGCCATTTGTGCATATACCGTGTAGCTTTAGTATTATGTTTGTTTTGATTATTTACGATAGGACTGGTCAGGTATGGTAGGATGGTCCAGTCAAACTTTAGGCCCTACAGCCCTTTCCCAGAGTTGGGTTGGATGCAGACAGCCAGCCCACCCACATGCTGATCTGAGAATCTAACCTGCGGCCTTTAGGTTACAAGACTAGCTCCTTACCTATCATACTGCAGTCCCAAACTGAACCACGTCTACAACATGGCCATTGCCTCTCTGCACAAAACCTAGTTAAAAGCCGGATTTTTCAGAAAGTCTGGTATATGTCATACAGGAAGTTGATACCATGGAAACTAGGACAAGTGCTGCTGCTGACCCTGTGAAAATCCTTGCTTAGACAGCTCCTGTATCCATGTGTTGACTGCTACCCCTCTCCTGATTTGACTCCCACCGCTGTTTTTATTATTCATCTTTCTCATTGCATTCAGTGGTCATCTGTTGCTATTGGAAGGAGGTTTCACATGTGTGTGTGTGTGTGTGTTCCTGCAGTAACAAGCTCCTCAGGGAGAGAGGTTCAGAGGTTAACTAAAGGGACTCCCTTGAGGGGGGGTCAGGGCTCTGGTCCCCAGGGGCTTCTTACAGCTGCTGTCTATTGGAATAATGAATGAAGGCAGAGACAATGACAGCCACCATCACTGCAGTGCTACCCCCTACTCTGCAGTACCATCCCCTACTCTGCAGTACTACCCCATACTCTGCAGAACTACCCCCTGCTCTGCAGTACTACCCCCTACTCTGCAGTACCATCCCCTACTCTGCAGTACTACACCCTACTCTGCAGTACTATGCCCTACTCTGCAATACCACCCCCTACTCTGCTGTACTACGCCCTACTCTGCAGTACCACCCCCTACTCTGCAGTACTACCTCCTACTCTGCAGTACCATCCCCTACTCTGCAGTACTACCCCCTGCTCTGCAGTACTACCCCCTACTCTGCAGTACTACCCCCTGCTCTGCAGTACTACCCCCTACTCTGCAGTACTACCTCCTACTCTGCAGTACCATCCCCTACTCTGCAGCAGGGCTTCACAATGGCGCTTCACAATGCCACACACACTCACATGCACGCATGCACATGCAGACACACAGACACAAACACATACACAGCCATACACACATGCATGCACAAGCACACCATTCCTCGAAAAGACACACACACACACACACACACACACATATATACTTTGGTCCTTTTCGCTGAACACTTCTTAATCATTGCACAGCCATATCGCTCCGTTAAAATAAACACTGCTCTGCTTCAGCTGGTTCAGCTCAAATCCCACACACACGACGGCTGCTTTATGCCGTGTCCCCGAGGGCTGAGGCAGAAGAGCAGTATGGCTGGTGTTTAATATGGAGTCTGCATCGTGCTCCCCGCTTGCCTGTGGCGCTCTCCCATGCAGGGCGACGCTCCTTTCATAAGTGTGCCTGCTGCTTTGGCCGTCGGTCTGCATTTCAAGCAGAACAGAACCCAATGCTCTCATGGTCACTCTGACGGGGGAGGCTTGGCTTGGCTTAATGGGACGGGACCTCCGACCTCTGGAAGGGACAGCGTCCTGCTCAGCCACGAGCCCTTGGGACGCGTCTCTTATTTCCGCCCCCCCCCGAGTCGCAGAAACTCAGCTTCTGCTGAGGGTTCCCGCAGGGTTGCCGTGGGCGACGGTGGTGTAGCAGAGAGCCCTGCATTTATTGGTCTGTGCTTGTGCTGGCCAGCAGATTCTGGAGAGTTCAGTGGGTTACTGATCTGAAGTGAAGCAGAACAATGCAGGGTCTTTCTCCTCTCTGGAATCCAGCCCGCACACTCCAGCGTGCACACAAACACGCACGCATACACACACATACACACACAGCCAACCATTGCCACCATTTATAGTTGTACTATTCATACTAAAAGCAGAAACCACCTACCCAATACCACACCAATGTTCACAGAAACAGCTGTACTGACACCATTGGTTCCTCTCTGAACATCGTGCTGCTGTTAGAGTCTGGGACTCAAATAGGGTACTTTAGCTGAAATATTATTTTTCTATCACACCAGTCATTTATGCTCAATTCCTGAGCCTGCAGTGGGTTAAATTTGGATTTCCAGGAAACATGCCGCCATTGTGCCATTTCCTGGTGTTCTCAAGAGGAAGTCCCCACCCTTTGGCCATCATACTGTATGTTTCCTTTCCTTTCCGTCCACCTGTCCTGTAGCACCCATCCCGCCCCCTCCTCCCCTCCACCCCTCTGTGTGTGGAGTCTGCCTGTCTCAGCACAGCCCCCACAGTGGGACGGGACCTGGTCCTTTCAGGACGGGCTGCATCAGACGCAGCAGCGCGCTCTGCCTGTGCTTCCTGGAGCGCGCTTCAGCACCTCCAAACAGCCCCGGGCGTCTCTCAGCACACACTCTAAAGCACCTCTTCACACCGCTTCATTTAATGAGCACAAATATCGCACAGGGAGAGGAAAACTTCACACTTAGTGTCGAGCTTTACCAAGGCCTCAGGCATACCCATGTAGGCTGCTCCAAGAATCTATTCCCTCCTCAATCAGTGCTTCAGCCTGTTAGACATCTTCATCAGCAATGTGCTTTGCCTCCAGGCCTCTTCCGATCGTGTGTGTGTGTGTGTGTGTGTGTGTGTGTGTGTGCGTGCGTGCGCGCATGTGTGCGTGCGTGCGTACAAGGTTTAAAACATTTTTGATGTGGTGTCTTGCCAGGACATCTAAAGATATGTTCACACATACAGTCTAGTTCTTTTCCCCTATCATCTTTACTTTAATCCAGCCTCTGTTGTCACCAATAATTACAAAAAGGAAAAGAAATTGGTCTGAAAATGTTAGCTTGCTGCTGGATTGGCCTTAGCCCCGTTGTCACGGTGCCTGTTAGGGTCAGCAGGGTCGGAGTGATTACATTGCTTTGCTGTTGGCTGATGATACGGTCTGCGGTCCCCTTATGGACAGACAGCCTCCCTGTCTCTGCCGGCTGAGCAGAGTCAGAGTTCCGCTGCTCCACTGGGATAATGGGACGGTCGAGTGCCTTTACTTACCTCAGCACAACACAACCTCATTCCTGGCAGTCAGCAAACACTGACCTCTATCCCAAGGTCCCATGGAGTGCCCTGACTCTACCCCTTCTCTGCGAACAGCACACCACCTCTCTGCCTCTGCCTCTGCCTCTGCTGCGTCAATGCATCTCATTCACTAAAATGGATAATTACTACATTCTCTAGAGAACAGATCAATATTCTTATTTATAGGTCTCCACAGCGGATCTATATTTAGAGTGTAGATCAGTCTTGCTCTTTGCCACACAAGTCTCTTGCTGAAAGTATACAAAATTGCGCTTCATACTGCTTGCCCCTTATGACAATATAGGCATGGAGCCTTGATGAAAATGGCACTGTGCTGGAAGAGGTTTCTGGGAGTCGCAGACTTTTTCTCTGTCCTCACTCACATCAGCTCACACAGTCTGCCTGGCTGTCATTCATATGTATTAGATGCTGCTGTAAGGTGCGTATCTTGGTTGATATTTGCATGATTTTACCTGACATTGAAAAATGTGAGGGGCCGTGTTGTAATTCCACAGCTCTGCGTGCGGACACTAAACACAGGGCTGTGTTCCTGTCTCTGGTCCCCGCTGTGCTCCCGTGAGCCGTCTCCCGCCCCTGCTTTCACCAATCAGAAACGCGCGTTACCGGAGTCTCATCCGCGTGCCCCCACGGTTCCTCACCAGGCCCTCTCCGGCCCGCCAGCCTCTCCCCGCCTCGCCTCCCTGAGCGCAGAACAGCGGCTCAAACGCCATGGTGCTGGGGGACTGGAGCAGGCTCCCCGGGCCAGCGCTCGGGCCTTTAACCCCCGTACAAAAACAAGCTCTGCAGGCTCTCACACACGCTCACCTTACCGCTTTCCCCATCATGCACTTGGCAAGAGCGTGTTCGTGTGTGTTTGTGTGAGTGCACACGCGCATTCAAAGGTGATTCTTTAAGTTGTGAGCAGTCCTCCACTGTTCTGAGTGGGGAGCAGCACACCGATATCACTGTGAGACTCCTCTAGCCCTTTGACTGATTAAGATTTGGCCTGCTGCTGAAATCAGCTGAGATTTGCAGGCAACACACACACACACGCGCACACACACACAACAAAAACAAACGCACGCGTGCACACTCTATTCTGCTCCGACCCGCTCCTGTTCCAGCTTAGCTGCTGTCTGCTCAGGTGGCTCTATCTGCTTACCGCAGCTGTCCTGCACACAGGAAGGAGCACCGGCCCCTCCTCCATCCCCGAGCCCGCCCCCCTGGGAGAACGTGCTCTTTCTCCTGCCTCCACCGTTAGAGCCATCAGGACACACAGTCACAGCCTGCAGGGTCTACCCTGAGCACTGCAGGCATGCTGATGACGTTCTGCAGCAGGAAGTTTAAGGCAGGGCCAGGCTTCTTGTGCTCTCCTGTACTGACAGCTGCACCTGGCAGGCCGTAAGCCCAAAGGTGAGCAGCCCATCTGCGCTTCCCTGCCCTGCGCTTCAAGTTCAGCCCTCACCGGCCCTCAACCTGTCACCTAAGCCCCCCATCCCCCACACGGCTCCCTGCTGCGTCCTGCCGCAGCGTCCTCTCACAGTGGACCAGCCCCAAACACAGCACAGCCCCGTCCCGCCTCCCTGCAGCCCCAAACACAGCACAGCCCCGTCCCGCCTCTCTGCAGCCCCAAACACAGCACAGCCCCGTCCCGCCTCCCTGCAGCCCCAAACACAACGCAGCCCCGTCCCGCCTCTCTGCAGCCCCAAACACAGCACAGCCCCGTCCTGGCTCACTGCAGCCCCAAACACAACGCAGCCCCGTCCCAGCTCCCTGCAGCCCCAAACACAGCACAGCCCCGTCCCGCCTCTCTGCAGCCCCAAACACAACGCAGCCCCGTCCCGCCTCCCTGCAGCTCCAAACACAGCACAGCCCCGTCCCGCCTCCCTGCTTACCTTTGTGACAGTCATGCAGAAACTCTGAGGGAGGATCCGGCCGGTGTCCCCTTCGTACAGAGAGAGCGTGAGCCGCTGTGCTGACCACAGGTCCTTCAGCCAGAGAGAGAGAGAGAGAGAGAGGGAGAGTGAAGCAGAGAGGCAGAGACAGAGAGGCAGGGAGACAGAGAGGCAGGGAGGGTAGGAAGAAGCCAATCGCTGCCGCTGCTGTAGCAAGTGCTGCAGTGAGAGATTGAGTGCGCGTGGTTACCACAACAGGAAGAGCTCAGCCAGGATCCCCCTCCTTCTTTCCCTCCCTCCCTCCCTCTCCTCCTCCTCCTGCCTCTCTCCTCTCCACTCACACTCCGCCCCTCCCAGCAATCTGATTACTGACAGTCCTAATGGAGCTCATCAGTGCACCGGCCTGGGGAACGCAGTTGGCTGAGAGATGGAGAGAAAGAGAGCAATAAGGACGGGCGTAGGGGAGGAGGGGGGAGAGCCATACCCTCCTGTGAGAGACAGCCCTCTCCACACCGCCAGCGTCGCAGTGCCTGTCGTCTGCTGTGTGTGTGTGTGTGTGTGTGTGTGTGTGTGTCTGCTGTGTGTGTGTGTGTGTATGTGTGTGTGTGTGTGTGTGTGTCTGTGTGTGTGTGTCTGTGTGTGTGTGTGTGTGTGTGTGTGTCTGTGTGTGTGTGTGTGTGTGTGTGTGTGTGTGTGTCTGTGTGTGTGTGTGTGTGTGTGTGTGTGTGTGTACGTGTGTGTGTGTCTGTGTGTGTGTGTGTCTGTGTGTGTGTGTGTGTGTTTGTGCATGTGTGTGTCTGGTCACATTTAGGTGCACCAGTGTTTGAACAGATTTTATTATTTAGTTAAAAAAAAAACTTTTTTACGTACGTATTTTTTCCAGTTTCCAAAGTTCTTTTTTTGTATTGTAATAGAAATTTATTTCTCAAGATACATGAGTTAATTTGTGAATGGATATGCACTGACTGAAAAAACAAAACACTATCAAAGCCTTTTGTGTGACCCAAACAGCGCAGCCCATGTTAAATGGGATAACCCAAAAACATGATTATAGGAAGGAAGCCAGGCTTGGAATCAGTAGATTGCAGGTTTTATTCACAGTTAGGTCAGTACTCTTGTACCCATGAGCCAGGTATGTTACCTGAATGGCTTCAGTGAATATCAAATTGAAATGGAATATGTGCGGTTTGTTCTCCGTACAGCCACCCCAGTCGCAGACATACACTGAGCATGCTCCATAGTGCCACCCCAGTCTCAGACATACAGTGAGCATGCTCCATAGTGCCACCCCAGGCACAGACACACACTGAGCATGCTCCGTACTGCCACCCCAGTCGCAGACATACACTGAGCATGCTCCATAGTGCCACCCCAGGCACAGACACACACTGAGCATGCTCCGTACAGCCACCCCAGTCGCAGACACACATTGAGCATGCTCCGTACTGCCACCCCAGTCGCAGACATACTGAGCATGCTCCATAGTGCCACCCCAGTCTCAGACACGCACTGAGCATGCTCCGTACTGCCACCCCAGTCTCAGACACACACTGAGCATGCTCCGTACTGCCACCCCAGTCGCAGACATACTGAGCATGCTCCGTACTGCCACCCCAGTCTCAGACACACACAGCATGCTTCACGCTGCCACCCCCATGTGTTAGATTTTGGAGGGTTATATATGTGTGTCATTCAGCGCAGGATGTCTGACTTGGGTCTGGTTGATAAGACAATGGGCCCTGGTGTCCTGTCGAGAACAATGGGTCTTCTGAAGACCCCCTGCTTCCAGTTCACAACAGACCCACAGAGCGCAAAATATCCAGGGCCACAGATCTGTCCCATTCATTCAGACAACTGAAAACCTTGACCAATCCACAAATGGCAGAACTACAAAGGGGTTGATGGGAGATTCATCAGGAGGACATTCCTTCAGGGTGTATCTCCTGAGTTCCTTGACAAATGAAAAAGAAAAAACTGACTGCGACATCAGGTTCGAGCCTTGAAAGCAGTGGGTGGCGTGATTCATTGCTTTGGAGTCGGAGTGACCTCATGCTCCGTGATACAATATTTCGGGGACAAAACTGCATTTGTGGAACTGCATTTGGAACAATGGTGGTCTATTGTGTCCTTGGGCTGTTTATTACACTTTCATTATAGTTTCCTGTCAGCAAGGGGGTACAAATCACAGTTTAGGAATATAAGATTTTTGCTTAGGAAGATATATCTCCAGGGCAAGGCACCTCTCTCCCACAAGATCAATATTATTTCATTTAAATTCTCAATATAGAAGGTATTTCACTGTGCAGCTGATGTTATACCTTACAGATATCAGTTCAACTCCATGAAAATTATATGATGAAAAGCCTCACATATACCAAGAACTATGCCATTTTCATTCAGTGATGGGACTGTGGACTTTCTTGTTTGTTCTAATGTCTCCAATATATCTACAGCAAAAGCCATATCACCAAAATATAATGGATCAGAGAAACATTTTATGCTTTTTCTAGTCTTTTTAATGAAGGTTTATATTGAGAATTGCGTAGTGTATCTGATGCTACCATCTAGCGGTCATTTTGAGAAATACAAGCTATATAACAATATAAATGATAATCTCTTTATTATAAATTTTTTAAAAAAGTTATTTGCCAACACAAAAAATATGTTAGTGGAACCAATTGCATATTTTATTGAAAATATACATTTCTACCTTGTAAAATTGTGTAAGAAGGAAAGTAACACATTTTGTGTATGTGAGTGCTTGTGTATGTACTGTGTATTTGCATATTTCTTGATGATAAAATCCCTATGTTAAGATGATATTCGTGTGAGATGATGGAGGGTGGTAGTTGGGTTTATGGTTGGGATGATCAGATTCCCTGGGGGCCCATGTCGATAATGCAGTGACATCATAAAACAATGGCAGGTACAGTCAGAAAATCCCCTGAAATATGGTATGGCTGAAATTCGGGACCAATCAAGATTTTCTCTGAATAAGTCGGGACGCATGAAGAGGAGCTGACATATATGGGGCTGTCCCATTAAAAGCGGGATGTCTCACTCTAGATATGGTATACATTTTATGGCTTTTCCTGGCATTTTTGGTTCGTGGCATTTGCTTAACCATGCATCTGAAAATGCAGCCCCATACATTTCAGTGTTCAGAGGAAAGCTGCTTCACATGATGAATGTTTAGAAGGGTAATGAGCTTCAGGTTCAGAGCAGCACTAGGCCTGTGCTCATGTTTCCAACAGTGTAGGAAGCGCTCATTCCCAAAGTGCTCATGTTCCTTAAACCTGGACTCTACCGCTGCTGTAAACTGTATTTCAGTGCAGCTCCTGATCTTTTACACTACGATTATTCTTTTTCGTATCCATAAACCACTTTTTATATTGAACATCTCTGGCTGGTAGGAAGTTGAAATGTCTTCTGTGGCCTTAACCCTACTGTTCATCTGTGTATGCTACTAATTCCACTGTGGATTTGATAGTTTGTGAGAGCTGATTCATTCTGAGCAATAACCAGAAGACTGAAGTGTGCAGAGGCCTATAATGAGCTCGCTGCTGCCCTCATGTGGCCACCATAAACCATGACCTCATTTGTATGCTCAGGCCACGGTTGTGTTGCAGGGATTTTGTGATTCGAGTCACAGGTTTTTCCAGTTTTTTGTTGTCACTCAGATTGTAATTGGGAAATAATGACTTTGTGCAATAAAAAATACTTATAAATAAAGAACCAAATAATAAATGTGCTGATATTAAGTACTTGCTATTGTGCTGAAAAATTGAATTTTTCTGAAAGCAAAGAAGTTCTTATATTCCCCTCACCTGAAGAATTTGACTTTGGTCTCTGAAGACCTTGCAACATGACGATTTACATAAAATGAGAAAACTGAGTCATTATACAACCATGCCAATGTACCTGTTGTTACATTACCACATACTAACTGTACCATAGGTACGGTAAGCAATGTCAAAATTTAAGAGCGATCTAAAAGTAAAATATAGATGTGCAGGGAGAAGCACTTCTTTGTGCAAACTGAATAGCTAGGAAAGTTAGTTTGGTTAGCACCATGAGTTGTCAGTGAAATAATGTTACCAACGTTGTTAATGGGTAATGTTGCCCGGGATGGTATGTTGTTGTGCCAAATTGGCTAGTTATCAAGCTTTTGACATTAGTTTTTGACATTGAAAATTTAGAGGGAAGATTTGAGGGTTTGGGACCCCTGTTGTATGGTGTCTGCCAGTGTGCTTTTTCGTATACTGAAATATAGATGCAAGTTAAGCGCGCCTTTCCTCGACAATAGAGATATTTCATTCCCTTCTCGGCTGGATCCTGAATCTGAATGAGTCGTCACTTAACTGAGTTATGACTGCTGGACAGTTCAGTTTTTCTTTTGCAAACGTGAACCATATGGAACAGTGAATGTGCCAAGAAGACAATGCCACTGACAAGAAAAAAGTAATTACCTTTTTGCGTGAAAAAAGATCAGGAAATGTTATTCCTATGCTACTGTTGGCCTTAGGCACTTTAATATTTTTGTTTTTCCTCAGGCCCATGAATTTTTGTAACCGCAGTGGTTATGTAATGGGAAAGACGCCGGTGCTCTGAAATTCTCTGAGTCTGCTGCTAGCATAGGCTGCTATCCTGCAGATGTGCAGGCTCTGTGAAGTCTGCTGCTAGCATAGGCTGCTATCCTGCAGATGTGCAGGCTCTGTGAAGTCTACCTGCTAGCATAGGCTGCTATCCTGTAGATGTGCAGGCTCTGTGAAGTCTGCTGCTAGCATAGGCTGCTATCCTGTAGATGTGCAGGCTCTGTGAAGTCTGCTGCTAGCATAGGCTGCTATCCTGCAGATGTGCAGGCTCTGTGAAGTCTGCTGCTAGCATATGCTGCTATCCTGTAGATGTGCAGGCTCTGTGAAGTCTACCTGCTAGCATAGGCTGCTATCCTGTAGATGTGCAGGCTCTGTGAAGTCTGCTGCTAGCATAGGCTGCTATCCTGTAGATGTGCAGGCTCTGTGAAGTCTGCTGCTAGCATAGGCTGCTATCCTATAGATGTGCAGGCTCTGTGAAGCCTGCTGCTAGCATAGGCTGCTATCCTGTAGATGTGGAGGCTCGGTGAAGTCTGCTGCTAGCATAGGCTGCTATCCTGTAGATGTGGAGGCTCTGTGAAGTCTGCTGCTAGCATAGGCTGCTATCCTGTAGATGTGCAGGCTCTGTGAAGTCTGCCAGCCATTCACATCAGCCTTCCTTGTGTGCTTCCTGTCTTTGTTAACAAATGAACTAATAATACAGATATTAGTCCCTATACTCCATGTGCTCCTAGTTGAGGGGATTGGAGCAGGGCTTAATTAATGCGATCTCCTCCATTCAGTCCTCTTTAATTTAAACTGTAGGGACGGGGAGGACAAGGCTTCGGTAATGAGCTCCCCCAAGTCCGTCTGCTCCCCGCACGTCTGTGGCTGGGGTATTTTCAAATGCTTTCTTCGCTTTGCTTTTGCAATCATATGTTTGTTTTTTTGTGTCTATTTGCATAACTCTGAATGCTGTCATTGCATTTTATCCATCTTAAAAAAACCTCATTGTCTCTCCACTGTGATGTTAGGCAACATGTTAGGCAGCTCCTAAAGTGCCACTTCACTGCAGCAGACATATCATGCATTTTACAACAGAAATGGCAGTCATTAAAAGCTAAAGTTGCAGTCCTGACAATAAACTATGAATCCATAGCACACATGCAATATGTGAGGACTCATAACTGGATACAGTTTATGAGCAGGCATGTGAAAGATGAGGCTCAGGCACCTGTCTTCAGTGCAGGGAAGTACCCTGTGGTGTCAGTCCTGCCAGGGCTGTGCCATTGCATCTGCAGCTGGGGTTTCCACGGGGAAATGGACTGCTGGCCATAGGGTCATCCACACAGACAAAGCTTCAGTCAGCAGGGCTTTCCCTGACTCATTGCAAAAAATATATATTTAGAGAATCAATCTACAGTCTGGCATATTTATCAGAAGTTTGCTTTAACTTAAAGTTTAAGGTGTGGACCAAAGTGAAACCTTTATTAAGGAAAGTATTGAAACCACCTTTTGTAACGCAAAGTAAAGTGTTTAGTTGGACCAGGCCCCTATACAGCAGATTTTAAAGTTCCCAGTGAATCCAATTAAGTTCTTTATTTAGGATTTGTTTCTTAAACAAAACCCAAGGTGTGTTTTATGTGATGGATTTCTGTTCGTTGCTCACACAGAGATTAATATACTTTCCCCTGCAGAAACTGTACCCCAACAGCAGGGGGCAGTCTCTGATCTCTAGATTTTCTCTCCCCATCCCCATCCTGCCTAAACACACGCACATGGCTCTCCCCCAGCAGCCCCCAAACCCAGCACTAGGGCCCGCCACAAAATCCCTCCTTTCTCAAACAGATACTGTGGAGAAATGTTGACCGCGCACGGCTTGGGTTATAGGTCCTGTGAACAAAATTTCCCGTGGACTACAGACTGGACACAAACTGCGAGTGAGGGAGAGAGAGAGAGAAAGACGGAGAGAGGAAGAGGGAGGGAGAGTGACAGAGAGAGAGAGGCAGTGAATTAGTTCATTGCCTAAAGAAATATGTCTTTTTTATTGTAATTTTATATGAATTGGTCTGAGGCATATCACTGTCACTATATCACTATGAGGAAAATACTGATTCACTCTGACTCATGTTCATCCGTCATCCGTACTGTTAAATTCAATCTAGTGATAAGTGCGTTTGTGTGTGCATATGTGTGTGTCCGCATAATGTGAGCTTGTGTCTGGCCATCAGTTCGCTTTCCACACAAATGTCCCGACTAACTTTTCCACTTCCTGTCAAAGTAGACTGAAGCATTTTTTGAATATTTTCCTTTTTCTTTACCTGATGTGTCTCAACTTCCTTTCTCTGCCTTCCGAACACCCCCCTCCCCCCCCCAACCGCCATCCAAGGTCATATTCTTTGATGTATTTTTTCCCCTACCTATATGATAGGCACTAATTTGTGCAACTGTGTCCCATAAAATATCCTCTGTGATTGCACATGCATATATACACGCACTCACACATACATTCTGTGGAACTTTCCATGCGTGTCATTTTCCTCTCATAAAGTCATTACTACATGGCTAACCCCGTCACAGCCTCACATCAGATGGATAAACTGTAGAGCAGCTGCTGAAAGCTGTGGAAATCCCGAGCCAGTGCGTCTGTGGCTGATTGCTGAGCGAAGAAAAAAGAAAAAGGAAAGTTGCAGACTGATATTAGAGCTTTTAAAAGATCTGGCAACCCAAGGCTCATGAGGAGTGGGTGGTGTTTAGGTGGCGCTGAAGTGGTGGAATAATGTGTGTGATTTTAAGCTGTGGTCTGTGGCTCTGTTTCAGAGACCCTCCGTATGAACATTCGCTCACACACACACACACACACACACACACACGCAGACTTATACTCACACTCTTCCTGTTACGCACATGCACACATAACACAAACTATCTGGAAAGCAGCACAGTCATTTTTATAAACCACAGTGCAAAGGCCCATGTGGTAGTACTTAAGAAGCATCCCTTGTTAAGCAAAAGTCCAAAAGAGGAGACAAAAGAAAAAAGTGAATCTTTTTAGCTTAGTTCCTTGTATTCAGCACAAATAGTAACATAAATGGAAAACCAGAGCAATTTTCACTAAATGGGATGCCTACTAGTTTTGAATTCAGTGATATTTCAGAAGTTCGTTATTAACAGAAGTGATATACTTGAGGACTAGTCCCTACATATAGATTTGTCAAGCTTTGCACTTGAAGCAAACGAGTTAAAATATGATCTGAATGTTTTATTAAGAATGGCTCAAAATTGGTTGTGTGTGTGTGTGCCTGTGTCTCTGCATGTGTGTGAGTGAGACTGGAGGAGACAAAGTGCATGCATGAGTAAGGGTACGGGTGCGTGTGTGTGTGGGGAGGGGGAGGAAGGGGGGTGGATTTCAAAGCCCTTTCTCAGACAGAGTTACTCCATTCTGCTTTGCCTGATTTGACTCTTGACAGAACAGTGTGTACTGTCTCTGATTGTGTGTGGCCTGTCTGCTTCTCCACAGTCATGTGGAAACAGGGACTGTGCTAAGCTCTCTGTTCTTACCTCCATTAGGGCTCAGTCTCCTGGTGCTTAGCACAGTCCCTGTTTCCACATGACTGTGGAGAAGCAGACAGGGACTGTGATAAGCTCTCTGCGCTTGCCTCCATTAGGGCTCAATCTCCTGGTGATTACACGTCTCATATCTCTGTCTCAGGTTCAGACGCTCACAAGTCCTGGAATTCCACGCAAAACCACAGAATGCTATAACAACCTTGTCCTGACTCTCCTGGTGCACTCACAAGCTCCATAAAGTCCCCCGGGCCTTTGCTTATCTTCTGTCCATAGCACATTCTCTATACAGCCCTGTAATGGGCAGCTGCCATTGGTTAAACCTGTCAGTCACACCTGACCTCTGTCTACCAAGAAGTAATTAAAGCTTTATTAAAGCACAAAGACACAGACACCGACACACACACACACACACACACACACACACAAACGCACGCATGCACAAATACACAAACGTGCCCAAAGTTCACCTTCACCTTCGCAACCCTGAGTTTGGACCAGAACCCCTGAGTGGCCCAGAGCAGGGGAAGTGTGTCAGGCCGGTGATCCAGTCACACAGCCTCTGAGGTTCAGCATGCGTACGTGTGCTGTACACGTGGCCCTAGAGTGACCAACAGTGATCCAACTCTCCTGGGATGTTCTTATGAAAAGCAGCTGCAGCGGTACGTTTGTGCGTCTCCGCAGGCCAGGCCGGCCCAGATCGAAGTGCAATGCAAGGCTGTGCGCCGTGTTGAGCAGTCTGGGATCATTCATCGCTCTGTACCGTGTCTTTACCTCGCATGGACGGTCGTTTACGTGCTTGAGTTCCCCAGCCCAGTTTCAGAGCCAGTTATGAGAGCACTGGTATGAATGCAATTTCAATGTTTTTATATTATTGTTATTTATTTGCTTGGATGACGCCTTTTCCCAGCCAGCTTTCAGAATGTTTAATCTTAATTCAGGATAAATGACTTTCTCTGGGGCACAGACAGTATTGGTCCGGTTATGAGACCCACTTTGGTAAGCAGGGGCAGACACACACACACACACACGCCTATAGCAGGGAAGTGCTATCCTGGTTGCCACTGTCGCTTTACTAGAGTAAAATTCTGATGCATTAGTGGTGTGAGAATTAGGATCCCTGTTGTCAGTTTCATAAGATTCTCAAGGTTCTCCCTGTGTGGGTTACCACTTCAGACTCCAACTAAATCTGATGAAAAATTATTAACCTTTACCATCACCCACTACATGCTGCAATGCATATCAAAATCATGTTACTTACTAGAACATGAATATTTACTAACTAAACACAATATTACCAAGGATGTGTAAACAAGACAAATGTTATTTAATCTGGCTGTAGAAATATGTAATAAGTAAGATATTGTATAAAAAATCTTTTCATGAGAACCATCTGAGTTTCAAGGACCTTCGCTTTAGAATTGTTGCTTTATGCAACGCCTGGACCAATTCCTGTCTTTATCATTGGATTCTCTGATGCAAAGGCCAGACTCATTTAGACCAATCAGCACTGACGGTGGGAGAGTTGTCTCTCAGCACCCTCAGAGGGAGTGTTTACCCACTGGTTGATTGGCGGGGGGATGGTAGCTCCAGAGACGACCCCTGGCACAGTTCTCACTCCTAAATCGAAGCGCAGCAGGAGCGATCTGGAAGTTTACTGTCAGTGTCTGAGTCGGTATTTCCAGCTAAATAAGCCCGCTCCAGGCCCACCAGCTGTTTGGCTCAGCCAGACACGGGGGCCAGCCAGTGCTGGAAGACAAAAATATTTCGAGCCACTGTTTTTTTTGTAAAGGTGCTTATGAGTTCTTTCCAAGTACATTTTTTCCCTTCTAGAACAGGAAGAGTATCATTCCTTATTTCGTCCTCTGTGACAGTCATTTGGGTTATTTTTAGGCTATTCCCTGCATATTTCCCGTATTTGTGGTATCTCAGACGTGAGGTGCAGGAAACTACTGTTTTATAGTAAACAGGCTCAGCAGTCCGTAACATTGTCTCTCTTGTATAACTTTCATGACTGGCTTCTGAAAGAGCGTTCTTTCCATAAAAAGATCCCTTTCTCTGCCTCCAAGATACCTCTAGATCTGGCATGTGCAGCGGGGGGGGGGGGTGCTCGAGTACCCACCTCTTTTGCCCAATGTGCCCCTTGTTTTGATTTTTAAAATGTATTATTATTATTATTATTATTATTATTATTATTATTATTATTATTAATAATTTAAAGTTAAAGTATTAAAGTATTATTAGGGTTGCTGTTATTCATTTTCAATAACTGGGTGTAAAACAGGTTCACTAGTCTGGTGTGCCATTTCCTCACTTTTCAGCTCCTGCCCCTCAAAAGGTCTCTGCACAGCCCTGCTCTAGATGTCCCTCTATCCAGCATCAAACTAAAGTTTTCAACTTTTCTGTTTGAGGATGTGAGATACTTCATGTTTAATTAATGTGTGCATACTGTTATGCGTGTGTGAAATTTAAAGTCATATAAATTACTGGCTTGCAAGCCAAATTCAAATGTGTCTATGCCGTTCTATTTTTAAAGGTTTGAAGGCTACAGTAACATAGACATTTTTAGGGGATACAATAAGTTTTCCTAACTACCAATCTCTGTCCATAAAAACTGTAGGATTAATAAATAAGGTAATTCCCAGGGCTACATTCAGGTGAGCTTAAGTTCAAGTGTGCTGGCCAAGGTTTGGGAACACAGTGCTTTATTAGGACTGGACCCTGCTTTTTTTCCCTGATGTGTGAGGAAAGGAGGGCAGCAACACAAAATGCAAACACTACAGGAAGCAGAGCGTCAGTAGCTGGGTCTATACGCATAATTTCCCAGGGTGGTTTTGGCAAGTGGATCTATATAAGGAAATTTATTTTCTTCTTGATACTATCTTATTCATTACTAGTAGCGTGACATTCCCCCCACAGTGTGGTGTAAAAGTCTGAACTCTTCTAGATAGCGTAAAGATCTCACATCATGGTGCGATGTGGTGGTGTTAACAGAAATGTAAATTCATCAGCTGTGTGGCTTGCAGTAAAATAGCTCAAGTCTTACATTGGCAGGAAACTCTTGAATCACTGATCACTGTCGTATACTTTCTTTCTTGCATCTTTCTTGCAGCTAACAATTTTCTGTTCCACGTGTACCATCATTTTGATGTTGTAGCTCTTTATCGTATCTCTTGAAGTTTCTAATTTCTAGTTTGACTTCCCATTCACTGAATGCTTGCTCTTCACTAACTTGGTCTATGCTTGCCGTGTAAACTAGGCTTGATGTTCATGGCTATGGATAATTAATACTTAATGAGAATTGTACCTTATCGGACCTGTGTTCTGTAGTTGTTCCAATGGCCTTTGGTATGCACTCATTATATGTCCCTTTGGATAAAAGTGTCTCCCAAATAAAATGGAATGGAATATAACTCATACACTGAGGACAAATCTCACACTGCCACGCCTTGTTCTGAAAAGCACATGGATTACAATGAAGGTACAATTTTGGCTTTACAGTGTCTTTGAGTTTAAAAAAAAAATAACATTAATGTTAAATAATTAGTAAAGTACTAAATTAATTAGTAAAGAAATAAAGCTCAGATTTGTCCAGCATTTGTGTTTTATCACCAGCATTATAACTAAACCGAAGTATGACACATGTCTGTTATTTGATCATAAATTTCATACAACAAACCGCAGAGCTGACGGCCTCGATTTTTCATTCTGTTTCCTAAAATTTAAGATTTTCCATAATTAGCCGGAGCAGACTCTGGTATGAGAGCCGGCACTGGTATGAAAATAAACGCAGAACCCTGAAGCGCAGCCCCGAAAGGTAGCGGTCTGGGGCGAACCGCCACAGCCCTGCGCCCCGCCACTGAGATTCTGTGCGTTCTCCTAGAGGAGCTGCCATATGGAGCGTATTCAAAACCCCCAGAGAGGCTCTCAGTCTCAGTGGCCAGTGGACATTAATTCATTACAAAGAAGCTTAACTTTCTGGAAACATGGTTGACATGAAAAAAAAATCATACACATATATATTTTCCATAGAAATCTGAGGGGAATGTCATATGTGAAATGTTTGTTTTTTCCCCCTCTTAGATTTTTTTTCCATATATAACTGAAATATCATGGACGGAAACAAGAGAATCCCCAAAACCAAGAAATATTATTACAACTTCTAAAACTACTACTGCTGGTTTCTACTGCCTCAACTACAACTGTACTACTGCTACATCTACTACTACTACCACTGCTGCTAATCTTCATCAAAAACTGTGTATGTAGAATATTCCATGCGTTGGGGTTAAAGCAGTGTACAGTGGATCCGTTCAGCGTTCAGTAGCCCTTTTGTTCCTAAGGTGGAAAGGAAACATGCTTAGTTGGCTGCTCTGAGAATTGTGTCAGAGTTGAGGCGCTCCCCTCTTGCAGTAAGCAGCATGTGATCTTAAATGACCTGCAGCACAACGCGTCCGTCACTGCGTTTCCGAATGCGTTTTCTAGTGCTGCTGTGGCCGGACATGATGTAAGACAGCTAGACTTTACTCAATACTGCAACATGACCGAATAAGGCAGTGCGGTACCATGACCTTCAGCGGTCAGTGGTTGGTTTACAGAAGCAATGGGAGACTTTGGTTTGTGCCTTGGATAAAGGTAGTGAACAAATATCGGAAACAAAAACGCTCCCGAAGGGACGAATTCCGGCCGTCCCGTAATGGGGAGGGGATAACTTTTCCTGGAATGGTTTGGATGTGCTTACATCCACAGAAGGCAAGATCAGTGATCATGTGATTTGTTCCTTAATTGTAGAGTGGCCATCTTCACCTGAGGTTAAAGCACTTTCCTGCAGAGAGCGCTGTCTTTCACAATTAAAATCCCTGCATCCGCAGAGCACGAGTAAGCATGCCAGTGGAGCATGACCCTAACAGTGTCCATACGTCACAGCCGTGAGTCCACTTAAGCATTTATGAGTTATTCTCGAGCCTGGCTCCATCCTAAACTTTCAGTTTTCAACCAAATGTAGCTGGGTTTTCACCTGGACGCCTATAGAGTAAGAGCTTCAAGAGGGCAATAGAGTCAACGTAACGCACTGATTTTCCTTAATCAATTCCACACATGTCGTTTTCAGTCACCGTAACAGTTGCTGTACAAAATGTCCTCTCACTGTGCGGTGGGTATATTTGCTATGACTGGACTGAGTCCCAAGAAAATGTTTGAAGAACATAGATGATGAGTACATCGTCCACATGAGACGGTCTGTACCGTCTGCCCTCATGCCATATGGTCATGTGTCAGGTGTTGTGTATTGCATGTCTGTCACTGTGATAAATGTACCAAAAACACAGTTAGCAACATTTCATACATACCTATTACAATACAACATTATTTACAAGTTAATCATTCAAATGTATTAATCAGTCACTTCATTGTATTTTTGTTTTGTTAATATGCCCTTTTAAAATCTTTAATGACACTTTCTAGATAACAATTGCAAAGAAAAGTGGGAAAAATCAAGTGTGTAGTCCTGTATATGATATACATCATACAGTATATGGCCAATAGCTATTCGTAGTGAACAAAAACAATATTTTAAGCTGAGTAGTCATCACATTTCTGAAAATACATTAAAAAAAACACTATGGAACAAGGTTAAACTATAGAACATGTAATTAATTGGCTGTATTCTTGATTAAGCGTACACACTGGTATGCACCACTTTACATAATTTACAAAAAATACTATATATAACTTATCATTTATAAAGACAAACAAACACAGCATATTGCCACAATATCTGTGCAAGCAAGTTATTCACGTTTCTGTTGTAATTAAGTAATTATTGTAAAAATATTTATTCTCATTTTAATATTCCCAAATTGATATTCACATTTGCATGCGCAATAAGATTTACATCTTCTATAGTAACAGTAAGGGTTATGATATTGCCCAACATCTCAATGTTCTTATGAGAACTCGGCCTGTACAAGCTTGTGAGCTGAGTGAGTTGGTTGAGTGGCTTGTGCTCTGTCACTGGTCTGTGCTGAGTTGCTTGCTTTATCACTCTGCATTGCTCCAGACTCACTCACTCATACCAGATATCTGGAAAAGCCACTATGACTCATAGCTCAGACTGAATTCATTTCCCCACATTTCAGATCCATATTTAAGGCCCCCCGCTGTTGTTTGGATAACTGTGAGGTTTTCCCTGGCACCGGCTTGCTCAGTGGATCTGGGGTGTGGAAGGGAGGACCTCACTGCTCCGTTACCCCACTATCTGTCACTGCAAGTATAGATACTCCAGCTAGCTCATGTTCGATTGACATCTCTCCCCCTTACCATCTCCCACATTCATTCAGGTCAGGACATGGCCTGCCCCAGATCCCACTAAGGCCTCCAGAACCATAGACCCAGTGCCCTGTTTAACCATCTCATATCTGATCAGTAAGCTATCTGGTGCATAAATACATTACCGGCAAAAATATGGTAACTGACAAGTCAACTTGCAGCATTTAAACCCCAGCTAGCTAGCTAGTTGGTATCTAACATTACACACACCATAGGTAACATTACACTATTCAAGACTGAGATTGCTTGCTAACTAGCAAGCTTAGTTCAGCTGTGTGTGAGCTGTTAAATAATTACAGCAAATAAGCTGTTGTTAGTCAGCCAATTAACAATCTAGATTAGTTTGTCACAATGTGCTCAGTTATCTAGTGAACATATTATTTGTTTAACATGATCATTTACACATTATTTGTTTAACGTGAGTATTTACATGTTATAATTGATGCCAATGCCAAAACTGCCATATTTTACATTATAGCACAAATTCAAACTCTGCCTCACATATGTTGCATCAACATATCAGCCATGATTTTGGCTTATTGGCCAATGCTGATTTTAAGCTACTATCAGCTAATACCAATACTACCCCAATATTATTGAGCATTACTAGTTACAAGGACAGGCATTACTGTTGTGCTGCCTCCCTCAGCAGACATCAGCAGGTCTGATGTGCTTTGAGCATGCAAGGTACTTGCACAGCATGCATAAAACTGGAAAGTTTTTCTTCACTTTCTCATAAAATTTTGTGCCATGCTTGAAGCTGCTACACTGCATTCTGGGTAATGATTTTTGCAGGCTTCGCCGCATTGGGTCTGGCTCTCTGCGAGGGTGCTGATGGATGAGGGCCCTCGTCAGGCTGGAGGACCGACTGACAGTGATTTGCGCATGAGCCTGTCCACAAGGGCTTAACACTTTTTCAACACTTGAGTTAAATGTCAGGATATGACTGTTTACTTCTGGGTTTGAAATGCTGGCCTAATTGTTCAGTTTTATGGCCATATCTGTCAGCACCACAGGAGGTTAGCTGACATTTTTGCAATGAAATTGTACATTTATTCTCCACTAATCTCAAAGACAAGTCTCTCCCACATGGCAAAATAAATGCCTCAATTTCTGTCCTGTTATGACTGGGCCCCAGTTCTGAGCAGTCTCTATAGAGTTCACACCACTGGTGTTTGAGACTTCCTACCCTAAACACCCATTTTAAAAGCTTAAACCAACTTACAAAACTGCAAGCAGAGCAGATTAAAGATGTGTAAACAGTGTATTGCAGTGCTGCTGCGCTCTACCTGGGCATGCATGACAGAGTCCCTGAGCACTGGGGGATGCTGGGAAGGGAGAGGCGGAGTCCAGCTATTGAACACTGCCGGGAGTGAAGCAGAGACACTGACATGCAGCCACAGCATTCCTGCAGACCAACATGACATCATTCCACCCATACTAAAATCAACCCTAAGGCCACCCAAGCACACACCTTGTTACTTGACCCACTAATAATTGTATTTCTCTCCAGTGCATGTTGATCAGGTCATTCCAACCAGATCATTTTATTCCAGTTTATAAGATGACCCTCTTGTTCTCAGGGGAAAAATATAACTCTAGTGGTCAACTGTAGTTGTTGCTTAAACTACTTTGGCCATGAGAAACATTTTTGGAAATTTTCTCAGTTGCCGTGTTTACATTTTTGCATTTTAAGGTTCTAAGATAGTATGCAAACATGATAACCAGCTGAGCCAACAGTAAACAGGCTAAACAACAAACTATAGGAAAGGATTTGACCTCCAAACTTCTAAGTTTTTTTCTTTTATAAGTAATGCCAAAGTTAAACCAATTATGGTTTGCATGTATACATTAGGTTTTATAATGAATTATATCCCCTCTGTCCTCTTAGATGTCTACAGATAGCCCTTGGTAGATATGAGGGTAGTCATCCAGAAGACACGTCATTATATTTTGAGGTTGCCATTTCAACGAAAGACAATGCAATCATTAAGAGCAGTGGCCCCACTAAATGTGATTTACATTCAATATTGTTGTTTGTCAGAAAACATCCTTTTTAGTGGAGCTCAATGTGGTAAACTCACAAAGCTGCAAAATGGACGTCTCCTCCATTATGGAGCAGAGGCTGTCTTCAGGCCTCAGGAGAGCACGGAATCATCCGCTGTTTTTTCTTTGTCTGTTTTAATGAGCAATTCTGCTGAGAGTTTGTCCTCTTCGATGTGATTTGTAGATTGAGGGAAAATAAAAGTTTTCGTTTGTATATACAACTTGCTTAGTATTCGGCCCAATTTAATGGCAGTGAGTTACATTATGTGGAGAGTCAAAGGTCTTTCTAGCACCTCATAAATCCATGTTTCTGAATATTTCCGCAGCTATGTTGCTTTTGAACGTTTGACCATGTGTCTGTTGGTATGTGGATGATCCTTTGTGGGTTGAGTTTCAGGCAGTTTATTGCAGTTTCTGGTGTAGTGTACACTGAGAACTGTACAGAACAGATTTCACATCAACCTTTTTCCTTTAGCTTAATTACACACTGAAATGACAAAAAGAGTCAGTTCTGTTTTTCCTTCTTAAAACTTTAGTTCATGGATGCACAGCTCCAGTCCTGGAGGACCAGCCTGCATGTTGGTTTTATTCCAACCAATTATCTTAGTTTTAGTTCTCTGACAGCTCTATAAACTACACTTGTTCACAGCTGTATTTGAGCGGAGTGAAATCTTTAGGATAAACTTGCAGTCTGCGGCTCAAGCTGGTGCTTATACAAATGTCAGATGAAGCTATGAATGAGCTAATTAAATAATTAAGAGCAGAAGTTGGGACCAGCAGAACATAGAACAGTGACATTATTCTTGTTGTATTTTTCAGTTTCATATTTCCCTTACATGGTGTATGTGCATGTAATGCCACAATTAAATGATAAAACTTTCATTGAGGAAGGTCAGCGATGACAAGCTACTTCTTTATTGAATTGTTATAACCTCATTCTTAACTGGTTACGGCCATAATTCCCATATTTCCAGTCAGCAAAACAAGCAGTTAAAATAATTTTAATTAACCATTTTAATTTACTCCCCAGTGTGGTTTGGGCTGAGGTCCACTGTGTGGCATTATCACGGTTTGTGCAATGTTTTGAAAATATTATTGCTATTAATAATATTTTATGATAATCATGCTTTTTTTAGTTAATGCGGTAATGGTAGAAAGCAGATAAAGGCTGGATGCAATTACGAAAAACTGTCATTCATTGTTCAAGTCTTTGCCTACATAACAGTACGCAGTAAGCCTTGTGCCTGGCTATGGTGACTATGGGTTTATGTACATTTCTGTGATGGGCATTAAATGATACCAGGCTGAGCCCAAATTGATTAATTTTAGTGTGCCAAATGCAGAGATAGAGGGTGTCATTTACATACCCGTTTCTTTGCCATCACCCCTACCAGCTGGCCTCATGCTGGACAGCTGACACTTAGTGTAGCTGGAATTCCAATCCGTAATTGGCTTCTACTTGGAGACCTCCTGTGCAAACAAGCTTGCTGCTGGAAATGGTGCTGGTAGGCCTTTAGGGGGCAGTATTCTCTCTGAACCCAGTGAAATCCAATGTCTCCAAGCAGTGATGGGGGTACTGTGCTATGGGAGGAGCGGTCTTTCAAGTGAAATACTACATCAAGTCTCTGACTCTACGTGCTTATTAGAGATCCCATGGAACTTTGTGAAAGAGTAAGAGACTGGTGCTAAAAGGTGTCAAACCCTTATACAGTATATTTTCTAGGCCCACCCGGATTCCTTGAGTCTTCACAGCAAAAAATTACAAAAGTTTTGGACTGCACCACACTTTTACTGCCAGTGAAAGATGGGTTCTAGACTGCAGTAGTTGCACACTGAATCAAAGTGAGCAAATGTTCTGGACTACAGCTGGGTTATGTTTATTGCACCTCGGTTTAGTCCCCTAAAATCTAGATTTCCTTGGGAAACCTTGTAGCTCACCAGCAGATCTCACTGCCAGGAGTTAATTTTGTGTTTTATTACCGCTGACCTCTTTTAGGGGCCATTAAAAATCAGCAATCACGTCCACGTTATGCTTTTCAGTGTCTGTCCAATGATAGTCTCAAAGGTAACACAAACCCCACATTTCAGAGTGAACCCTGTTGACCCACTTTAATCCTTCGCCCTCCCTTTGAAGGATCCTGGGATTCGGTTTCAAACCGCATCTACAGTACAGTCTCCACAGCCCGTAATTACACATGTACAAGCCTGCTGTCTATCTCCTGCAAATGATCTATACTGTACTATACATTTTGTGATTAAAAAGGTCCTGTGTTTGTTGAATAGGAAAATGTAATCTGGGGGCTTACTCTTGTTTGCATTACAGGATTTGCATTTATGATTTACATTTTTTGCTTGGTCATTCCAAATATTAATCAGCTGAGTTTTTTTGCACATTAAATCTTCCATAGACCCCTTTTGGAAATACCTAATTTGTTTTTTTTTCTCTTGATTTCTCCAGTTCATTCACTGTGAAACTGTGTTTGACTTGTCAGTTGGTGGTTTGTATGGATACTTTATGAGATTCTTTTTTATTACATATAGCCCTACTTAAAGTGAAGCCGAAGGCAAATTTCCAACCCAGTGTAGTAAATGCATTATTGGACTCTATTGGGTCTTTGTTCTGGATGTGCTGGGAACAGCTACTCCACTTTAAGGTGCCCAATAAGTTATGGAGCTGTTCTATTTTTTCTGCTCTTTTCTACTCTGGTAGACAGACAAGGGGTCATCATAATAAAAAGCAGGAATTCATTGCCGCCTTGAGGTCACTATCTACTCCTCACCTCTTCATGAGCTCCTAAACAATTGAAAAGATTCAAAGATAGAAGTCAAAGTCATGAAAAGATTTCCATTTCTGGGTGGGGAATGAGGAGCCTGAGCCCAAAGGTGTGTGTGTTTTTGAAATTCCTCTCTGTGTGTTTATCTAGAGTGGATGGTGGTCCAATCCCAGGGTTTCCTCGAAGGGATTCATTTATATTTCTCTCTGTAAATCTTTCGCGTTACGTCACTTCACATTCCATTCTTAACTTTCTCGGCAGTAATTTGTGGGAGGCAGGAAAAAAGGCATCATTTGGTGGATGTTGACTTCATGTTGTATGACGAGAATCTTGCCGAAAGGGAGTCTTTATGAGGTACAGCTTTTCGGTTGCTCTGTCTTCCTTACTCCTTGTGAATACATCCCATTTAAAATCAACGTTTGCCCCTTTTTATACCCAGTGGGTTTTTGGTTTATTTTTTGTGTGGTGCTGTGATATGTATGTGTGGTTCTGCGTTTGCCTGGCTCAGAGTACTTCAAGCTTGTCCCTGTGGTTTTTCAGCAGTCTTCAGTTCTCTCGATGTCCTGAATACTGCAGGATGAACCGACCACGTTCTAAACTGGTTAAATCACAGTCATGGGCTATCGGACCAATGGAAGCAGTGATCAATGTTTCAGATCAGCCATTAGTCTCAGATGCCTGTCACAATGGCAATGATCAGCAGTTGAGATCAGTGGCAACGATCAGTGACTGTTATCAGTGTTTGTGATAAATGGCAGTGATCAGTGACTGTAACCGTGGCTTTGATCAGTGATAGTGATCAGTTGGAGCGGTTCGTGCTCTTGATCATCATTAGCGATCAAACAAACAAACAGTAAAATTTTCAGCATGTGGAAACCAAACCCTTGATTGTTTAGGGTTAATGCAGCTATTTCCCTTAAATAGCTAATATTAAAGAGTACAGGAGACTGGACTTCTCACCCTTTGGAGCTTCTTCCTGTCTCAGCACAGCCTAACATACATCATTCCAGAGCTAATTTAGGAATGATGAGGGTAATTGTTTTCAGTTGCCCCTTGGTGTCGGGAGGCCCTGCAGCAGGAGCTGCTCCTGTCCAGGGGAGTATTGATTTCACAGCGCACCTCCTCCACCGGGCTCCTTTACCTCCTACGCTCCTGTGGGGAAAAGAGTCACATTTCCTAAAGCAAACTTCTGACACCCGGGAGCCTTTCCCTCGTTTTCCGCCTGCTGAATTGTTCAGTGAGGAAAAAGATCTCTAAATTTGGTCAGCGGAGCGGCATCTTGGGAGCAGCCCTCCTGTGTGGAAATACTGACGGAGGCAACCCGACTCCTGTGCTGCGCTGCCTTGGTCCTCGGCCCCGTCCGCTGAAAACTGCCTTCTTTTAATTACGGGTTTCTTTCTGATTTATCACTTGTCTCACAATGTTGTCCTCTCACAGACCAAGCACTTTAGCTATGATCTAGGACCCCAAACAGTGATTTATATTAAAATAAGCCACTATGGCCAGGGTGGAAATAGTTACCTAACCCCCCCCCCCCCCCCACCATACTTAATAGCATAAAATATTTTTGTTCTGAGAAACTTCACTACTGATCCTACACACAGACTTAATCAACCCAATTTCCGATTTGTGGTTTAATTACACTCTGTGTCGAGAAACAAGCTTCTGAAACATATTCGGTCATTCACCTGGTTTGGTCATCAGTTGGGTTACACAATTCAGAGAGGAGAGTGTGCATGTGCAATGGAATGTCACCCAGATGTAATTTCACCAAATGTGTACTACCACTTCTGTTCCATACAAGGAAGAAAATGACTCAAACACTACTGAATTCTTAAAAGTAACATACTCAGGTAAAATTACTGAGACCTGCGACAGACAGACAGACAGACAGACAGATCATGTAAATATTTTTTGTATACTAAAAGGTTTTAATATAGGTTTAAGTGTCCCACTGGACATTTCATTTTAATACAGCTACCTCCTATAGTATTCAGGAACAAAAAAAACACACACACTTTACAATTACTATATAAAGCTATATGCCCTTATAACACAACTGAATTAATTGAACTTTTGTCACTGAGCTACCTGAACATTTTTATGTTGTGCGATTGGATTTATCAAGCCTTTTAACCAACCCTGTACCGGGAGATCTACTGTCCTGTAGGTTTTCACTCCAACCTTAACAAAACATATTTCCTTCAACAGCTAAAGTGTGATGTTCTGTGTAAGGACCCACACGCAGACCAGGGAAATCCAAGAAAACGTCGTCTTTAATCAGTGCGAAGTTCGTAGCCAGGTGATCAGAGAGAGTGCGGTACAGAATCGAGTTTCCAAAAGAAAAGTAAAAAGACAGGCAAAAAGTCAAAAACCAGGAGATCAGAAAGAGCGAAGGTACAAAGGGGCAGGCAAAAGAGAAGTCAAAGAAAAGCGAAGGTCGAACCAGATCAAACAAAACCAAAAGGGGCAGGCAAACTCGAAGTCGGGCAAAGGGGTGTCGCAAGAATCTCAATAAACAAAGGCTTACAAATAATCGGCACAATGAATATGATCAACGTTCTGACAGGGACATGGTGGAAAAGACTGACATTTATACACTGGGGAAGGTAACAATCAAGGAGGGGTTACGTGAGTGAGGGCGGAGTAACAAACAACATCCAGGTGAAGAACATTAGGATAACTAATTAAATGACAGAGGACTGACAAAACGCGGACTGGAATCACATAGACAACAATGATAACAGACGGCCTGGGTTTAGCAGGTAAAACACGTGCAGAGAGAGAGAGGTGCAGTTAGAGCAAGAGACAGGTGCAGGCAATTGCAGAACTCAGCGTTAGAGCAGGCTAGAAAGAAAAGGGGCGGAGCTACAGCGCAGCATGGAAAAGGGGAGACTGGTTAATGTATTAGTATAGTGATCTAAACTATCAAAAACCCAAAACTAGTGTGTGTTAGTCCATTAGTAATATTCACATGTTAGTATATTAGCGAGGTTAGTACTTTACAATCTATAAGTTAGTAGGGATTAGTAGAAATTAGTAAAACTAGAAATCAGCAGGAAGAAAGTAAAGCGAGACTGGAAAGAAGGGGGGAAACCACGAAAACCCGGAACCACCCGAATAGTGAAATCACACAAGTACAGGGGAGTGAAGCAGCTCAGGGAACACAGACACAGAGACAGTACTGGGGAGACAAGTGACCGGAAATACAGACTACAACAGTACCCCCCCCCCTAGGAAACGCCTCTTGGCGTTTTCACCGGTGGCACAGGGTGTTTAACATGAAAGTCCTTAACCATCTGCTTATCCAAAATGAAGCGAGAGGGGATCCAGCTTCTTTCCTCGGGGCCGTAGCCTTCCCAGTCCACCAGGTACTGAAGGCCGCGACCCCGACGACGAACATCCAACAGTTTGTTCACGGTGTAGGCATCACCACCATCAATGAGTCGGGGGGGAGGGGGGGGCTCAGGGGCAGGGCAGAGGGGATGGGTAACAACGGGTTTTAAGCGGGAAACATGAAAAGTGGGGTGAATTCTGCGCATGGTGGAGGGTAACTTTAATATAACAGCAGTGGGGCTGAGGATTTTAACAATAGGGAAGGGGCCAATAAAACGAGGAGCTAACTTCTGGGACTCAACACGTAGGGGAATGTCTCTGGTGGTGAGCCAAACACGCTGTCCAACTCTGTAGGAGGGGGCTTTAGAGCGGCGGCGATCGGCCGTCACCTTCATCCTGGCGCTGGCGCGAAGCAAGTTGAGGCGAGCGGTCTTCCATGTTCTCCTGCAGCGCCGGATGAAGGCTTCAGCTGAGGGGACCCCCACCTCCTCCTCCTGACTAGGGAATAGAGGCGGCTGGTACCCTAGGCAGCACTCGAACGGAGAAAGTTTGGAAGCGGAGGTGTGTGAGTTAATGGCATACTCTGCCCAGGGTAGTTGATAAGACCATGAGGTGGGGTTCTTGGAGCAGAGGCATCTAAGGACAGTTTCGATCACTTGATTGGCCCGCTCGGTCTGGCCATTGGTCTGGGGGTGAAATCCTGAGGATAGGCTAATGGAGGAACCCAACAGTGAGCAGAAAGCTTTCCAGAAACGTGCAGTGAACTGGGGGCCTCTATCGGAAACTATATTAGTGGGGATGCCGTGTAATCTAATAACGTGATGAATGAGTAAGTTGGCAGTTTCTTTGGCAGAGGGAAGCTTGGTGAGGGGAACGAAGTGAACAGCTTTAGAGAACCTATCAACTATGGTGAGGATAGTGGTGAAAGTGTTGGATGGGGGTAAGCCTGTGATGAAATCTAATGCTATGTGAGACCAGGGGCGGTGTGGGATGGGGAGGGGCTGTAACAGACCTGAGGGTGGGTGGTGAGAGGGTTTGTTCTGGGCACAGACCAAGCAGGCAGCCACAAAGTCCAAGATCTCTTGTTTCATGGAGGGCCACCAAAAACGTCTCTGAATAAATGTCCTGGTTCTGGTGGCCCCCGGGTGGCATGAGAGTTGCGAAGCGTGGCCCCAAAGGAGAACTTGAGAGCGGACTTGGGCAGGAACGTAGAGACGATCCGCTGGGCAATTACTTGGACCAGCCTCATCCTCCTGGGCCTTACGAACCATCTCCTCGATGTCCAAGTGAATGGCATTGATGAAACAGCTCCGCGGGAGGATGGTGTCAGGTGAAGGATCTTTGGTGGGTGGTTCAAACCGGCGGGAGAGGGCGTCAGGCTTGGTATTCTTTGACCCGGGGCGGTAAGCAAGGGTAAAGTCAAATCTGGAGAAGAATAGTGCCCATCGGGCCTGGCGAGAGTTGAGGCGTTTGGCTGTGTGAAGGTACTCCAGGTTCTTATGATCAGTCCACACCAGGAAAGGTGTTTGAGAGCCCTCAAGCCAATGGCGCCATTCTCCCAAAGCCATCCTCACCGCCAACAGCTCACGATTCCCAATGTCATAGTTCTGTTCTGTGGGTGTCAGGCGGTGAGAGAAGTAGGCACAGGGATGGATCTTATTGTCCCTGGAGGAACGCTGAGAGAGAACGGCTCCCACCCCAATGTTGGAGGCATCAACCTCTACGATGAACTTAGCCGCAGAGTCAGGATGAACAAGGATGGGTGCAGAGGTGAAGTGGTTTTTGAGGGCTCGGAAGGCTGTTTCAGCCTGGGCGTTCCACTGGAATCGGGTCTTAATGGATGTGAGGGCGGTGAGTGGGGCTGCCAGAGAAGTGTAATTACGGATGAAACGGCGGTAAAAGTTGGCGAAGCCCAGGAAACGTTGCAGTTCCCGACGACAGTCTGGCTGAGGCCATTCCACAACCGCCCGGATCTTCTGGGGGTCCATCTGAATGCTGCCGGCAGAGATGATGTATCCCAGGAAAGAAGTGGTGTTGCAACTAAACTCACATTTCTCCGCCTTGACAAATAAGCGGTTCTCCAACAGTCTCTGGAGCACCTTGCGGACCTGGATGATATGTTCCTCCTTAGTTTTGGAAAAGATCAGGATGTCATCCAGGTATACAAAAACAAACTTATTTATCCAGTCCCTCAGAACATCATTCACCAGTGTCTGGAAAATAGCTGGTGCGTTTGTGAGCCCGAAGGGCATCACCAAATACTCCCAGTGTCCGGTAGGAGTGTTGAAGGCTGTCTTCCATTCATCGCCCTCTCGAATGCGCACCAGGTGATAGGCGTTGCGCAGGTCCAGCTTGGTGAATATGGTGGCTCCTTGCAGGAGTTCAAAGGCGGAAGCCATGAGGGGGAGTGGGTAACGGTTCTTGATCGTAATGTCATTGAGGGCTCGGTAGTCGACGCAAGGCCGGAGTGAGCCATCCTTCTTCCCCACAAAGAAGAATCCGGCCCCTGCTGGTGAGGATGAAGGACGGATGATGCCGGCAGTCAAGGACTCCTGGAGGTATTTATTCATAGCTTCCGTCTCCGGCCGAGACAGAGAGAACAATCGACCTCTGGTGGGAGTGGTGCCGGGCTTCAGGTCAATGGTGCAGTCGTAAGGGCGGTGAGGAGGCAGAGAGGTGGCTCGGGACTTGCTGAAGACCTCTTCAAGGTCCAGGTACTCGGGAGGAACCGCCGACAGGTCCGTCGGCTTCTCGGGAGGAGGTGACTCAGGAACAGAAGAATGGGCCTCTCGCAGACAAGATGCTAAACAGAATGGGCTCCAGCCCAAAATCTTGTGCGAGTTCCACTCCAAGGTGGGGTTGTGCTTCTCAAGCCAGGGATGCCCGAGAATGATGGGTGAGTGGGGAGATTCAATGATGTGGAGCCGAAGCTCCTCTTGATGGTTGCCGGAGAGCCGAACCTTGAGAGGAACGCTGGTGTGAGTAATATTCGCCAACCTTTGACCATTGAGCGAGTTGGCCACTAGGGGGCATGACATCTTCTCCAAGGGGATCCCCCATCTCTCGGCGGCCCCAGCGTCCAGGAAGTTCTCCTCGGCCCCGGAGTCGATGAGGGCGGTGGTCCCCTTAGTTCGTCCATCCCACTCAATGTTGACAGGCAGGCAAGTCCGGTGTTTGGAGGAGGATTCGGTTGGAACCATACCCACTAGTGCTTCTCGACACACTAGCGGGCGTTGTCTTTTTAGCGGGCAGGCTGCGACATAGTGGCCTGGTTTCCCACAGTAGAGGCATGACCTGGTGTGCATTCTTCTATCCCTCTCCTCCTTGGTCAGGCGAGCACGGTTGACTTGCATCGGCTCCGGGTCCGACATCATGACTGGAGGAGGTTTGAGATTGGTAGAAGGTGCAGCAGTGGTTCTGGACCTCTCAGTGACTGCTCGGTTGTAGACCCCTTGACTGCGAGCCCGTTGGCGCTCTCGGATGCGTGAATCCACGCGGATAGCCAGGGCAATGAGATCGTTTAGGTCCTCGGGCAGGTCCCGGGTCAGCAGCTCGTCCTTCACGCTCTCAGACAGGCCATTGAGGAAGGTGTCGTACTGAGACTTCTCCTCCCAGCCACTGGCGGTAGCCAGAGTACGAAAGTCGATGGCGAAGTCCGACACCGTCATTCCCCCTTGGCGCATGCGCAGGAGTTCTTGCGCCGCATCATGGCCGTGCTTGGAGCGGTCGAAGACCCGTTTCATCTCTTCTGCGAGCAGCGTGGAGGTCTGCACGCAGGGAAGCCCCTCCTCCCAGGCAGCCGTTCCCCACTTCCTAGCTCGCCCGGTGAGCTGCGTGATGATGTAGGCAACTCGGGCCTGCTCAGTGGGGAAGGTAGCTGGCTGTAGCTGGAAGATCAGCCGGCACTGGGTAAGGAATGGGCGGCAGCCACCAGGTTCTCCGTCGTACTTCTCCGGAGGAGGAAGGTCGGGCTCACGAGCACGTACAGGTGGGATGTCAGGCGTAGCGGGAGCCGCAGGTTGCTGGGGAGCGAAGCCAGGCGAGGAAGCCCGGAGTGCAGATATCAGCTCCGCCACGCAGGAGGTTAGGGTCTGCAGCTGGTGAGAGACCGACTCCAAGTGGGACTGGTGGCGTCCCAACATGGCTCCCTGCTGCCCAAGTACAAATTGTACCTGGGCAGGGTCCGCTGGATCCATCCTGGTCAGAACGTACTGTGATGTTCTGTGTAAGGACCCACACGCAGACCAGGGAAATCCAAGAAAACGTCGTCTTTAATCAGTGCGAAGTTCGTAGCCAGGTGATCAGAGAGAGTGCGGTACAGAATCGAGTTTCCAAAAGAAAAGTAAAAAGACAGGCAAAAAGTCAAAAACCAGGAGATCAGAAAGAGCGAAGGTACAAAGGGGCAGGCAAAAGAGAAGTCAAAGAAAAGCGAAGGTCGAACCAGATCAAACAAAACCAAAAGGGGCAGGCAAACTCGAAGTCGGGCAAAGGGGTGTCGCAAGAATCTCAATAAACAAAGGCTTACAAATAATCGGCACAATGAATATGATCAACGTTCTGACAGGGACATGGTGGAAAAGACTGACATTTATACACTGGGGAAGGTAACAATCAAGGAGGGGTTACGTGAGTGAGGGCGGAGTAACAAACAACATCCAGGTGAAGAACATTAGGATAACTAATTAAATGACAGAGGACTGACAAAACGCGGACTGGAATCACATAGACAACAATGATAACAGACGGCCTGGGTTTAGCAGGTAAAACACGTGCAGAGAGAGAGAGGTGCAGTTAGAGCAAGAGACAGGTGCAGGCAATTGCAGAACTCAGCGTTAGAGCAGGCTAGAAAGAAAAGGGGCGGAGCTACAGCGCAGCATGGAAAAGGGGAGACTGGTTAATGTATTAGTATAGTGATCTAAACTATCAAAAACCCAAAACTAGTGTGTGTTAGTCCATTAGTAATATTCACATGTTAGTATATTAGCGAAGTTAGTACTTTACAATCTATAAGTTAGTAGGGATTAGTAGAAATTAGTAAAACTAGAAATCAGCAGGAAGAAAGTAAAGCGAGACTGGAAAGAAGGGGGGAAACCACGAAAACCCGGAACCACCCGAATAGTGAAATCACACAAGTACAGGGGAGTGAAGCAGCTCAGGGAACACAGACACAGAGACAGTACTGGGGAGACAAGTGACCGGAAATACAGACTACAACATAAAGACCTGCATTGAGCTGCTAATCGTTAAAATTAGGTGTGCCAAATTAGGGTTGGAATGCAGGATGGCAGATCTCCAGGAACAGGGTTGGTTACCTCTAGTCTAGAGTTAATGAGTTAAGAGATTGACTGGATTAGAATGTGTTTCAGGTTTTGAGACAGTGCAGGACTGGTGCTCTTGAATTACGAATGCAAATGTTAACTACAAATTTTGGCTGAAACACTGTCTAACAAAAGCTTGAAATTGGACACGCTGCTGAGCTGTATAAATTTGAATCTTATTAATAGCATGATTTATTAGCTAATGTCAACTATCATTGTCTTTAATATACCACTTTAATACCACCAAGTTCATTCATTTGTGAGTCTGTGGATGAGTCTGTGACCACAACCCTGGGAAAATGAATGACTAAAGGGTTCTTTTTTAGCATTTGTATCACATCATTAGACTGAACCAACAAGACTCATCATTTGTTTTCATGCTAGGTGTACAGTGAAGTTTATGTGTTTCTGTACTTTGGTTTCCATAAAAGAACTGCCCAGCATTTAGACTCTGTATGTTACATTTCAGTGGGTATCTACAATGGAACAGTTTACCATCTCTAGCATGCAAGGGTTTGCTTGTGGTCTGTATTTCTGCAGTGTTTGTTTGCACACTGAATTCCAGTGGATTTCTGGAGAAGACGGGTGACCAATCCCCGGGATTCATGTGAAATTTAGACCAGCCGTGTGGCGAACACAGTCACCATTGATGGGGAGCGTGCGGGGGTCCGGCGTTTCGTGGGGTACGCGTTGGGGGTGTTGTGTTGGCGGAGCAGGCCCTTTGATGAGGAGTGGGAGGCCAGAATGGGTTTTTAAGCGAGCCTGATGATGTGAAATGGAGCGTGCACCTGGGTCAGCCCACATGTTTAAGGAGCTATCGGCGGCCCCCTTTCTCCGGCCCTGCAGCGTTTCATCTGAAGAACGGGCCCGCTAACGGGTGCAGACGTGACGGACAGCTGCCGCACCTGCCTCTGACATGACAGTGCGGTGGGCATCTTTATGTCTGCGTGCGGCGCTGAACCCCATGCTGGTTCTGGCTACTCTGTCATCTCGCTGTGCGCGTGCGTGTGCGTGTGCGTGAGCGTGAGTGCGCACATTTGTGTGCATGTACGTGTTCCTCACTTTTCTATGTTTGACACATCCATGTAATTGCCATGTAAGAGGATCTCCTGCTTTCACAAAGTGAAATGCGAGTACAAATATTGAACAATATTTCCAGAAAATATCTCTATAGCGGTAACGTGAGCATATCCGCGATCTGTAATACGCTTATGCAGGGCTTTCCACTTCTCTAAAGTGGTGTCCCCTCCTTTGGGCCTTCGCAGCACACTGACTGCACACAGGTTCCAGGTTCACAGGGCCAGTGTTCGTCTGAAACTTTTTTGAGTGTCTTAGTTGTGATTGCAAAGCAGGTTTTAAGGTTCAGTTGGTGAACCTTGGGTTTGTGAGGAGAGGGCGACGGTGGGCTCATGGTGGGTTTTAGACTGACTATACCGCCCTCTCTACCGTTACTCTGTCGCTCCAGTACGCTGTGCTGAACTATGCCTGGACCACTGGACTTCATCCAGTCCAGTGAAGTAAGTCATGTAATGAAAAAGAGAACAAAGAAACTGCAGTTAACATAAATCCTGCTGTAAACGTGCCACAGAGTTACAGGCGGGGGGGGAGTGCGGTCAGTCTATAAAACTGCCTTTAGAGACCGCAGACCGTGCGGTCCGTCTTCCTCAACTCCCCCCAGCTCAGATGTGTTGAGGAGCAGTTGAAAATGCTGTGAGTGTGTATGTGTATATTAGTGAGTGTCCATACAAGGCTCATGTATGTGTTTGTGTGTGTGTTAGTGTTTGTGTGTGTGTGTGTTAGTGAGTGTGCGCGTGCGTGCGTGTGTGCGTTATTGACTATGTATGTGCGTGTGTGTTAGCGAGTGAGTGTGTGTGTGTGTTAGTGAGTGTGCGTGTGTGTTAGTGAGTGTGCGCGTGCGTGCGTGTGTGCGTTATTGACTATGTATGTGCGTGTGTGTTAGCGAGTGAGTGTGTGTGTGTGTTAGTGAGTGTGTGTGTGTGTTAGTGAGTGTGCGTGTGTGTTAGTAAGTGTGCGCGTGTGTTAGTGAGTGTGCGCGTGTGTCAGTGAGTGTGTGCGTGCATGTGTTAGTGTGTGTGTGTGTGTGTGTGAGTTAGTGAGTGGGGGTGTGTGTGTTAGTGAGTATGTGTATGCATGTGTGTGCGTGTGTTAGTGAGTGTGCGTGTGCATGTGTGTGTGAGTTATTGAGTGGGTGCGTGTGTGTGTTAGTGAGTGTGCGTGTGTGTGTGTTAGTGTGTGTGTGTGTGTGTGTGTGAGTTAGTGAGTGGGTCTGTGTGTGTGTGTTAGTGAGTATGCGTGTGTGTGTTAGTGAGTATGTGTGCATGTGTGTGTGTGCATGTGTGTATGTGTGTGTTAGTGAGTGTGCGCGTGCATGTGTTAGTGTGTGTGTGTGTGAGTTAGTGAGTATGTGTATGCGTGTGTTAGTGAGTATGCGTGTGTGTGTGTTAGTGACTGTGTGTATGTGTGTGTGTTAGTGAGTGTGCGTGTGCATGTGTGTGTGTGTTAGTGTGTGTGTGTGTCTGTGTGAGTTAGTGAGTGGGTCTGTGTGTGTGTGTTAGTGAATGCGCGTGTGCATGTGTGTGTGTGTGTGTGTTAGTGAGTGTGCATGTGTGTGTGTGTGAGTTAGTGAGTGGGTCCGTGTGTGTGTGTTAGTGTGTGTGTGTGAGTTAGTGAGTGGGTGTGTGTGTGTGTTAGTGAGTGTGCATGTGTGTGTGTGTTAGTGAGTGTGCGTGTGCATGTGTGTGTGTGTGTGTTAGTGAGTGAGTGTGTGTATGTGTGTGTGTTAGTGAGTGTGCGTGTGCATGTGTGTGTGTGTGTGTGTTAGTGAGTGAGTGTGTGTATGTGTGTGTTAGTGTGTGTATGTGTGTGTCTGTGTGAGTTAGTGAGTGGGTCTGTGTGTGTGTGTTAGTGAATGCGCGTGTGCATGTGTGTGTGTGTGTGTTAGTGAGTGAGTGTGTGTATGTGTGTGTGTTAGTGAGTGTGCGTGTGCATGTGTGTGTGTGTGTTAGTGAGTGAGTGTGTGTATGTGTGTGTGTTAGTGTGTGTGTGTGTGTGTCTGTGTGAGTTAGTGAGTGGGTCTGTGTGTGTGTGTTGGTGAATGCGCGTGTGCATGTGTGTGAGTTAGTGAGTGGGTCCGTGTGTGTGTGTGTGTGTGTGAGAGTTAGTGAGTGGGTGTGTGTGTGTGTTAGTGAGTGTGCATGTGTGTGTGTGTTAGTATGTGTATGTGTGCGTGTTAGTGAGTATGCGTGTGTGTGTTAGTGAGTGTGCGTGTGCATGTGTGTGTGTGTTAGTGAGTGTGTGTGTGTGTGTTAGTGTGTGTGTGTGTGTGTTAGTGAGTATGTGTGTGCGTGTGCATGTGTGTGTGTGTGTTAGTGAGTATGTGTATGCGTGTGTGTTAGTGAGTGTGTGCACGCTGTTGAGCTTGCACAGCTGAGTAAGTGTGAGTGAGTGGAGTTTTGTCTGCTGGCTGCATGTGCACCTCCTTTCCAGCTGACCACAGTCCCCTCCTACTTCCCCCCGATATAGTGAGCCTTTAGAGTAGCTCCGGAGTCCATACAGGCAGGATCTTTACTGCGACTGCTGCTGGGACTGGGTCTCTGCCTCTGGCCCCTCATACACCCACACATGGAGTACTGCTGCACCCTGCTGCTGCTGTGGACCTTCAGTCTGCTCAACGGTAAGAGAGGAGCTCTGTGTGTGTGTGTGTGTGTGTGAGGGTCACGGGCAGAGATGGAGAAAGAGAGCAATTTTATGACTGTATTTTTGTATAAAGGTGTGTGATTGTGCGTTGTCAAGTCTGAGTGTTTATGTTTGGATTATGGAGTATGGAATATGAAGAATGGAATGACTGTATGTTTATTACAGTTTGTTTTTGAACGTGTTGAAAAAGATTTATCAAAGAATGTGCGAGTTTCTGTATGTTCAGAATGTGTATGTAGCATGTAAAAGTGTGTGTGCGTATTAGAATATCATGATGTGTGAAAGTGCGCTTGTCTTAGTGTGAGCGAGTGGCAGAGACTGTGAAGGCATGTGGATATGTGTGTGCGTCTGTGGGTGTGTAAGTGAGTTCTGGTGTTTGAGAGACAGCCAGCGAGAGAGAGCGCTCTGACCCATGGTATAGTCTGCGACGTTCAACGGGAGCAGCATCAGTTTTTCATTATTCCTGTGCTGTGCTGGAAGGGAAAGCATCCGTCTGGAAAGGGCAATGCCTGGAGAGGCGCTCAGATCTGAGAGGGACTGTTTCCAGGCAAGCTTTCAAGAAGTTATCAGTCTCAAGTATATGTCTTATTGTCATGGTTACAGCGTAGGAAAAGATGAGGGTGCGCAAGCCTGCTCACAGTCGCTTCTGAGCACCGCGTCCCAAGCGTTATGTCATTATGGGGACGGGGGGGGGGGGGACGGGGGCTGGAAGATCTGACGGCACGGGAACACTATCCTCTCGTCTGAAAGCACCTTTTCCCCCCTGTCATGGGGGGAGAAGTTATCTGCACACAATCAAGGGCTCAGAGTTTCCACTGTGTGGAGGAGGACTGGTCCGGAGCCACATCTGGCGGGGGCCGTTATCAATGGAATTGTGCCGGTCCTGTGCAGCGAGGGGGGAGGGACGGGGAGCACTCCCCTCCAATCACGTTGCAGCTCTGAATGATGGACAGGCTCAGTGGTACAGGCTGACATGTCCTCACGAGAGGGGAAAAGGCCTTGTGCAGGGTGCTGCTTACCACATCTGCACACAGAATGCAGCGTTAATTGTCATTTAATGCTACTCCGCCTTTTGGAGATAGAAGTTCAGAGCTCTGTGCTATCTCTTAGAAATGTGTCAGAATCACAGTCTGGCCATCAGAACTGAGATATGTTTCACTTTGAACAGGCGGGCATGTGCGCCCGTGAGCGTTTGCCACCTCATTGTGCCACACGCTGCACCCCTCATTAGAGTGACCACATGAACAGCAGACTGATCTAATGAGCTCCCATCTTCTTCTGATCCTCTGTGACAGGAACCACGTGTGCACGCGTGTACACGTAAGTTTAGGTCATCACTGTGACATTGCTGTAAAAGACGGGTACATATTTATCCGCGAATATGTCCGTGAGCGCGACTGCTATTTACCGCCAGCTCTGTGTGTCAGCTTCACAGGCGCCCAGCACATGTGGCAGACCAGCTGCTGAAAGAGAGCTGTGTGCCTGCAGCAATGGGTCACACTTAAGATTCCTACACACACACACACACACACGCACGCATAAATACACACACCCCCACACACACACACACGCGCACGCATAAATACACACACACACACACACACACACACTCACTCACCCACACACACACGCACACACACACACACACGCACGCATAAATACACACACACACACGCACACACACACACGCAGAGGCATACACACACACACACACACACACACACACAGCTTTGAATACCTGCTATCAGATATGGCTCAAGGATTGCGGCTACCTTTGTACTCAGAAAGGGCAGAACTGTGGCTCCGTGGGTTTAGAATCTTTTAAAACGTTCAAAATAGGCCAGTGTTAGATGATGCGTGGCTTGAGTGGAGGAAATATCAAAGAAATTGCTTTCTCACTGGAATTCACTGCTGGAAAAAAGTTTGGGTGAAATATTTACTGTCGCCCCCCCCCCCCCCCTCCTCCCCCTGGCCCCCAAATCCTGTGAACACAGATGAGTTTTGTGGAGAAAGAGTCTGGCAGAGGCAGGACCATGGCTTTATGAATCATACTCAGAGGAAAGCAGATTCAATTCAACTGCAGCGGACACCTCGTAGGCCAGCTTTGGAAAGTCAGTCAGTCCCAGATGAGAAAGAGTGTCCTGTTTACCTGAAGCATTCTGGGATAGAGGGGGGCAGTGTGTTGGAATGCTTGGAGCGGTCCCACCACCTGTGTGTAACAGTCGGTTGTCCCTTTAAGTGGCGTCATATGTGCGTGTGTTGGGTTACGTGAACATGTATTATGAGTGTGGACACGCTCAAAGCTACAGAGAAGTGAACATGTATTATGAGTGTGGACACGCTCAAAGCTACAGAGAAGTGAACATGTATTATGAGTGTGGACACGCTCACAGCTGCAGAGAAGTGAACATGTATTATGAGTGTGGACACGCTCAAAGCTGCAGAGAAGTGAACATGTATTATGAGTGTGGACACGCTCACAGCTACAGAGAAGTGAACATGTATTATGAGTGTGGACGCGCTCACAGCTACAGAGAAGTGAACATGTATTATGAGTGCGCACACGCTCAAAGCTACAGAGAAGTGAACATGTATTATGACGCTCAAAGCTACAGAGAAAGGCTGACAGCTGGCTAATGAGCTTTGTATACTGATGCATTAGCTGCAGCCCTTTTGTTATTCTAATAAAACACTAATGTTGCACCGTTAACCAGTCTGGCTCAGTTAATAACGTTACATGTTTTCCAATGTGCTGAGACACAGTGTTTTTGAAAGGACAGCAGGTGAGCATCAGCAGTGAGCTCCGGTGAATTTGGGTACCAGGGACCTGGCTTCAAATGGTCCGAGTCGCTAGTCCTGGATTTGTTGTTCTTGTTCTTTTTCAGTTTGCTAGCAATTGTGTAATCTGTAGTGAATCCCCCGTATTGCCAGTATAAGAGATCCCCATATCGCTCACCCACCAGTCCGTATTGTGCTGATAAGGCTGTGGACTCGATTACTCCAACCCTCCCTTCCCAGCCGTTAGTGCTTGGTGATGAGTCTACAGGCTCCCTCCCCACTCCATTGAGTGCCAGTGTTGCCCTGTGCCTGGGCTGCAGTTAGAGACAGCAGACTGGGGCCACGCAGCAGTGGCTGATCCTCTTCAGCGTGGCAGATGATGTGCTGGTCCGCTGGCTCTGAAATCGCCCTATCCCACTGGCAGCGGGGGATCGTTTGGTTTGGCAGTCGAATCTCTGGGCTCGGAAAAGAGACCGCAACTGTACCGGAGGACACATCTGGACACATCTGGGCTCAAATGTCACACACATGTCCCCTCAGCCTATTTCCTTTGGAATTCAAGCACAGGATTGAATATCAGCACATAGGTGTGTGAACCTGAAGCTGGGTATTCGGTGGCAGCAGCAGCAGATTTTGCCATTTGCATAATGTGGAATTTATTAAAGGTCAATCTGTTTGCACACTAGCCTTGCCGGTGGGCAACAGGCCTGCTTATTCGAGTGCGTGCTATGCTCTCGCGTTTGAAGATTTGCAAAGGAGGGGAGAAACGAGTGCTTATTGTGCCAGTGCGCAGAGAAAGCGCAATGTCCCAGACCGCTCACTCGAACGGTCGTCTTACAGGCGGTCTGTTCAGCCCCAGTGCGGAGTGTGCCCCTCTCCCCATTCAGAGCAGCCTATCAGAAAGCCTGCTGTCCTCCGGGCTCACCACTGGTTCTGACTTTATTTACCTGGGCACGGGAAACCCAGCTCAGCCCAGATTCAGGAGCTGCCCATATCACCAGGATAATTCAGTTTCTCTGCCACGTTAGAGTTTGAAATGGAAACTGGATCTCTTTCCCTCCTCTCTTTCTCTCTCTCTCTCTCTCTCTTTCCTTGTCATTTCCCTCTCTGCTCCTTTTTGTTCTCCGGGTTGAACAGAAAGCAGAGCTGCGCTTCGATGGTATCTGGAGCGGTTAGCTTTGTCTGACGAGCCCAGTAAGTGATCAAGGACCCGGCCAGTGAGTCACTCCTGTTTATGTGTACTTAAGTCGCCTCGGAAAAATGATAAAAACACACATGGGAAGCATTTCAAACGCGCAAAGAAAGAAAAAGAGAGGGAACTATTTGGAATCATTCTTCTCTGCTTGAACTTGCCGCATACTACTTTTTTACTTCAGCTTAGTTAGAAACCTGAAGTAACTTGACTTCATGTCAGGCGATGTGGGCTGGAAATGGGCTACCCCAATATTTCTTCTGAAGTTTTTTACATTCCTCCACCCCCAGGAGGATATTAAGAGCTGAGTTTAAAGGTCAGCTAAAAATGTAAATGACTCATGCAACACATTCATGATACCTGGCGTATGCCATTGTTTTCTGCAAAAAAACTAACGAGAGAATGGGACATAGTGTGTGCGTGCTGGATTTGGATTTAACAAATGATAAAATTTTAATATGCCTATGTATTAATGTCCATCCAGTCTGATTTAAAAAAAAATATATATATATGATTCTGAGAGGTTTCTATTTCAAGATAAGCTTGGTATTGTTGTATCAATCATTGTCCTTACACATTATAATTAAGCAATAGCTCACTTCAGGCCGTGATATATGGTTATTATATCACAGCTAAGGGGCTCCACTTCGCGTCGGGCCGAACAACGCCCCTTAGCTGTGATATAATAACCATACGCCACGGCCTGAAGTGAGCTATTGCTTAATTATAATGTGTACACATCTGACTGTGGACACACCGTTTTATAAAACGGTCACCGAGTATGGCAATATGAAAGTAATAGACACACTCCAATTTAAATAGTTTTTATTAATAAATAATGTTCAAAATAAAATAGGCCCTCCTGGCTGCCTGCACATAGTGCGAGGCGGTTGCTATGAAATGTACACACAAACTATCTATCGTAGTTTGTTAGGCTAATGTTTTTTTTCTCAGACGCGGAGTGATACTGAATTGTGCAAAGGAATTCAACCAATCAGATTGCTTGATTTGAGCTACCCGTTTTATAAACAGTGATAGAAATGAATTTGGCTCTTAATGTATAGCAATATGTCTTTCTCAGGCTTAACCACTGTGGATAAGCTGACACTGGGATATTTGGGTGATAATTTAAGTGGGTTTAAATGTGTGGACCATGTGTGGTGTGTAGCAAGTGCTTACACAGTACCTACAACCTAAAACTCAGGAAACATATTTGGCTACATATCAAATGCTTCCAAATGTTTTTGCATTGGGGTAATATACTACTGTAAAACACTTTTTCTTTTACAATTTTGAATATAAAAATATTATTGTTCTGGTATAAATAAACATTTAGCCTGAGGAGTGCTAATAAAGTTTAGTACGCCCATTGAGTGCAGTTGCCACCTGAATATGGAGCTGGTGTTTCAAAGAACATATTAACGGGTCAGAGGGTTATTGACTGTGCTATTTTGGTCATTCAGGGAGAATCACACTTCCTATTAACAAATATAATCTATTAATTCATTCATTGTGCCTTAAAGCTCTGCATGGGTAAACATTAATTCGTAAAAGGTTATGAAAGCATAAAAATGGAGAGAAAAGATAGGATGACAGAAAATATTTAAAAAGTTTCATTGCAGACAGTTGTTTAACACAGAAAGTATTTGTTTATTAGCGTGGGAATCTGCCCTGGCTCCAGCGTGCTCCTCCGTTACACATTGCTTTGGTCTGGAAGTTACAGAGGACCCAACGCAGATCCGAACCATAGATCGTCTACGTCTATGATGCAAACACTGCAGACAGCGAAGTCCTCCCACACCAAGCCTCAGGCTCTGACCCATACTAGTGATGTCCACTGACTGTTCTGTCATTTTAAATATGCAGCTATACCTCAGCGTTGTCATTGTGAGGTTTGCTAACCTCAGTAGTGTATAAATGGCTGATTTCTATCATGTTAACAAGGGAAAAAAGTCATATTCCACTATAAATGTTGCATATATTACATCTGCCCCTACTGTCTCTATGTGACACTCTCTTTCCTATGTAATCTCCTGGTTTTGGTGCAATTTCAGTCTTGTCAATTGCCAAATCTGTAACTAACCAGAGCAGGAATCCACCAGTAGAATTACCGGAGCAATCCACAGGCCTACCGCACCTTCCAAAACTATTCTGTTACTCAAACTCAAAAAACCCGGGACTGACACAAGATATTGAACACAGGATCAAACCCATGTTTGACCCATTCTCAGCACAGTATTGGGTCCTCGCCATTCACACAAGACTCACGTCAGCAAGTTTACATCCGTACTGTACATGTCACTATTGAATAGGGTTGTCATGTTTCGACATCATTGAAAGCAGACATTTCGAGGTTTGTTTACACTGGAGATTCAACGTGGTGGACGATGCGGACAATCTGGTGTTCAGCCAATCCTAGACTTCATGGGATTTCTGTTCTTTATTCATCCACCTAATGAAAGCTTGATGCGGCTGCATACGGTCTGCGGTCATGTCAAAGCATCCTTGCGATTAAGAAGAGCGGAATTCAGGGCTAGAAGCTGGTGCCAGTATCTCCGGAGTAGAAGAGCCTTTCTGTTGTCCTCGGTGGCTGTACTACAGTCAAACTCGGCACAGCATCAAACAGCAGTCGTAAGCAATGAGGATCCTTGATCGAAATCCGCACAGAGTAACCTGTGCCCCGAGCCTTGTCAAACCCATGAAAAACCCAGGTCGAGACCTGGGCTGTGGGTCCAGCTCAGATAACGCAGGTTGGCATATTCACACCAATGGCAAACACAGGTTTTACCTGGGTCGTTGCTTCATTTGCTTTTGAAAGGGGTACCAGAGGCACGGGCATCATAATGAGTCTCAGCAGACAGAGTTGAAGTTTGGGAGCCATGTCAGAAAGCCACCTGTAGTCTCTTCTTGGCTGCCGACCCCACTCCAGCTTCTCAGCCATAGAGACGGTCTGGAAGAGCAGTGCTGAGAGAGAAGAGAGTAAGAGAGAGAAGCAGACTCTCTCTTACCTCAGCAGTGGAATGAGTCACCTTCTCTTTGTGCTGGGGGGGCGGGCTGTCCGGGGGGGCGTGTTTGTGTTCCCTTTAAACCAAACGGGCTTTGTGGTTCCAGGTCACTGGAAGCACTGTGAATGTGAAAAATATTTTTCTAGAGAAATAATACACCACTCCTGACAGACTGAGAAGGTTCTGTGTCTGATTAAGTTTGATTGCTTTTAAAGCTGCTCTCTCTCTCCTTTCCTCTCTTTCTCTTTCTCTCTCTCTCTCTCTGTCTCCCTCTTTCCCTCCCTCCCTCCTAGAGAGCGTCAGGCCAGTATTGAGAGATGGTAACAGTCTGTTCCTTCAGAAAAGCAATGGACAGATTACTCACTCAGTGAGAACAGCTGGCTCATATCACTGACTGCCACCTTTATCCTATTATTTTTAGTAGGGGTCAGTGATTTTTGCAGAAGCCATGACACCGCACAGATTAGCAGCACCGAGACAAAGAGCGGAGGAGAGAAGGGCTGATGGGCAGGGCAAGATGAAGAGAAGATAGTTGTGGAGAGATGGATTTAGTGGAAGTCTGAATGAGATTAACCTGACCCCATTTTCTCTTGCCAATAAAAAGGTTCCACTCTTCTGTTTTTTGACGCGTGCATTTCCTGCTCTGGAAATGAACTGAATTAGCCAAATTCCACAATTATGATCACTTCCTTATTCATGAGCTGTTTGGCAGCAGTGAAAGCGGTTTCCTGTGCTAAAGGCCTTTCCTGATAAATACTTCGATTAAAAGCAGAGGGTGCTGCTGGCCTGGCGTGCTGCTCGTCCGCTCTCAGCCAATAGGGGGAGGTGGAGAGAGTCAAGATCAGTTTCCTCACAGCTGTTTACGCACTGTTTCTTTCTTCCTTTGATGAACTTGCTCATGGATGCCTGCACGTTGCGCCACATCATTACCACGGGCTGTTATCAGCATTTCCTCTGCGCTGATTAAGGACACCCTTGCTCAGTTTTTCTCACAAGTAAACAGATTAGAATCAGTTTTGGTCGCGCATATTAATGCCTCTTGTGGCCAGTGCCTGTGGTGAATTTATAGCTCTTACTAGTTCCAAGAGAGGCAGGGGGAGATATTTTGGCTGCGCACCACTTTGTGAGTAAGATGCTAGTCTCATCAGCCATATGGCCGGTAGCCGTGGCTTTGGATTGGTCAGATCTGGCGTGGTGCGCACGCAGAGCCAGCCGCGTTTCGGCCTGGCCTCCTACCTGTCAGCTACCACACACGCGATGTCAGCCGCATATTCCTGGCGGACGGCTCCACTGTTTAACCTGTTTGTGCACCGTTTCTTTCTTCCTTTAATGAACTTGCTCATGGATGCCTGCACGTTGCGCCACATCATTACCACGGGCTGTTATCAGCATTTCCTCTGCGCTGATTAAGGACACCCTTGCTCAGTTTTTCTCACAAGTAAACCGATCTGAAGCAGTTGTAGATCAGAACCAGCTGCGTTTTGGCCTGTCGTCCTACCTGTCAGCTTCCACACACGCGATGTCAGCCGTATTTACCTGACGGACAGCTCCACTGTTTAACCGCGACCCCACTGGGGCACGTATCCTTGCGCCTGCACTGGACGGGTCTGTTTACAGTGGGCAGGGGCAGGACCAATATGAGCCCCACCCGAGACCCCCCTCGGAGTGTTTGTTGCTCTAAGGGCGAGCCGGGTGTCATGGTCCCGCGGGATTGTGGGAGAAATCCTGTCCATCAGCGCAGTCTTAGTGCACACTGTGAAGACAACCCCCCCCCCCACCCCCACCCCCCATGTGCCCTTCACTCACGCGCCTCATCGTACGCACATTACCTCTGATCAGCCACAGACAATCACTGCTCATCCCACAGTGGCTGGGGTCACATCAGAGCTTCTGCCAGGCTATACAGCACCAGAGTCTTAAAGGCTCCTATGGTGGTCCTGCCAAATTGGAAAATAAAACAGGAAAAGGGACTAGTTGGCTATGTACTATATGTGGCATTTATTACTCATGGAATTAAGTGTGCAGTACGTTTTCAGGGGTTCCCATATGTCTCTCCTGAGTACTTGAATATAAATACTGAAATACAAATATCAAATAACATCTTAATGTAATTTGTAACGTATGGTGCTGATAATATTTTAGAGAGCAAAACTGCTTGCTCTTTAGAAAGTATATATATATATATATATATATATATAATGGAACATTGTCCTGAATAAACCTTTGTGTAAAAATTTGGTTTGACAGATATATGTCTATTCCAGACCTGGGTCAAATACATATTTGTTTTGGATTCAAATACTTTTCTACACTTTACTGATGTCTGGTGTATTGGAGCCAATGAAATACTCTCAGAAAGTGCAAGCCCCGCCTCCTGCTCTTATTGGCAGGCTCAGTTACACCAGTCAAGATCTATAGAGCACAGAATAGTATTTGAATCCAAAAAAATGCGCATTTGACCCAGGTCTGGTCTATTCATTCTGTACAATAATAGAAGACAGCTTGATGTTTGAAAGCAGCTTTTCATGGCTGTGTGCTGTCGTGCTGATAAGATATGTTATTGCCCTGGATTTGACTCATTATGCCTTCCCACAGGGCTCTGTGACTGTTTCAACATCGACACCAAGCACCCCAAGATCATCCAAGGCTCCGTGGACGCCCAGTTTGGGTACACCGTGCAGCAGCACGTGGCCGGCGGGCAGAAGTGGTAAGAGAGCGCTTTTCGCCCTTTCAGTGTGAGACAGCCCTGTTCTGAACCACGCCTCAGGCTCATACACACTCATTCCTGCAGGGATAACATGGAGAGCCCCAAAATGCTGCGTGCTTGTTATTTGAGACAAGTGACTCACTTAAACGGTGCTCGGGGTCTGGGAATACGAGGAAAATAAAACTCAGAGATAGTACTCGGTTGGACATATAGAGACCAACTGCTGAACCCCAAGTTTAGCACTCTACCTCCAACTAAATAACTTCCCCTGGGTTTCATTACCTGGTACACACAGTGCGTGGAAAGGGCTGCTCCAGGGAATTGAACAATAATGATATGTTTTTAAGTAAAGGCATGTCAGATAATAGCAGTGATAATAATGGGGGTGCGATGCTGGAGAAATACTTTGGGTGCACTTTAAAGAGTTGGCATTTCCACTTGGATCTGCTGGAGTCATTAACTCATGTAGAGTGAGTCATGTAGCACTGCAGATGTGCATATCTGTGCCACAGCGCCATACTGATGCTGAGTGTGACATCACTGGAATAGCCTACCTGATTCTGAGCTCTGGCACAGCACCACTCCTTTTTACAAACTTGGCAGTGAACTGCCTGCTCGAGTGGTTTGTAATCTAGTGGATTTTAACGACGTGCTTTTCTCCTGCTGTTTCACCTCATTTCTTTATGCTATGGCTGGGCAGCGAGGCAGAGTTCTTTGTTGCCTTGCTTAGGGAAATATAGCATCTCCCACAGCTCTGGCAATGGTTCAGAGGTCAGGGATCCACACAGCAGTCCTGAACTGTTTCTCAGAAGATCCCCATTCCCATCTGGAGGAGTCGTATATTTTCCAAGTGGTCTGGAAAATAATTTATGATTATCTCTGCTGAAAACACAATTTTCAGAAATGGGATTTGAAAGGAGAAGGGGGAATGTGGTATCCATCATATTACCTCATAACTGTTCCTCGCTCACGGCACGGTCCGTCTTGCTGGCGTTTGGCTCTCTTCACTGGCATCCCCGGCATGTCTGCCTGGAGCACTGCCTGACGCTGATCAAACAGCCCTGGCCGTCCCACGCCTTTCATTTCCCTCACTCTATCTAATGTGTGCTCATTCACTGATCTGCTCGCTTACTCTGTCATTCCCTCACTCTATCTAATGTGTGCTCATTCACTGATCTGCTCGCTTACTCTAACTGCCATTCGCTCACTTACTATAACAGTCATTCACTTGCTTACTCACTCAGTCTAACATTCACTCTAAAACTCATTCACTCGCTTACTCTAACAGTCATTCACTCACTTATTCTAACTGTCATTCTCTCATTCAGTTGAACACTCATTTACACTCTCATTCCCTCGCTGACTCATTCATTCACTCTCATGCTTAACTTTCCATAACTTTCATGACTCTCTCTCATTCTTGTGAAATCTGTCCTGTGTTGTTCATCAGCCAGCCATTAATTCCCATTAAAACACTGAGATTGTCAGGCATCTACTTTACCTTCCCATCCCCCTACCATCTCTCCATGAAGAACGGCCATTTTACAACCTGACAATTCAGCCTGTTTGGTGAGGTGTCAGTGGACATACTGCCACATACTTCAGAATCTCCATCCAAATATTACCAAAACCAAATATTTCCCAGGTTGACCTAATTACTACAGACAAACAAACTATGTTCTGCCACTGGTTCTGTGAGGGTAGAGTGCTCCCAGACAGGTTTCCCTGGGGTATTTGGGAATTCAGTGTGGACTGGATGAAGTGATGCGGAATGATTCCCGAGTCTCATGCAGACAGCTTAAGAGGCAGGGCCCGGATTTGTGCTCCTCACTCCAAATTTTTTTCAAATGGAATTTTTTCAAATGGAATTGTTTTCCATTCCTTTCATAGACCTCATTTTTGCATACAGATTTATTTCCTTGTTTATAGTACTTGAGCTGTTATTAAATGGTGGGAGGAAGTGAGGTCAGAGGAGATGACAATATGATTTAGTCCATTTTTAGATTTTGCTGGTTTACGATTTACGATTTGCTGGTATCTATAGCTGTTGTTCACCTGAAATAGCATTCAGGTTCTCAGTGTTGAGGGTATAGGACCTCTGGTTTCTGTCAGTGTGGGTATGGGTGAGAGTTTTAAGGGTGTCGAGGAATGGCAGCTTCACATTTTGACAACCAACCCAACAACCACCACCTACACCCCCACCCACATGGTACAAACCCCCACCCGCACGGTATAATACAGTTACCCAATGGCATACTTCAGCCAGTGATGCATTCCTGTTGTCTCAAATACCTGCTCTTAGCCTATCCTAGGTCTCGTCCAGTGTCTTCCTCCAGGATGGATAGAGAGCTGTGTTTGATGATCAGGGCTAAGAAAAGAGTCACATAGTCATGCTTATGCAAAAACACTTTTACGCAGATAATCAGACAGAGGCTGTGCACAGAACCCCCCCGAGGAGACAGAAATGGGAAGTGTATTCTATTTCCTTCCTTGGCAATGCACCCACTCTCACATTGCTCTAGTACGGTCTGCATGCACATGTGTGTGTGTGTGTGTGTGTGTGTGTGTGTGCATGTGCATTTGCATGTGAGTGTGCATGTGTGCACGTGCGTTTGTGTGTGAGTGTGCATGTGTGTGAGTGTGCACATGTGCGTGTTTGTGTGTGCACATGCATGCACATGCATGTGCGTATGCATGAATGTGCGCGTGTGTGTGCGTGTGTGTGTGTGTATGAAAGTGCGGGCATGCATGCAGGTGTGTGAATGTGTTTGCGCATGTGTATGTGTATGTAAGAGCATGTGTGTTTGTGTGTGCATGCATGTGTGTGTGTGTGTGTGTGTATATGAGAGCATGTGTGTTTGTGTGTGTGTGTATATGACAGCATGTGTGTGAGTGTGTGTGTTGGATAGTAGCCTCGTTGTAGTTGGCTCAGGAGAATGCTGGCTGTTGTCCAGCTGTAGCTGCTGTTGACCTGAGTGAGCAGCAGACTGGCTGTGAGTCCGTTCTCCATTGCTCATGGGGAGGAAGTGCTACTGCTGAGTGCAGAGAGGACACGCTGAACAGCCAGCGGTTCTGCTGAGGAACCAGTGGTTGACCAGTCTCAGTGGTGAAGGTCGAGAGAATAAAATCCAGGCTTGGCTCTCATTGTGATCTACTTTATATGATGGAGAGTCTCAATGATACAGCCTTCACAGAGCTACTGAAGAACATCCAGGATTTTCATATGAAGAACGCAGCCTAACCTGGCTGGTAAAGGGCCTTTCTTTCCAGTGTTATTGTCATCACTGGTCATTGTATATTGAATTCAGTCAAGAGCAAAAAGAAAACCACGCGCACACACACACGCACACACATAGGCATGCACACACAAAGACAAAGACGAAAACAAAGCAACACAAGACAAGGTAGGTAGTTAGATTCAGACTGAGAGCTGACCCAGTATGGATGAGTGGCATGCAGACCTGGCTCAAATACGTATTTGTTTTGGATTCAAATACTTTTCTACCCTTTACTGATCTTGTCTGGCGTATTGGAACCAATGAAATGCTTTCAAAAAGTGCAAACCCCGCCTTCTGGTCATATTGGCAGGCTCAATTACACCAGTCAAGATCAATAGAGCACAGAAAAGTATTTGAATCCAAAACAAATACACCATGTCTGGTGGCATATAATAATGATGAGCAAGAGGCTAAGTCACTGCCAGAGTCACTCTGATTGGTCTCTTAGATCAACACAGGGGCCCCTTGATTCATTCTGCCATTTAAATAAACTGTAATCGTTTGAGCCACAAGGAGGTCTATTGGTGGAGGAACTGGGTGATGGGGGTGCTGGCAACAGTAGCTGGCCGTGCTTACTGTGTGAGGCCAAGAAGTCCACAGAACCCCTCCCTCCCTCCCTCCCTCCCTCCCTCTCTCTCTCTCTCTCTCTCTCTCACATGCTCTCTTTTTGCTCTTTGTGTGTCTTTTTCAAATTCTCCTTCAAATTATCATCCAGACCCAAGTGGAGCTTTATTGGCGTGACAATAAGTACAAATGTGTTGCCAAGGCATTTAAATTCAGAAGGCAGAAAAGAAATTGGTTCAGAATTGGAGAGCAAGAGCAATTTCTTTTTTTACGAGCCGCTTGAAAAAACCCGTTCCCCCCTTTTCCCAAGTTCCCAACAGTGGCACAGAAATGCCTGTCTACTGACCCAGATACCTGCTTCATAGTTTCCTTCCCAAGTCAATATGTTGAGTGGGTGGAGGGAACTGTTAATGTGTTCAAATATGTCTCATTCTGAAACAGGATTATGTTGCTGTTTGAGACTGTTGTTAAGTGGTGTTAAGTAAGTTAAGGAAACAAGGCCTGTGTGAGACCCTTCAATTGGGTTCATATTTGGGACCTCAGCACACATGTGAAAATGGCTGCCAGTCCATACTTCACACACTATGGTTGAAATAGTCCTTCAGGCGTACTCAGTTTCCCATTAATGCAGCCTTTGCTGTGTTATATTCCCATTAAAGCGTGAAGACCACATTTCCCTTGTACCGTTTTACACGTGTCCCACGTCTTCCTGCTCAGGTGCGGCTGTTTGAGGTGAGGTGAGCTTTCCTGCTTCCAAACCCACAGTAGGGCAGAGCCTGAGGACGGGGGCGGCCCTCCTCCCTGCAGACTGTGACTAATCGTCTGCTACACCTGCCCACCCCTCGTAAAATTCACTGAAACCCAGACTCAGTGTGACACAGGCTCGCATCCGGCTCTACCCGTCCCCCGCCCCCCCCGTCCCCTACTGGGCGTTATGCATTGCAGTCGGCACTCTTCCTGTTGTTGAATTTAGGATTTATCAGAAGCGGTTACTGTCTTGTGGCGGTCTGGGAATTTCAGTGGTCTGCCTGTGTTTTAGCGTTCGGAACTGCAGGTGAGCAAGCGGAAACGATCCCTGCGTGCTTAACAACTTGTTAACTAGCATCCCGCTACTTGTGCATCTGATCACAGCCTTGATTAAAAGGGCTTAAAGAATGCGTGTTGCTCTACTGTAGCTCTCAAGGCTACAGAATGTTCTAGACTTATTTGTAAGCATTAATTCTCTTTGTTTTGTTTTTTTGTATTTTTTTTTTTTTTTGCCTGTTTATTCAAGGGCAATTTAACCCCCTTTTTTGAACATTAGTTTGGTTATAGTTACATCTGAGAAAAAAATCCTGTAGATACATCTACTCCAATATATAGCTTTGTTGCAAAGTTAATTGCCTCATGGGTTTTTGAAGAAAGTAATAAATGAATATTGCATGCATGCAAGACCATCTGTTTCCTAGGTTTAAGAGACATTTGATTTACAATGGCACTGTTTTTTAGGGGAACTTGACTTTGGAGAATATCTTTTTCCTTCAGGAATTTAAATGTACATGGTTACTAACTTAACCCACAGGAACAGATAGCTGGCTGACAAAATGGCCGACCAGGCCAAACTTATTTCTCTGTAGATTTTTCCCTCCACTCCCTGAGAGGGTTGATTTTACTAACAGTCACCATTTAGCATTCCAGTGGTAGAGTGCAAAAGCAGCGCACAATGTCAGAATGGAATTTCAAATGATTGTGCTAAAGCTAGGGAGGCTTTCTTTACAGACCCCTGGTTCCCCATGACTGCCTGAGTATAAGATGAGGACATAGTGGAACTTAGCACATGGCATTTGTGGATCAGGGAAAAAAATAAAGAAATACACTGTGGCATCCTGTCCTTTTTGAAAATAATGTTTATTAATCATGGTTTAAATTTCTATGCGATGCCTCAGGGCTCTGCGGAACAGTAGCCGTTCTCCGTTCTGTGGTGAAGTACAGAGCGCATTCTAAAGCGCTCACTGTGATGCTGCAGTGAAACATTCGCAGATCTGGACAGGTACTGCAGCAGATGAGGAAATCGGAGAAAGTCGGAGAATGCGGTTTTATTTTTGCCAGGCCCTGTCCCAGATGGTGCGGTTTTTCCAGCAGCCTGGCTGAGCAGGGATGCGCGTTGTGTTCTGGTCCAGCGCGACCGCGGTGCACTGTGGGACACAGCTGGTAACTTTCCCTGCTCAGCTGTGACTCTCTGCGCCACACAACGCACAGTTCCTCCAGTTATCGTCTCTGCCCTCCTGTGGGGAGCTGACCTCTGGGCTGAAGTCCTCAAATGCCACACATGACGGGGCTGCTACGATTGGCCAACATCAAATTCCTGGAAGGCTGCAGGCGTTGCCTGCTCACGCTGAAGTCTGGAAGGGGCCTGCTGTTTGAACCAGAACCAGAACTGAAAGGGTAAACTCATCAATCTCCACCGGGCCCAATCAGGTTGAACTAATAAACCCACAGATGCCTCTACATGGAAAAATGTCACCTTTGACTCAGCTTGTTTCCACAGGTTATTGGATTAACGGGCTCCGGGCTGATGAAACAGCGTGTTGGATTACGGCGTTCGGGGCTGATCATGCTAAGGGAGCATGTCTATGGCTTAAGGACCACCGCGCACATGCATGGAATACAGATCCGGGGAATGTGAGCAGAATTTGAGGAGAAACAGTATCACAGAAGAGGCAGGCAGGCTCCTTTCGCCCGCTGAGGTTTCAGGTTGTGGCCTGACATCGTCCAGCCCCTGATTTTTTAAAATTGCGCATGTGAAATACATTAGCACGTCTAAACACACAACTACAGTACCGCTTTTCCACAAATCTGGTTTCAGACCTTCCTCGAGTCTGTCAGAGGCTTCACATCTTGCTATGGTTGTTTCATCAGACGCTGTTAAACCCCCCCCCCCCCCCCCCATGCGCTGCCTTCCCATTGGCCATGGCTCGGCTTTAATAAGCTCGCTGTGGATTGCTTTAGCAGCTCCTCTTTAAATTGCCTGTAACTCTCCACTGATCTCCACTGCACAGGAACAATGGCCTCCTTTCTCCGACCACTGGCCTGGGCTGACTTCTCCCACCCCTGCACAGACAATGCCAGAGGCAGTATGGACAATCAAAATAATTAGGGCATTACAAGCTCTCGAGTGGAAAAAGCATTATTCTTACTATACTGACATATAACAGGTTTGGAATCAAACCATTGCTGCACCTGTGCCAGCTGGGGCTGGACTGCCCTGCAGGGCAGCTCATAATTGGCCAGGGCAGGATGGTCTCTTTTGTTTTTGTCTGTTTTTGTTCTTCAGAAGAAAGTAGGTAGGGCCCTGTGCCAAATATCTAATCTCTCTGTAGGGGGCTAAGGAGAGACTCGGTGGTGCAAAAGGAGTTGGCAAACATACCTCATAAGATCAAAAATCCCTGGTCGATCACAATGGTCAGAAGCTTAAACATTTGTCAAATGTTAGTCCTTGACATTACATGTACGCACATTTTTCCAATTTACATTAGCAGTGTCAACCATTTGTAACTGCTCAACATTTTTTTGCAAAAGCATGCATACATTTTAAGTCATATGTACGCATCACCTCAGACAGATTTGCAGATTTTTAATTGAAACAACGTGGCCATCTTGAGCCAAACAGATTGCAGGAGTTTACATCCGCTGTACATATCTCATTTCCAAATCCATGTCAGATATGGTATATGGAGACCATTGAACACACAATTAAAAAATCCATCGGGAAATGTGATCACCAGATTGTATCGATCTGTTCAAAAGTGTGCAATGTTGTTCATGTTTTGCAGTAAATGTTTTTCCTTTTGCTCATCTTGAGACGATGTGTCAGAACTCTTAAGAAATTGTCTCTTTTTAAGGTATCAGCTGGTGGTACGACTCTTTTAGAGAATGTATTCTGCACTATAACAAGTTCAGTTTGGGAGACATCTGGCCTGCAAATTGTTTTGTCGCCTTCTGTTTTTTTTTTGTTTTTTGTGCATTGCTAATGTTTACCCTGCAGTTCATAACAAATGATATTTAAAAGCTGCTGGTAACCATAGTTTCGTAAGTTACCGTAGAAACGAAGCGTGGGCGCTCTGCTCCGCCTCCGGCTGCCCTAGCTTGTGTGGGCTGCTGAGGGCTGGAATCTTCACTCCCTGGTGCTCATCCGTCCACAGTCCTCTCCCACGCAGGAACACACTTCCCACTCTCCCATAATGCTCGGCGTGGGGTCACAACCTTGGACAGTCCTGGTGTTTATGTGAAGGTGCAGGCCCAAGCAGAGCAGATGCAGATTGATACAGATCAGGGACACAGACCATAAGCCCCATTCCAGCACTGTCCCAACACCACTCTTCACTGCTGATTCATCAGGGTAGCCGTTTGGCAGTGGCCCAACTAATGATGGTAACATGCTGTATATTCAGTACACCCCAGCTCAAAGCTCAGTGAACTTAAGCCTGTTCTGTTTCTGGGGCGATGGCTGGCTCCTTCATTCAGTTTTGCCACTTTCTTGCCCTTGTCATCTTCATCTTCCTTCACAAGTAAACTGAGCAACTTCTGGGTCTTTTTAGGTTGCTGGTTGGAGCTCCCTTTGAAACCAGTGGGCCAATCCAGACCGGTGATGTCTACAAATGCCCAATGAATGGAAAGGCCAATGGCAACTGTACAAGACTCAACCTAGGTACTGTCTTCCTCAAAAGCATGATGCTGCTTTCGTCTAGGTCTAATTTTATATTATCTGATTGCTTTGAATTTTGTCAATGCAAAATATCAAATACCAATGATAGAAGCCATGAGTAAGGATCACAATGTCCATGATACTTAACTCTGATTGCTATGTCGCAATGCCTTACACAATGCCTATTCACAGTTGTTCACACAATGTGATGTCAAATGCAGACTTAAAAACATTGTGGTCCAAAAAGACCACATGACAGAGCTAAGAGCCATGAGCAGCTGTAAGGATGCTGGTGTGTCCCCCTGGCTAAGTACCTGTTTGTCACTTTGGACATCTCCATCAAAGTGGCTGAAGCAGCTGAATGGCCTCCCTTTTTGACAATCTGTCTTTTCAAATAAATCTGCATTCTGAACATTTATCCAGTGTTCTTTTTTTTCTGATTTTGTTCACCAAGAAAACATGGGTGATTGGCTTATTTCAGACTTCAGCTTACGTTGTGGAACCTGCTTTACCTGTCACTCACGCATCTATAGACAAAACATATGCGCTTGCAGCACTTTGAGCTTTTTGTGACATGCAGCTATGAATCCACACATACCCCTGAGGGGAGCCACTGATGAACTGTATAAAGGAGAAAAGTACATCTGTACTGGCCTCATAAATTTGATGCACGCCTGTTAGGGCATCACATGCTGTACAGTTTGTGTTCAGTTCCACATATGTGCTCTCCTGGGAATCACACATGCCTTGTGCTATGGAGACAGACACGATAGTGCGGGTGATATATCACATCATAGACACACACAGGCACACACCCACACACATGCACAGTTACACATGCGTATTCACTTGTGCCCACACCACATAACACACACACACACACACACTGACCGCTTTAATGTGCACATTGCCCACAGGTGCGAGGCTGGGTTTATCAGGTTTAGCTTAAAACTGAGAAATACTGCTCTGAACTCTGATCATGGAAGGTGGATATGTTGCACATAGTCTTATTTCTTTTTCTTTCTTTTTTTGTTTTATACATGATACAGTTGCATAAGATGGTTTTTTTACTGTTTTGCTCTTTATCTGTATCTGTTTTTCAAGGAAGGATATCCCTAACCAATGTATCAGAGCGCAAAAACAAGATGAGGTTGGGAATGACGCTAGCCTCCAATCCTAAAGACAACAGCTTTGTGGTGAGTTTCCTGACTGGCTGATTGAATATATGAATTTATGATTTATATATGTCGGCTTTTTTCTGATATTTGTACCGGTGTTTGAGTATATGTGTCTGTATGTCTGTGTGTATGTCAACACCTGTGCATGCCTGTGTGATTGTGTCTGTATGTGCGTGTATGCGTGCATGCATGTGTGAGTGTGTGTCCCTGCGTGAGTGTTTGTGTAATTGTGTAAGTGTGTGTATGTGTGTGTGTGTGTGTGTGTGTGCGTGTACTCAGTATACTCCTGTGTGTTGCAGGCCTGTGGGCCTCTCTGGTCGTATGAGTGTGGGAGCTCCTACTACAGCACTGGTATCTGTTCCAAAATCAACTCCAGCTTCAAGTTCTCTCGCAACATCGCTCCAGCCTTCCAGAGTAAAGCAGCCCCCTACACTCACACTCTTACAGTGCTCATGGAAAAATTCCCTTTTTAATTCTAAAACTCTGAGGAAGTGTAGCACAGTGCAAACAGCTGTTATTCTGACATTGTTTACAACAGGGTGCGAAACCTACATGGATATTGTAATTGTTCTGGATGGGTCCAACTCCATCTACCCCTGGTTTGAGGTGCGGGATTTCCTCATCAACATCTTGCAGAAGTTCTACATTGGGCCAGGCCAGATACAGGTACGTCTGGTCTGGAAGCTTGGTCTGTTTGAGTGAAAGCCGTACCACTGATTTACTAGCATCCAGTTCTTGACACAATGGGCAGGGTTTGCTGTGCTTTCATGAATTCATATGCTGCCACATAAATAAATGTAACTGGTTCACAAATAAAAATAATTGGTTGTACATCTATGCATCGCCTGCCTCATGTCGAATAATTTGCATCCATTTGTGAATTTTTGAAACAATGGTCAGAGATGTGTAAACAAATCTACAAATAGTCTAGTGCAGCCAGTCAGATTTTAAGTCAGCCTTTCCTTAGTGCCCTCATTACTCTGATCAATCACACCTTGTGTGTGTTCCCTTCAACCAATCGAGAGGAGTTGAGCAAAAAATAATGAAACTCAAATGGTGAACATGGCCATGCTTTAAGATGTGCAACCTGTGATTAAGATGTGATTATCATCCTGATAACAGTCTACAGTTTGCTTGTTACAACTTTTTTATATTTAAGTTAACTAGTGAGCTTGCAAATTTTCACACTGAACTAGCTTTGTGGATCAGCTGCATTTATTTGTGGGTCAGCTGCATTTATTTGTGGATCAGTTACATTTATTTGTGAACCAATTATTATTTGTAGGTCACAAAAAATATTTGTGAATCTCATTATCTGTTGTTGCTAAGGTCACAGTGGTACTGTAGAGTGGCAGTGTGACTGTTGCTACGGGCACAGTGATACTGTAATGTTAAAGTGTGTCTGTTTTTGAAACAGTGTGGAAACAGTGGTACTGTAGGCTTACAGTGTGTCTGTTGTTGCTCCGGACATAGTGGTACTGTAGGGTTTCAGTACCTTTTGTTGCTAAGGTCGCAGTGGTACTGTAGGGTTACAGTGTGTCTGTTTTGCTTATTATGAAGGTTTACTGCAGTTTTACAGTATCTATTGTTACTAAGGAGACCGTGGTACTGTAAAGTTAGTGTGTCTGTTGTTGCTAAGGTCACATGGTACTGTGAGGTTACAGTGTGTCTGCTGTTGCTAAGGTCCCAGGTTACTGTAGGTTTACAGTATAGCTGTGGTTGTAATGGTCACAATGGTACTGTATGCTTATAGTGCATCTGTTCTAACTAAGGTCACAGTGGTATCGTTGGGTTAGAGTGTGTCTGTTATTGCTTAGTACAATGTTTTACTGCAGATTTATAGTATCTGTCGTTACTAAGGAGACAGTGCTACTGTAAGTTTAGTGTGTCTGTTGTTGCTAAGGACACAGAGGTACTGGAGGGTTACAGAGTCTGTTGCTAAGGACACTGTACTGTAGGGTTACAGTGTGTCTGCTGTTGAAAAGGACACAGCTATATTGTGTGTTGTGTCTCCAGGTGGGAATAGTGCAGTATGGTGAGACAGTGGTCCATGAGTTCCACCTGAATGATTACCGCTCTGTGGAGGAGGTGGTGGAGGCGGCTCGGAACATCATGCAGCGCGGCGGGGAGGAGACCAGGACGGCGCTCGGCATCAACGTGGCACGGTCAGCTCCGCCCACCATGTGGCACCAAGCTGCACGGCAGCATGGAGGCTGCCCTCCCAGTTGGGCAGAGCCATAGTAGACTGCCCAGGTGTGACCGGCTCCCGTGCGCTTGCGTTCCAACAGGTCACAGGCGTTCAAGAGAGGAAGCCGCCGCGGCGCCAAGAAGGTGATGATCGTGATCACTGACGGGGAGTCGCACGACAGCCCTGACCTGAAGCAGGTCATCAAGGACAGCGAGAACGATGACATCACCCGCTACGCTATTGCAGTGAGTCCCACCTCTCCCTCTCTTTTTCACCTGCTGCTTTTTTTGGCACAGTCACAACGTTCTACTTCCTGTGAGACTGTAGAAAACTCACAGCCAGGAGACTAGGCAGTACTTTAACTGTTTTTTTCTTTTCACAAAGTACTGTGGGATTCTGCCAAATTTTCTGGTTTCTTATTAGTTGGTCTGTCTGTTTCTTATTGGCCGGTCTCCCATGCTTTACTGTATGCCCTATATAAGTCACTTGGAGTGCATGAGTGGATGAATCACCCAGTGTCTACCTCCTTTTATCCCTCTTTTGTGTTATGAAGCTGGTAATAATGAGCAGCAGCTTCAGACTCTGTGGTTGGTGCCAGGCTTGGTTTGGCAGGGCTTGGTTAATCTCGCCCAGGCCCTGCCATGGCGCACACTGGTGCCAAGGTGATGTCGCCAGTCCGGCCCAGTTAAAGCCTGGATGGTGGAGCCGGTGCTGAGTTTCTAAGTAAGCTGGATGTGAGTCAAGGGTCGGCACTTAGCGGCAGAACCTAAGGGCTGATGGTTCCACGGCGCCCCCTCTCCCAGGTTCTGGGTTACTACAACCGACGAGGGATCAATCCTGAGGCTTTCCTGAACGAGATCAAGTTCATCGCCAGTGACCCTGATGACAAGCACTTCTTCAATGTGAAGGACGAGTCTGCCTTGAAGGACATTGTTGATGCATTGGGAGAAAGGATCTTCAGTCTGGAAGGTACTGCGTCACACTGTTGGGCGTTTTGCTTTGTATTATAAAACATGACTGTACTTCACAGCGTATTTTCGCACTGTCCTGCATGTTCATGCACTATGCTGCTCTGTATACAATCATATTGCTGTGCACATGATGAAACTTCAGTATGCTGTATATTATGAAATTTCATCATACTGTACTGCATATTTTTACACTGTACTGTTACTACAGTGCAATACATTGCACAGGACACAATGACACTGGAATACATTGCACTGTATTATAGCACTCTATTATTTTGTAATAGAATATGCTCATTTGGTAATGTATATGTTCTCTTGCCTCTGGCAGGAACCAATAAGAATGAGACATCATTTGGCCTCCAGATGTCTCAGGCGGGTTTCTCCTCGCACATCGTGGAGGTGAGTATCAGTGGCATCATCAAACCTGAACCTTTCCCCCCCGATTCTCCCTCCCTCCAGTGGGCCTGGGACTGAGTGTGCAAGCTGAGGCCTTCTCTGTCTGTTCCTTCCCTCCTGCTTCCCCAGTCAAGGTAGACAGGGCTTTTATTTCCACATTCTCTTCCAAACAGACGTGAGTGAGGAGACAGCTTATTCTTCGGGGAAGAGTAAGGCAACGAGGAGTGATGGGATTAGGCTTGCAGTGAAACAGATCTTTTTTATTTGTGTTTACTGCTGTCCAAAGTTGATCTCACTGGGGTTGTCTGGCGTTTTGGGTAGATACTTGTATTTTTATGGTTCAGTTGGCCTCTGTGTGTGTCTGTCTGTCTGTGTGTGTGTGTCTGTGTGTGTGTGTGTGTGTGTGTGTGTGAGAGAGAGAGAGAGAGAGAGAGAGAGAGGGAGAATGAATGAATAAACAAATAAACCACAAATGGTAACAGTACAGGGTGGAAATGTCATACCGCAGAGTTTTGAAATGTTGGGATTTGCTAGGCTAGGGCAGGCTGTGTGCGTAGACCAGGATAATGTCCTGGAAATATTTGAAATTGGAAGGGGGAGCATAAAGCTCGGATGAATTAGTTGAATGCGGATCTTGGCAGCTGTAAGGACTGCTTATTTTGCTGTCTTGTCTCAAAGTCAATGAGACATTTTGGTTTCTCAAGCAGCACTGAATGTCCTGGAATTTATTTTCTCCTCACTGTTTTGCTCACTGCTGTTTACCGCAGCAACATTACTGTTTCCAGTGAAAATTAAAGTAGTTTTTTATTTCACTTAAAAACAAAAACAAGGCTATTCTAATATTTAATGGTACATTGTTTCCCTTTATCTACAGTGCTGTGAAAAAGTATTTGTCCTCTTCCTGATTTCTATTATTGCATATTTCTCACACTGAATGGTTTCAGATCTTTTGACGGAATGTAACATTAAACTAAGGGGAACTGAGTGAACACAAAGCACCTTATTATTATAATTTAATTTATTTAATGAAAAAAAGTTATCAAACACCCCTGTCACCCATGTGAAAAAGTTATTGCCCCTTCATTACTCAATCAACCAATTAGCCAAATGTTACTTAATTAGATTCAGCTGATTGAACTCTGCCAGGCTTGATCCTCTAAACCTCACTCATATTGAACCTTATCATCATATGCCAAGATCAAAGGAAATTCCGGAAGAGATGAAAAGAAAGTTGTTGAAATATATCCCTCTGACAAAGGGTTACAACACCATTTCTAAGACTCTAGAAATCCACCAAACCACAGTGAGAGTCATTATCTCCAAATGGAGATCACTTGGAACAGTGGTGAATCTTCCCAGGAGTGTTTGGACTGCCAACATTTCTCCAAGGGCACAGTGATAACTCATCTGGGAAGTCACAAAAGATCTCAGAAAAACATTCAAAGAACTGCAGGCCACTCTAGCCTTAGCTAAGGTCAGAGTTCATGACTCCACAATAAGAAAGTGAGTGGGCAAAAATGGGATTCATGGGAGATCAGCAAGGCAGAAACCACTGCTAACCAAGATAAACAGTGATACTCATGTCACATTTTTTTTTAAAAAGCACCTGGGTGATCCTCAAGCCTTTTTCTACGGACAGGTGATTCAAAAGTGGAATTTTTTGGGCAACGTGTCGGGCTGCGGTGCGAGTCGGACCCAAATGCAGAGGGTGACTTAAGACAGGGAGTAAGCAACCAAGGAAATGTTAATAAAGAAAAAACAAAATAACAAACAGGAGGGAACACGAGATAACACTGGGAAACAAAACCAATAACATGGGCAACACACTAGAACAAAGCCAACAAACACGAGAGACAATAAACCAGGAATCACAGAAAATGCAAGAGCATGAAACAAGGCTGAGGATTTGTACAAAGACCACAAAAACCAAGCGAAGACTGGACAAACACAGCAAATTTAAATACAGGCAACAATCAAGTGAGACTAATGGCTAATGACACACAGGTGAGGAAACCTGCCCAGCCATGCCTGCCAAGATGCCCCACAGACCACTTCTATACCCCAAAGCACAGATTGGTCAAGACCATTGCCTTCTCTGTAACACTTTGACCAAAAATCTAATCCCTTAAAATAAGAATCAATAGGATTCTCAGTTAAACCATGAAAAAGTTACAATGGGACAGCTAAACAAATAAATTTTATTTGGCCTTGTGTTGGTAAAATTCGAAGTAAAGATATGCGTGTCTACATTTTGGCGTGCGTGTGTGTGTGCGTGCAAAAGAGACAGGATGTGCCAACCACAAACACCAGCCTGCTCTCTTGCAAAGTAAAACTGAGAAACGATTCTAAGAAAAGAAGATGTCAAAAAGTCAAGCCAACTCCGCACACTGCCATGTCATTTCTAAAATTAAAATTAATATTATTGAAAATGCACATGTATCCTGTTTATCAGTTTTTAAAGACAGCCTGTCGCTGGTTATGCTATAAACAAGCGTGAATCCGAAATAGCTGCGACCACTCACGCGCATGCATCCATGTGTGCATGCATTCACGCACACACCCTCACACAAACACGTGACCTCTTCTTTGGCTCATGACCAACCTTTCCACAAAATCTTGTGCAAATCTGTGAATCCATTTGGGAGTTATGCGCCTTTTTGTGATAGGCCACACCCATCGCCACGCCCCCTCTTGGTCAATCGGCCTGGAAAGTTACTCAGCTCTACCTTCAGTCATGACCAACGTCCAGCCTCCTGGGGCAAAAACTGTGGCCGCTACGGGGTGGGACACTTTTTGTGGGCCAACCGACCAACCAACTGACCGACTGACAGCTATAGAGCTGTGGTCGCAGCTGAAAAGGAAGCCTCTGGGCTGCATCTCAGAGCACTAGGTAAGAGTGTCTCTCAGAATAAGCTTATGTTTGCAAACATTAAAGCTTGAAAGGAATATTGTGTGTAAGTCGTTTGACTCTTCTCACCGCTGGTGGATGTAGATAGAATTTCCACCACAGCCTTCAGAGGTATGGCCATCCACGTGTACAGTTTGCAAGCAAAAGTCTGGCTGTTGAGAGGCATGGAAGTACAGTGGAGTTTTGATTTAGAGTCTGCTGGTGCCAGGTCGGGTTTTGTGTGTGGAGTCTGCACGCAGGCTTGCATGCTCCAATGAGCCACGCACGGCCCCTCTAGGGCCCTGTTGGACTTTCCCTCTCTCTCTCTCTCTCTCTCTCTCCCTCTCTCTCTCTCTCCCTCTCTCTCTCTCTCTCTCTCTCTCTCTCTCTCTCTCTCTCTCTTTCTCTCTCTCTCTCTCGCCCTCCCCCTTGTCCAATTTAAATGTCCAACTAAAGAATATTTTTTACTGAGGTTTTGAGCCTGAAGGGCCAGCACTGCTCATTTTGGCTGGCTGATTACAGCTGGTGTGAGCACTCTGGATTTGATTAGTCATCCTGGCCGCTTACAAAGGAATAGCTTACTTTATCGTTGAGTACTGTGTGCAGGGTGATGTAGCCTTGTCCTTATGTGACAGATCACAGACACACACACACACACACTCAAAATAGTGGTCTCTGGTCTCTTCTGGTGTAGTGGCTGTATTTGGTAACGATTGCTACGGAAACCAAGCACTTCAAAAACAGAAATTGATGGGGAAATTGTGTTTATCATTGAAAGCTTCTCGGGGTTGGCGTATGGACCAGATGCACATTGCATCAGAACCTGGGTGGTCCTCTTTGTGCCCAACATCAAAACAAACACAAAAAAACCAAGCGCTGTAGAAGGCAGCCGCGATCGCACAGCGCAGATGCTGTCTTAGACATGGACCACACTGCCACCTGTGCAGATCTTAATCAGTAAATATGAGCGCAGCAGGGAGGCTTGGCAGTGATACCTCTGATATAACTCTCATGCATGTCATTGGAGTCCTCCCATGGCTTTGGTCATGGACTTAAAAGCCAAACCATTACTCTGCTGTCCAGTAGAGGCATGAGACATGGAGAACTTCTATATCAAGAAACCTCTGGAAGTGGTTGTGTCTCTGAGTTTGTCCACCATTAGCTGTTGTATTCCTTTAATGTGTATGTGTGTTTGTGTGCGTGAAATAATATTGTGTATGGGTATGCACAATGATATTTTGTATGTGTGTGCATGTGTGTGTGTATTTGTGTGTGTGTGTGTGTGTGTGATAAAATATTGTGCGGGTGTGCGTGCGTGTGTGTGTGTGTGTGCATGTGTGGGTATGTGTGTGTGTTATTTCAGCTGCCTCCTTTTATTTGAAAGTATCTCATAGCTGGAGAGCTCTTGCAGAGCCTTGCATGAAAAGCTGTTTCCATTGAAACATCCCAAAAGCTTTAATAGCCATGCTAAAAAAGACCGGGAATGAAAAGTAGGCATGCTGGCAGGATTAAATTCAACTTTCTGTTCCCTCTATTAACTTAAATGTTGCTGGCAAAAGAAGCTAATATGAATTCCTTTAACGAGACGATCTGAAAGATGTCTGTGTCTTGAAGAAGCTGCCCAGTCCACAGGATGTGTGTGATGTCAGCATGCAGGTGTCACACATTCCACATAGCCTGGTCTTTTTCTTCTTTTTTCGAAAGTAGAGCAGATGGTCTGCCTTCCTTTATTATTATTAGTATTATTTTTTTGTTTTCTTCAGACTGGCAGAAAGCAGAAAGGGTAACAGAAAGAGAAGGGATCACAGCTCAGAAGGTGTCATGGTTGGGGATCGAACTCCCCCTCACATGGGGGGCTTGTAAATGGTTGAGAGTCAGCCACCGTATGGACTACATCACACACAGCCTGCTCTGCTCTCCCACCCACAGGGAATGGACATGCACTCAGACTGCACTGACGGGAGTGTGTGTGTGTGTGTGTGTGTGTGTGTGTGCATTCCCCCTCTCTCTCCACAGGACGGGATACTGGTTGGGGCAGTGGGGGCGTATGATTGGAATGGGGCAGTGCTGAAGGAGACTCGTCAAGGGAAGGTCATCCCACCCAAATCTTCCTACATGCAAGAGTTCCCAGAGGAGCTGAAAAATCATGGAGCATACCTGGGTGAGTCGGGTGAATCCGGGTTAGTGGGGTACATGTTGGGTTACTGGGGTACATGTGGGGGAGTGGGGTACATCTGGGTTAGTGGGGTATATGTGGGGGAGTGGTGTATATGTGGATGAGTGGGGTATATGTGGATGAGTGGGGTATAAGTGGGTGAGTGGTGTATATGTGGGGGAGTGGGGTATATGTGGATGAGTGGGGTATAAGTGGGTGAGTGGTGTATATGTGGGGGAGTGGGGTACATGTGGGAGAGTGGGGTATAAGTGGGTGTGTGGGGTATATGTGGATAAGTGGTGTATATGTGGATGAGTGGGGTATATGTGGGTGAGTGGGGTACATCTGGGTTAGTGGGGTATATGTGGGTGAGTGGGGTATATGTGGATGAGTGGGGTACATCTGGGTTAGTGGGGTGTATGTGGGGTAGTGGGGTATATCTGCGTGAGTGGAGTATATGAGGGGGAGTGGGGTGCATGTGGGGGAGTGGGGTACATGTGGGAGAGTGGGGTATATGTGGGGGAGTGGGGTACATGTGGGTGAGTGGGGTACATGTGGGGGAGTGAGTACTCTTGGTTAAGTAAAAACAAATCACCTAGTCTCCCTGAGTGAAACAGCAGTAGCCATGTAAGGAAAAGCCATTCCCTGAAAAAGAGAATTGACCACAGAACTCAGCTGGCACATGCAACACAACAATGTAAGGCCATTATAACGGAAGGAGGAATTTGGACGTTGCGCTCGAAGTGCGGCATATGCTGCAAGCCTGTTCCCAGCGCGCAGATCCATGTTTCGGGGCTGAGGTCACATTATCTCCGCGTCTTCCTGTGGAGGAACCGCGGCTGTGGCTAGCTCTCACGCCGCTTGCGTCAGGCGCTCGGAGGCCCCGCGGTTTAGCGCCGGCTCCCGCCGGCCCCTCCGCTCTCTGGACTGCTTTTTCCATCAGACGGCGGTGGCAGCAGCGGTTCCAGCCCCATTGGGAGGGGGGGTGGGGGGGGGGGGCGTGAGGCCCAGCCATCCGGAGTTAGAGAGGCGGGACGGTGCCAGCCTGCACTGGGAGAGCGACTGATCGCGCTTCAGCAAACCGACACGCTTTTCGTCTGCGCTGCCTCTACGGCTCTGTGCGCGGGTCCGCAAAACCGCCACCGTCGCCTCCGTGGCCCCGCCCTCCTGCATCAAAACGCCTCACGTTTTAAAAACGGTTCCATCCGCCGTGTTTTACAAGGCTAATGCTCTACAATAGGAAAGCTTTCTTAAGCAACAGTTGACAGTTCGCCAAGACTGTAAATGTAAGGAATGGGATATTCGATCTTGCTGGAAAGAGTTGTAGCACGTTATAAAAATCCAGGACCGCATTGGGAACCATGGGGAGCGTGTGTCATGGAACATGTCAGTCACTGAAGTGTGCGCACGCCGCTCACCCATGATTCAGAGGCTGCTCTGCAGGCAGCATGGTGTTCTGCAGGACACCTAGCACCAGTCAGAGAAGAGAATCACATCACTTACCCCACCCTGCATGAGGTGAGACAAAGCCATCAGTGTCCCAGAACTGTGAATCCCCATAGTCAATGCTGCAGCCCAGGTACAAACCTGTGAGTAGACCATAGAGTAAAAGGTGTTGGTGCAGCTAGCATAAGGTTGTGTTGACACTGTGTGTCTGCAGGTTACACTGTGACGTCTGTGGTGTCTGCGAAGAGCGGCCGGCTCTTTGTGGCTGGAGCCCCACGCTTCAACCACACCGGCAAAGTCATCATCTTCACCCTGAAGAACAACGGCAACCTGACCATCCTGCTCTCACTTAAAGGACAACAGGTGCAGTGAACACACACACATACATTTATACATTTTATATACATTTTATCAAAACACACTCTCTCTCACACACACATACACACACAAACACCCACGTATAATTCACGAACATGCTCATCATGTATAGATTTACACGCACACACATAAACAAATATCTGTTTACTGAGGTACAAACACACCCATACACATACAAACAAACACGTAAATTCAATTCTGATTTGTAATTTTTAATTATAACTTTTCTAAGTTGTATTTACAGTGTAGTGAAAAAGAAATACAACAAGATTCCTGTTTGCCATTCCTGAAGAGCGGTTTGTTTTCTTGTGTTGCTGCAAGTGAATAAACAACACTCACAGCCAATGGGAATGCCAGAGCATATGTAAACAAGGCTGTGCTGACAGTGCTAGAACAGTGAGGCTAATTGATGCGCATTCCTAGCAAGGTGCCTCTGCCCTACGTGACACACAAGCGATGCTATGACGGTCCAGACCCGCATCCACATGGCTTCCATTACGGCTCCATGTGCTTCCCATCCCAGCCTCTAAACGGAAACAGGGACACCAGGCAAACAGCACCACCCCTGGGGACGACTCGACCTGAAAACGGAAAAAACAACAGCGTCCGACCTAATGACGCTCAGAGAGGAAGGGGGCGGGGGGTGCAGGGGAGGTGAATCAGAGCATTGCTCAGGAAAAGGAGCGCTGGGCTCTCAGATGAGGGACCGAGCTGCTGGAACGCATCAGGGTTAGCCTCCTCTGTGCAGCGCGTGCAGTGCAGATCCTTTTGCTCTGGGCCCTGTAAGCTCTTAAAGAGAGTAAGTTAAAAATGGAAGAGATGGACCCTTCAAAGGGAGCCGAGTGTCTGATGTAGGCTGAGGCTGGCCACGCTGACCGATCCTCTGCACGCTGTCTGCAGATCGGCTCCTACTACGGCAGCGAGATCGCCCCGCTGGACCTCAACGGCGACGGAGTGACGGACAACCTCCTGGTGGCCGCGCCCATGTTCTTCAGCGGCGGCTGGGAGAAGGGCAAGGTCTACATCTACAGAATCACCCCGCAGGTCAGCAGTACAGACGCGCACCCAAACACACGCGCGCGCAAATGTACAAACACAGACACAAAGACACCCTTAGGAGGTCCAGACATGAATTGGTCCCCACATGTAATTATCTGACGTGATTTACAGCATCGCTGGAGAGCTGCATGTCTGCCTTGGGGCAGTTATATGACCCTTGCCCGCTCCCCCCATCCTCCTGCCCCATCAGGCTCTATAAAGGGCCCTCATTAGCTCCAGCGCGCTCTGCTCACGGGCTCTCATTAGCCCTGCCGCTGAGCGGAGCAGACAGCGGGCGCTGGGCACCTGTCGTCAGGCAGATCAAATGAGCGCACGCCCCAGCAGAGCGCCTTCATTAGATACCTTAGCGCCTGGCCAGCTCGGCGAGGAACCGTTTACTCCTTCAAAAGAGCCAGCCGCAGGCCCTGGATAAAAGCCCTTAATGGGGGGAATAGCGGGAAAGAGGAGATCAGACATTCCTGGCGGTCGTGAGACGATGCAGCCGGCCAGCCCCCCTGCTCTCCGGAGGGTTTTATTGGTGTTTTCCCAACTGCAGCGGCACAGCTGACGGGAGTGGATCTGCGGGGCGGGGGTAGGGGTGGGTTACGACGCCCCTGCCAGTGTAGAGTGAGGGGCAGGGACTGCCCGTGCTACCCAAGTCAGGACGACCAGTTACCCCCGGCAACAGGTCCTCCAACCCCGCTCAGGGAGTGCCCAAAACGCTATCTCATGCAGCCTAGGCCTCTGCCCCTTCCAAGCCTTTTTTTCTTCTTTCCTTTTTTTCTTATAATAACCCACAGGTTTTGATCTCTTTCTCACAGAGACACAGCCCCCCCCCCCCCTTCCCAAACTGTCCCTCTTCCTCCAGAAGCCACTGGAAATTGAATAAATCTCATATTTCTGTTCATCCCACACAGCAAATGGACAGCATAAGTGAGGATAGTGGCATTTGCAGATTTTTTTAAATAGTAAAAATTATGCATTTCTATTTCTTTTGGAAATCCTCTTGTTTTTCTCATCTCAAATTTTGCTTTCCAGGATGCTGTGTTTGAAGGAAAGGATTTCTTTTAACTGATCTCACTTAACTGTGCAAATGGCTTAAACTTGAATGAATAAAATTAAAAACAGAAGCCGGGCTTTCTCAGATCATATGCTGCTAATGGGTGGACATTCTTCACGTTGACGAATAGTGGTATTCAAATTGCCTCTGTGGATACGTTTCTAGTAAAGGCAAATTGGATAATGGAATTTACGCATGAGGTTTTGATCTGAGCCTGAGAGGAGGGCTGCACTAAAGTATGGAATTTCAGGGGCTGAGGGGTCCTTACTGTAATTCTCTTCTCAGTCCTAATTCTCTTTTCATTAGGAATGTTTTAATTAGATCAAAGAATAAGCCACTGTAAGTGGAGTTGGGCAGCCAAGGATATTCACCTCACATAGTCTCATTCTGCCCATGTAAATAAATGGATTAGCGTCGCTTTGCTGAGTTTATGGCCAGTTTAGGAATTTACTGGAGAGTCTTTCATTGGAAGGCCCGGACTTACGATATGTCAGCGTTTTGTTGTATGTGTATGTGATGTCCGCCTGACTAAGAGCACTGTTGACTGACAAGCCTGATCTGTCCCCAGAGTCGATTTGTCCTAGAGGGGGCGCTAGAGATTTCAGACCGTGGACAGAACACGCGTTTTGGATCATCGCTGGCCCCTGTCCCTGACCTCAATGGTGACACGTACAATGAGTTGGTTGTGGGTGCACCTCTTGAGGATGACCATCGGGGGGCGATCTACGTTTTCTATGGCAAGAAGGACAGGATACAGCGAAAGTACAAACAGGTACTGCAGTGTGCATTTCTGATGCATCTGAGACCAGTTTCCCAAAGTGTGTTAATCTTATTAACCGTTAAATACAAGTCAACTGAAGAGTGACCTGCCTCTCTGTCTCTCTCTCTCCCTCCCTCTCTCTCTCTCTCTCCCTCTCTCTCTCTCTCTCCCTCTCTCTCTCTCTCCCTCCCTCTCTCTCTTCCTCTCTCTCTCTCAGAGGATTGGTGCAGCAGCCCTCTCTCCGGGCCTACAGTATTTTGGTTGGAGTGTCCATGGGCAGATGGACCTGAATGAGGATGGCCTGGTGGACCTAGCAGTCGGCTCCCTGGGTTCAGCAGTGCTTCTCTGGTGAGGGACCCCCCTCCTCCCTTTGAGCCTGAGAACCCCACACAAACCTTACCTTTCTACAGACACACACACACACACAGATGCACACACACACACACACATACACTCATACACACACACACACGCACGCACACACACACACACACACAGACGCACACACACATACACACACATACACATGCACGCGCACACACATACACACACACACTCATACACACACACATACACACACATATACACACGCAAACATGGACACACACACAAGCACTAAATAAAAGCTTCTAGATAACTGATGGAGAAGTGTAATTATGCCATGCCATGCTTCAGCTTTTCTGGAGTCATATTCATTGTATTTTGGTAGTAACCATGATATTTTAATTGCGTAGGTACTGGAATCAATTGTTTTTTTCTAACAGCACTCTTTGCCTGGTCTGCTTTGCACAGGTCTCGCAGTGTCATCCACATCCACATCAATGTCAGATTTGAGCCCAGAAAGATCAACATCTTCAACAAAGACTGCCGCAGGGGAGGGAGGGACGTCACCTGCATGGCTGCGGTCGTGTGTTTCAACATCACCGCCACGACCCCCATCCCTGCCTCACAGGAAGTGGGTAAGCTCTGGGGTCGTCCCTTCCTGTCTGAGCACGCCACCAGGGCTTTGATTATTCATGAATGTGGGTTTGGGCTACGAATGATGCCGAGAAAGTGCTCAGAGCAAAGCTGTGTGATGACACTTAATGAGAAAGATCTTTTTTTACAACCTACACGGACTTAATCTTTCATTAATCATGGCCATGCATCCGGCTAAACAGGAGGTAGTGCATGACTTCAGACCATAAGCCTGCTGGTCAGGAGAGGTACTGCAGTGTCAGAGTAGAGCGTGTCCATGCAGGAGGGTCTGTAGGCATGACGCAGCGCCCCAGAGGAGGGGCCTCAGATTTAGTAAGAGTGAAGAAAGCCTAGAAGCCCAGTGAAGCCAGCAAGCCTCATTACAGCTAATGAGCTTTAATAAGCTGCGCTTTATCTCACTTTCATTAAAAGGGTCTGCTTCTGTCTCAGGTCGCGTGTGCAACTGCTTCACCAGGGCCTGCCTTCCCCGAATAGAGTTCCGCAACAGCAGCGGAGATAATATCCCCCAGGACTGTGCGCCAGGCCCAGTTCATCCAGAGTTTCCCAGATTTGGCTGGAGTTTAAAAACAATATTTAAAGCGCAGTAACTTTTCCTTGAGCGCTGGTTGTTTTTGTAACACTGAAACGGGGCCTTGTGAGATTTCGTCTGGACAGTGACCACGTGGACCGCATGCGGTTTCAAGTTTGGTATTTGACCACGAGCTTATTGCCATCGGGTGTGTCGCTTAGGTGCCAAATGAGGTTGAAAGACATTAATTTGATGTGCCAGAGATGCAATGCCCTACTCATAACTCACAGCATTCATGAAATAACTGCCCGTTCTTCACTTTATACTTTGAAGAATGATTTGCTTTACTAAAATAAAATGCCAATTCAGGCAATGAGCTCACTGATGGCAGATTATTATTTATTTAGAAATGGAACCACACGGATGGAAAATAGAGGAAACACAGTCCAGTTATGCTTTAGTCATCCATGTACATAGTTGCGTTCTGGACGAACACGTGGCTACAAATTTAGCCACACAGCTAATGCTATATTTCAGGAGGCAGAGTTCAGAAGTAGATGAGTACAAACATGCTAGGTTTACACAATATTTCATCAGATACATGTATATACACATTCTGTAAAACCTCCATTGCAACAGTAGGGAAAACCTTTTTTTTTTTTTTTAATCATGAATAAGAAAAACGAGCAGCAGCGAAACCAGAGAAATGTGCTTTGTCTGTGGATTTATCAGCAGGTCACAAATGTAACATCACCACCTGCTGTTAGGATTACTTCCTGCACTGCTCATGTTTCAGCATCATTTGTAGCATCATTTTGAATCCCTTCAGCTCGCTCAGGTTTCAGGGTAACCGTATTATTTGCCTTATTGAGCTCACACAGGACTGCAGTGGAATAATGTGGGTACATAGCATGCAAAATCAACCTGTAGTACCTGGACCAGGTGCTAGTCCACTCTGCCTGGGTCATCAGTGAAAAAGAAACTTCAGCCTCAGAGAGAGAGATTTTTTTTGTGTATCGTACACGTCCACCTCCACCATCAGCCAAACAGATGAGAGAGTAAAAGCAGGCATTGGCTCTCGGCATAGTCTTTTAGGAACAAGCCAGCACTGCTGAAGGTAGATATATGTTACATGCACCGAGCGGTACTTTGTCTCTATGCCGTGGCTTTTGTTATTTATAACTATTATTACTGAAAAACTAGACCTTGGCACCACATTGGAGCTAATGTTGATCACCTCCGGCACATTTATTATTTCACTCGCGTTCTGAGTGACAAACACAATAACCTTACAGCAGGGATCCTCCAGAGAGTGCTGCTCGCTGCCGCTGTAGACCCAGGAGCGCTGGCGGTTGTCACGCTGCAGTAAATGAACTCAGCGGGGGAGAGATCTATGCCCTGGAGCAGAGAGCCCGGGGTCTGCCGGGGAACAGCTCGGTTACCCTGGCGCCCAGGGGAGTGTGACACGACCAGCAGTCGCTGTTTGTTTTTAAAGGGGTGCTCTGAGGTGTTGGGATTCCACCCTCAGCTGCAGGGGTAGGGTGATGTGAGGGGAGACTTGAGTGCTTGGGTTTGACCTAGTGACCTCACTCCACGCTCAGGAAACCGAGTCAAACAGGGAGAGAATATTACGAGGAGCGATGTCGTCTCCGCTTTTACCCAGGCGTCAGAGAACGTGCAATGTAGCGGTTAACATATTTATAGTGTATTCCCACTCTTGTCCCTCTGGAGTTCTTGCCTGACATTCTGCAGTGAATTTGCACTAACCGTCACTTTTTATGACGGAAACATTTTTCCTAATAGGCTAAGCCTTAAGGCCTTCCATAGCTTCTTTATGACAGGCCCAGCTTGGGAACCCTTATCCAAGCTTGGGGTGAAGATGCTGGATGCAATCCCTCTTTAAGTGTGTCAGCCCTCCTCAGCGCCTCCCTGAATCTGGTTCCTTTCAGACCATAGCAGATGCACCTAAGTTGGGAAGCTCCCCAATGACCCTTTCTATCAGAGCTCCACGTATCAGTACTGCCTGCCCAGACTCTCCCTAAAGGACAGACACAGTGTAGATTTTCAGTTCTTTCCCTCCTCCTCCTCCTCCTGTCCCCTCCTCCTCTTGCCCTGTCCTTAAAGTGTGTCCAAGGCTTTTAAAGAGGGGAGCCATGAATAGTGCATGACTGAAAACAGATGGGGGGGGGGGGTGTCAGGTGACCTGCATGCTCTGGAGGGGGCTGTGAACTGTTCTGCTGACGTGTATCCGTGACTGGAACCTGCCTACCTACGCTTGCTATTTCTCTCGGTCAGACATCCGTTCATTGTTTGCTCCCATTGTTTATCAGCAAAATCCTCACTGTTTGAGCACTGACTATGACTTGGCAATAGACGGAGCCATTAGCTTCCATGCTTCAGTCTCATTCAGGGTGAGTCCTTCTGTTGGCTGAAGTGACTGGGGGTCCCCTGGCGGAGCTGTTGCGCTGGCTGGCTGCTGCGTTGTGCGTGCTGATGGCTCCCTCTCTCCCTCTCCCTCCCACCGCCGTCTAGCCCTGAGGTACAGCTCCTCCATCGAGGAGCGCCGCTACATCCCACGCGCCGTGCTGGACGAGGGCGACAGACAGCAGCTCCGCAACCTGAGCCTGCTGCCCGGGGTGGAGCTCTGCGAGCACGTCTACTTCCACGTGCTGGTGCGTACGCGGGCCCCGCTGCGGCCTTCTCACGCGCAGGAAACGCAGTCAGGCTGTGGGCACATGCACAGGGCTCGCGCTTCGGTACAGGAAGCCCCAGAGATTAATGAGGACAGGAGACAACTGAGAAACATAGCTTTACCTAAACAGAGAGGGTAAATGAGGACTTCCAAAACACAGGAAATCATTTTTGTCTACTAAGTGGCTTGGTATGTCATCCTGTGTCAGGCTGAGTTGCATTGTTTAGTGGTAGTGTTTTGTTTTGTGCTGCGCTGTGTGAAATTGCAATGTACTTCATGGTTGAGCGCTGAGCTAACTGCTCACTGCTGACCCCTAAAGGACACCACCGACTACGGCCGGCCTATCATCTTCGCTGTGGAGGCGGGCATGCGGGATTTGGAGGAGGGTCCCGTGCTGGACGATGGCTGGCCCACCACGGTCAGGTCCGAGGTGAGTAACAGCACCCACAGCTGCCCCACACCAGGCTGTTCGAATGTAACAGGCAGGAGCGAGGGCTGGGGGGGTACTCATTTGGCCATCTTCTTGTTACTCCAGCTACCTTTCTGGAATGGCTGTGACGAGGATGACCACTGCACACCTGACCTTGTCCTGCAAAGTCGTTCTGACCTCCTGGACCGCAGGTATATATAAACACCCACTCATACCTCGAAATAAAACCATAGACAATCTAGTGGTCATAATCTTCAAATACGAATCAAATATTTTGCCTGCCAACAAGAATTCCTGAATTCTGTGTTGGCAGACAGAATACTTTTCTTATTTTACCTGCCAACAAAGACTTCAGGAGTTCTCATTGGCAGACAAAACATTTGATACATATTTGAAAATATTATAACCATGAAATTCTTTATGGTCATATCTTTTGATTTAAGAATTTGATTTTATATGCATTTTATTTGAGGTATTCTTGCCTGCCAACAAGAACTCTTGAAGTCCTTAAGATTAATATTAGAACTCCACACATACAGTTTGGCTTCCATGATGGGAAGAAAGTAAAATTTTCACCGTGTGATTCTGGTTCGCGAGCTAAAAGCACGCTGGTCTCTGATTGGTCCTCTCTCCCCGCTCTCCCATCAGCCAGTTCTGTGCGCAGGCGCTGCGCTCGGGCGGGCCCCTCTGCCGGCAGCCCCGGCCAGCGGACGAGTCGGAGCGAGTCCTGGAGGCCACCCGGAGGAGGATGGTGGTGGAGGCGCGTCTGGAGAACCGCGGGGAGAACGCCTACAACGCCCGCCTGGACATCTCCTACAGCCCAAACCTCCACTTCTCCAGCCTCATAGTCAAGGTGCAGAATAGGGAGGGGCCCCAACATCTACAGTGTGCTGTGACAGAGCAACCAATAATCAACAACCCCACCAAATGTGGAAGAGTCCAGTGTAATTATTATTATCCCTCCAGACAGTCTGTCCACCTGCACTATGGCTGCAGGGCGGATCGGTGTTGAGTCTTTTCTAGCTATAACATAGCAGTGTTTTGTACTCATTGAATTACCAATGTCAAAAAATCTTTAATTTCTGCCCCACTGATGAGCATAATATCAACTTCCATGACCGATATGGGATAAACCTGTACAATGTTACTGTGCTAACTTGAGAAAAGGATTTTTCATATTTAAGATTGGCCTTGTTTGGTATTGATATTCTACTTAAAGATGAAAACCTACCTGACTGCTGAATGTCCACATCATTTTAGTTGGTGTTCTCAGGCTTCACTGTTGATGTTTTCGTATTTCAAAGATGTGTTGAAAATGTCGGGTTTCCAGCCTCTGGTTTTGACCCACCAGTGCACAACACACATGTCTCCCTGCCAGGACAACTCTGACATCAAGATCGAGTGCCGTGGCGAGGAGGGCCAGAGAACCGAGAGGTTCTGCAACGTCAGCGAGCCCTTTATGAAGGCGCAGGGCCAGGTGGGTTTCCCAGGCCCCTGCTTATTACAGCCCGCACAGGGGGAGGCTTTTCGGCTTGCCCTCATACAGGGGAGCAGCCCGGCCTGCCCCACGGGGCTGACGCACCTCCAGAAATAGCTTCGTCGCATTCCTCCGCAGGACGGGAACGCTTCGCAGCTTTCTAAAACCTGCGGGTTTTTCAAACATTGTTTCGACAGCCTTCAGATGTGTGAGATGTGAGCTCTGTGCCGCTCGCCTGATCAAACACTGCGGTTGTTAGTCTTTCGTGTTTCGCTGTCACAGTGTTTGTGTGTTGTTTTCCTGCCCCGTGCCCTGGCCTTCACAGACCCGCTCTGCTAGGCCAGGGTGGGGGCGGGGCTGCATCCTGTATTTGGCTAATGCTATGCTAGACAGGAACCTGACCTTTAATTCCTTCTGAGGCTTCACTCAGCTCTTTGTCTTCCAATAAATCTGAAGGCTTCTGAATCCTATGCCCCGCCCACAGTGGAAGGGGTAGGAGGGGGGGCTTTTCTGGGCAGAGCTTGCTGTGGAATTTAACGCAGAATCAGATGAGCTGCAGTTATTAAAAACAGCAGCTGGACCGTAGAGGGGGCGGGACGAAGGCTCACGTGTGCTGATGGGGAGGCAGGATATCAGCATATGATAACAGTAAATAAGAGAGCGGCTTGACAGGTGGGGGCAGCGCGAGGATTTGCTGTCGCGTGCGGGGGACACGTGGACGTGATTACCGGCCGGGTCGCGGTCCAGGCCTGCAGCTGTGCCGGCACGTGGTGCTGTTCCGAAAACCCCACAGCCTCCCCTCCGCTCCCCGATTGACACTGGAGTAATAACCATCACCCCTCGTTCTCCCCCTGTCAAACTGTCCACACAATCAACACATCCATTCCTCTTCCCCAGTCACTCTGCACGTTAACCACACCCACCTCCTGAGGAATCACATTATTGGCTGGTCACTCTGATGAGTCAAGGCTACTTGAAGGGCCACTTTCTTGGCGGGGCTAAAAACCCAGCGCTGTGGTCACTCTGTCTCAATTAATGATTTATTGGAGCCATTTAGGTTGAATGAGAGCCAGATCCTCATGTCCTTATGCCGGGGGCTCTGTGCGTGCGGTTAAGAGTTAAGATCCATACAGCACTGCTGCCGTTGCTGCCAAATCCTTACAGTATAAATGCTGTACCAGAAGAAACTTCTCCAGCGGTTTGGCCCAAGCCACAGCTTCGATGAGAAACCACAAGAATCTGTAAACTTATGAACATGCAAAAAAAAGTTTAACTGCTCTGTTCATTTTTAGCCATTTTGCAGACCCTCTTATCGAGAGAAAATTAAACAACTGATTTTTTAACATACGGTCCCTTTATACAGCTGGATATTTACTGAAGCGGCTGAAAGCCCCACCGGGGAACGAACCCTACATACCTGGAGCAGCGATCCCAGCTCCCTGAGCCATTAAGCTGCACTGCAGCCCAGGGGTTACACAGGTCACGCTCTGATGTGCTTGAGCCTTCCTCCTGACCGCGGTCCCTTAGCTTCATTGCGTGACGTCTTCTAGAAAAACTAAACTGTGTTTCAGACTAAAAGCTTCCACTGAATAAGGCTGTTTACGTGATATGCATATATGTAAACTGAAGTCTGTAAACTCTGCTGAAGATTGTCTCAGAGTACAGCCAGTCCTGCAGGACGTGGCTGCCCCATAATCCCACTTGCCCAGTTAAAGGTTGAAAGGTATGCAGGGCAGGGGAAACACTCTCCCCTGCCCAATCACAGCAGTCTTTTTTCTCCCCCTCTCTGTGCTTGGCCGTGCCAGAACACACTGACACCGCGCCAGTGCCCACATTCTGAGCGCTGACGTTCTCCGAGGCTCGGCCGCCGAGCGGGGAAATGAGCGGTGGCAGCTCTCTCTCCCCTGAGACGCTCATATTTACTCACGCTGCACGCCCGTACGCATCGTTTTGGTCAGGGGAGCGCAGGACTGGCATTCCTCTAATGCTTGCTGCGTTACAGACAGTTTTGGTTCAATCAGCAACCCTGCGCAATATGTCTGTTCAGGCAGCACAGAGTGGTTACCTGTACATGGAAAAAGAGGCGCCATCAGGAATCACTGATGCGGAACAACTCTATAGCTGCATATGCGCGTGTATCCTAACAGACAGACGGCTTGCTCCTCTTTGCTTGTGTGTTCTGTTGTTATTCTGGTTGCCAGTGGCGACACAGACTGCTGGCTCCTTGTTTGCACTGCTAGTTATCTTGGTTGTATGCCTTATTGCAGTGGTTACACTTTTTTAAACTGAAAATGTTTTTGTTGAGCTTTGTGTATAGGTTGTGCACACTGTGATGACTAGAAGAGTGTGATTAGTAAATAGTCTGTGAGGAGTACAGAATTTGTGATGAGTATATCAGTATTTGATTGTTATTAGTATGGAGTGAGTGTGACGAGTTGAGGTTGTTTGCCTTGTTCTTCTCTGGGGGAAGTGCACTGGGTAGTGACCCACGGGCTGCAGCAGTAGATCATTCCTGGCCTCTCTCTTTAAGCCTGCTGTATCTCACACTATTTGTGTTGGAGGCAAAAAGAAAAGAGTGCTGAGCCACATAAAGTATGTCAACAGGATGACTACATCCTGCAGCGAGTCTTACATCCTGCTCAGGCCTCCACATTCCCAGAAGCCCACTATTACCCGTGTGTGTGTGTGTGTTTGTGTATGTGTGTGATTGATCCATGTTCTGACGCATGAGAGCAGTCGTTTTGGTGTAAATATCTGAGCTCGTCTCCTCACCTGTCACAGGTGTCTTTCCGCCTGGAGTTTGAGTTCAGTCGCTCGGTGTTCCTGGACCATGTGAGGGTCATCCTGGAAACTGGCAGGTGAGAACACCCTCAACCAGACCTGAAACCACCACCCCATCAGCAGTGCCTATACAGCATTATAACTCAGCTTATTACTGTAAATTCACTCAGGGGGTCCTGATATACAAGACACATTATACATCCGTAGTTATGGTCCCATTAGGATGTTTGAGAAAATGTACCTTGGAGCACTAAATACAATAATTTCTGGTTGTGTGATAGATTGTCACTTGGGAATTGCTTTGTTGGAAAAATGTGAAATTGGGTTATTTTGAGCAAGCACCACGTCCTGCAGTTAGAGATCACTTCAGTTATTTTTGCAAAAGAATTGTGACACATTTCATGTATATTCAATTTCTGGGTAATTTCTGTAAATTGCAAATGTCTCAATTTGCTAAATGTTGTCCCATTAACAATGGCTTGTCTTAAAACATTGCATAGCCAAAGATTTTATATACAGATCCATTATTTAAAGTTCAAAATTCACAATAAAAGCTTAGCAATGAATTTAACAGAGGAAGAAGTTAATAATAGTGGTTTCTTTTTTGTTGCCAGAGAGTATGTCCCACACACAGGGAAAATATGTAATGTAATGTAATGTAAAAATACCATAGCTGTTAACACACCTTAAATATCTCTGTGTACTGCAGTGATGGAGAGGACATGACAGCTTCTGACAACTCCAATAATATCTTTCATCAGCTGAAATATGAAACTGACCTCCTCTTCACAAGGTTTGTTTGCTTGATCAAAAGCTGATTTAGTTTGGGCAAGACTAGCCCCCGTTACTGATATAGACACACCCCTCCCGGTAGGAGGGGGTTTGCAGATTTGGAAGCCGAGAATGTACACCGTGTAATTTGCTGTCTCTCTCTTCGTTCCTGGTCCCCAGGGATTCCAGCCCCTCCCGCTATGAGATCAAAGCAGACCGCTCCCTGGAAAAGCCTGCCAGCACAGACCTCCCTTTCAACTTCACCTTCCAGGTGAGCGCTGTCTACTGCCCAGCCCCATTCATCAAAGGGTCACAGACTCTGCACATTCATCAGAAGGTCATAGGCCTATTCTTAACATTGACAGTCTTTCTACGGGTGAATCTAAAATGAACCAATTGTGATGCGTTCATGAATACTCATAAAGTACACCAGGCATACCTGATGAGAATACTGCAGTGGATATTTTGTCCTTGGGCATGCCTCTTCATGAATAGTCATAAACTAAAACATTGCCCTGGATACCTCCAAGAATATGGAAGTGGAGAGGACCGAAGGGACACAGGAGTTGACCATCTGGTTAATGCAGAGAATCTGTGGTATAGTTATGCAGAGAGTACATTATAGTACTGGATTTTTGATGCCGATGCACCCTGCTTTCAAACATACTAGTTTTGACTGTGATGCTTTCACAGGAAGTTTTATCTCAGTTTATGCAGTTCACAAGGAATTATTAATGGAATTAGTCATTATTAATAAATTATTAATAATAATGTGTCTCTTCCTGTTTGGTTTTTCAGATTCATAACCTGGGCTTTTTCCCAGTGAGGGACCTACTGCTGAATATCGCAATCCCACAAGTGACAAAAACCGGGAACAAGCTTTTGCAGATAACAGATTTCTACATTGACCCGGTGAGAGAACACCGCGTGCCAAAGAACATTTTTCGGAAATACATTTCTGCATTTGAGACAATAATTGCCATGGCAATTTACACAAATGCACTGACTGGATACACTCTGATCTCACTGCCAGACCCACATATCGTCTGTCCTCTAGTAAACTTTCACAACGTAAATGTCACTGCAGTACTGCTCCCAACGTGGCATGTTGTACTGCCAACTGACCGAACTCCCGCTAGCAGCGCAAGATCTGATTACTTCACTTGTTCACTTCACCGCTTGGCAGCAGGCCATATCTTTGAGCCTGTGAGTGATTTTATTGTTACGTAACGTTACACTGGTGCTCAGTGCTTCACTGTGCCAGAGCATTCTGACTGGGTCTTGCTTATCAGACAGATGGGTCTCGCTGCGTCCCCCCCAAACACGCTCCGCAGTCCCGGGTGACCCCAGAGGATCTGTCCCACCTCCCACAGCTGGTAAAGCCCCATCTCACTGTCTCACTGTCTACAGATAAACATGTAACATAATATTGTACGTGTGTATCCCTTACAATCGATTGATTAAGTGATTGATTGATTGCTCTTCCATTTCAGTCACTATAGATGCCGTGAATTATTTCCCTCAGGAGATCTGTGGCTGTTCTCAGACAGACAGGTGCATTCCCATGAGCTGGCTGCACTATAATGTTTTCCCCCCACTCTGCAGAACCCCTCAAACACAGGAACCATCCCGATCCAGTGCAGCATCAACCTGCCAGCCTACAGGGACATCGCTGTGAGGATCACAGGATCCCTCCACCTCCAGACCCTGAACACTGTGAGTGATCTGTACACTCAGACCCTGTACACTGTGAGTTATCTGTACACTCAGGCCCTGTACACTGTGAGTGATCTGTACACTCAGGCCCTGTACACTGTGAGTGATCTGTACAACCAGACCCTGTACACTGTGAGTGATCTGTACAGTCAGACCCTGTACACTGTGAGTGATCTGTACACTCAGACCCTGTACACTGTGAGTGGTCTGTACACTCAGCCCCTGTACACTGTGAGTTATCTGTACACTCAGCCCCTGTACACTGTGAGTGATCTGTACACTCAGGCCCTGTACACTGTGAGTGATCTGTACACTCAGGCCCTGTACACTGTGAGTGATCTGTACAACCAGACCCTGAACACTGTGAGTGATCTGTACACTCAGGCCCTGTACACTGTGAGTGATCTGTACACTCAGGCCCTGTACACTGTGAGTGATCTGTACACTCAGGCCCTGTACACTGTGAGTGATCTGTACAACCAGACCCTGTACACTGTGAGTGATCTGTACACTCAGACCCTGTACACTGTGAGTGATCTGTACACTCAGGCCCTGTACACTGTGAGTGGTCTGTACACTCAGGCCCTGTACACTGTGAGTGATCTGTACAGTCAGACCTTGTACACCATGAGTGATCTGTACATTCAGACCCTGTACACCGTGAGTGATCTGTACAGTCAGACCCTGTACACCGTGAGTGATCTGTACAGTCAGACCCTGTACACTGAGTGATCTGTACAGTCAGACCCTGTACACCGTGAGTGATCTGTACAGTCAGACCCTGTACACTGTGAGTGACCTGTACACTCAGACCCTGTACACTGTGAGTGACCTGTACACTCAGGCCCTGTACACTGTGAGTGATCTGTACACTCAGGCCCTGTACACTGTGAGTGATCTGTATAGTCAGACCCTGTACACTGTGAGTGATCTGTACAATCATGAATGAGCTTTGAGCTTTCAGAGAAAGCAAAAATTGGCAGAGCTGCTATACGTTATCAGTGACTCTGCGATTTGAACCAATCATTTGTGTTTTCCATTGGTTCAATCGAGTTAGTGGCTGACAGCTCATTGTACCCCCGATTGAAACCTGAAACCTTGGTCTGCCATCAGTGGCCTTGACTGGCCTGTGTTCTGTAGCTATCGCCAGACTTGGAAGCTTTGGATCAAAAATAAGCGCATCTTTGAGCAATGTGTGTCACACCCTTTTTTATGACCCTTATGTCTTAGGTGAAGTTCAAGACCCTGGATCTGCTGACGACAGCATCGATAGAGCTGGACCCCTCCAGCCCCATGTTTCTGACTGAGGAGAGGCCAGTGAGACATGTGAGTTCAGGAGCAACTGACTAAAAAAAAACATTAAAATATCACTCTAACCTCCCCTTGGCCATCCCTTACCAGCCCTCAGAACTGTATGAAGGGTCTGACTGAACCACTCATATCGACACGCCGCACTAATTTGCACTGAAATGTCCGGTATTTAGGCAGACAGTGTGTGAAGCAGACCTTAAGGACCAAGGGGACCAGTAGAATATGGGTATATTCAGTCAGATACACAGGGGTGTACTGCCATCTGCTGGCAGGCAGGTGTACAGCATGGATAGATTTTCTGTCATGAAGGTCCAGGGGGCTGCCAGGCCCTGGTACACTGCTCTCTTTTGGCAGAAAACCAGAGAGCACGAGCTCTGACAGAAAATAAACCTTCTGCAGATGTAAAACGCATCATTGGTGGGACGGAATTTCAGCAAAGCTGTGAAAACTCCAAATTAGGATGCTCCAAATGTCAGCGAGAAAGATTTTTTTTCTCTCTCAACATTTTTCTTAAATGTTCTGCTGAATTACATTCTTGGCCTCCGTTACTTTCTAACCACATGCATGCTCACGTTCACCAGTTCGCATAAAACCCAAAGTATGCAAAGTACTGAGGACAGATTGGTGTTTCTGCTGAACATGCAGATATAGTAGATGACGACCACCGCAGCTCAGCACGACCAGATGGCCGCAGTCTGAGTCCAATGTCCTGTGCTGTGTTTCATTTCCTCAGATAATCCTGGAGATTAGAAAGGAGGGAGATCACAGGATTTCCATCTGGATTATTATCGGGAGTACCCTGGGGGGGCTGCTCCTGCTGGCCCTGCTCATCCTGGCTCTGTGGAAGGTAAGCCTGGCCTCCCCTGGAGGTGTAGGCAGGTGCCGCTCGTTACCCTAAATGTTACTCCGCCCCGGGGTGCTAGTGACGCGCTGCTGCTGAAGTCTTTGCTTTGTTCACGTTGTGCTTCGATGGAGGGATTCTGTATGCCAGCTGCGAGCTTCTCTGTCCACTGTGCTATAGTGCCAACGCTAGGACTCTCCAGTGCTCTGTGTGACATTCAGGTTCTCCCACATCTTGATAAACTACGGCTATTGAAAATATGTTTCCATATTTCTGTCTTTACGACTTTACCGATTTTAATACACTGTAGGTTTAGCTCAGTGCTATTTGCTCTTTATCTGGACCCATCATTTTCCACAAAAGGTTAAGCCTCAGAGATCAGGTGTGCACACAGCCTTTAGGAGCTGATTTTGCCTGTCAGCCTATGAGCACGCTGGACTGAAAATCAGAGCTGCCTCATAAAGACAGCCCCCTGCTGGACTGAAAGGCACGGTGCAGCTTCAGCTCCCTGCCAGACGTTGCCTCCCAGCAGAGCCTGCAGCCTTTTGCTCTCTGATCTGCCTGCGCTGTCATTTCACCAGTCTGTCCCCTCTCCTCTCCCCAGCTCTGCACAGTCATTTCACCAGTCTGTCCCCTCTCCCCACCCCCAGCTCTGCGCAGTCATTTCACCAGTCTGTCCCCTCTCCCCACCCCCAGCTCTGCTCAGTCATTTCACCAGTCTGTCCCCTCTCCCCACCCCCAGCTCTGCGCAGTCATTTCACCAGTCTGTCCCCTCTCCTCGCCCCCAGCTCTGCGTAGTCATTTCACCAGTCTGTCCCCTCTCCTCTCCCCCAGCTCTGCGCAGTCATTTCACCAGTCTGTCCCCTCTCCTCGCCCCCAGCTCTGCGCAGTAATTTCACCAGTCTGTCCCCTCTCCCCACCCCCAGCTCTGCGCTGTCATTTCACCAGTCTGTCCCCTCTCCCCACCCCCAGCTCTGCGCAGTCATTTCACCAGTCTGTCCCCTCTCCCCACCCCCAGCTCTGCGCTGTCATTTCACCAGTCTGTCCCCTCTCCCCACCCCCAGCTCTGCGCAGTCATTTCACCAGTCTGTCCCCTCTCCCCACCCCCAGCTCTGCGCAGTCATTTCACCAGTCTGTCCCCTCTCCCCACCCCCAGCTCTGCGCAGTCATTTCACCAGTCTGTCCCCTCTCCCCACCCCCAGCTCTGCGCAGTCATTTCACCAGTCTGTCCCCTCTCCCCACCCCCAGCTCTGCGCTGTCATTTCACCAGTCTGTCCCCTCTCCCCACCCCCAGCTCTGCGCAGTCATTTCACCAGTCTGTCCCCTCTCCCCACCCCCAGCTGGGGTTCTTCCAGAGGCAGAAACGGAAGGAGGAAGCGGAGCAGGAGGCAAACGGGAAGGTGGCGGAGGAGCGGTAACGCAGACTGCAGCCCGAGACGCGAGCTGGCACAGCACTCAGGGACCGTCCCAACCAGAGCCCGCAGCAGGCTCGCAGACAGTTTGAGAAGTGTTCCACGCACTGGTGTACCTGCCCGTCAACAATGACTCACAACCAATCGCAACCAAACTCCGCCTTTGCACTGTGATGCCCAGCTACTCGCCACCTCAGGACCAATCAGAGTCCCCTGTCCCTTCACTGTCCCAGTGCTACAGTCCCCTTGCTAGTGCTGCTTAGATGGTTCAGCGCACACTCTGTCCTTTCCGGGTGTATCCAGCAGCCATCTGCCTGTCTCTAAGCACCCTCATCCAGAATGCCAACTACTCAATCATTTGGTTATTTTGAGAAACTTTATTGAAGTATCTGCACTTACCCCAAAATCTACCAGAAATCTGCCCAGAACATTTTCTACCACGGTATAAATAGTTTTTTTTTCTTCAGAAACAAAGCGGATGCACTGATACCAGTAGGCAACTCCATTTAGTGACTGACCTTATCAGAGAAGGACTGACATCAGGCAACGGACTGGATGCCTCGGGGTCCACTTAGAGTGACAGCCGTAGAGGTGACAACAGTGGCCACAATTGCTTCAGCACACAGGAAACCACCAAAGGAGAACATGCTGGAAGTATTTCCATTGTCACTTCCCAGGGGTACTGGCATCTGGATATAGCTTATACCGTCATCTGCAAGCTCACTGTGTTTTATCGATTCTCCCAGAGACCAAAAGTTTTAATGTTTTCTTTATATTTTATAGATCAAATGCTTAATATTGATGCACTTTTTTATGTTTTATAAAGACAAACTTGAATGTTGTAAATAGCCAGGTACCTTTTTATAACAGATATCATTGTGATGTACTCCCACAAGGATTGTGGCATTACCCTGTAACTATAGCAACAATGCAGAACTAGTTTCTTTTCTGACACTTTCTGTCCTGACATGCTTTGCATCTCAACAAATAGCCTTGGTGAAAGGATATGCACATTGTACAGTTCTGTCAGCGAGCTCTGTTCGTTCTGCGTGTGCTGAATGGGGGACTCGCCCGGGCTTCCACACGACCACAGCGACGAAGCTGGACGTTATTTAACCGTGAAAATGTGTCATCGTCTTGCACAGTCAAAAATCACTTAAAAGGAATCCAGATATCTCACACTTCTATTATTTATCGATCAACAAGGAATGTAAATATGTTAATGATTCTGAATAAAAATGTTCCAGGTCTCTGGTTACGGAGTGCAAAGTCCATTGCTCAAATTCAAACTGCAGTGGTGCACCTCTACAGCTGTGGCAAGGACGTACAAACGCCCTGCCTATCACTGGAACCAGACGCCATCAGGCTTGTGTAACGTGCTGTGACCCTAAAGTGTGTGTAGTGCTGAACAACTGCTGGAACCTGCAGGTCCACTTAACATGCACCATGTCCTGCCTGAAGTCACACAATCACACACACTACCAGTTACAGCCAGTGTGTCTGCCACTGTCACATACGCCTATACAAGGAGATGAGGATGAATATGGTTTGGATTCTGAGGCACAGACTCGAGCACGTGAGAGAAAGGTAAAAGCAGGAACAGGATGAATCCGACCGTAGCCGTGACACTCCAAATGCTGAACACGGGCGCGAGCAGGGCTCAAACGCAGCACTGTCTTTTCCCAGACCGCGAAACCGAGCGCAAATACGAGCCGTGCCAAGCGGGCGAGGAAAAGGCTCTGTGGCCACTGCGATTCAATAAACATTTTTTTCAGACAGGCCAGTAAGACGGCGTGCCCATCTTCCAGTGTGGGCTAGCTGCTGCAGTACAGCCTGCATCCAGCTGTCGGGCCGCAAAGCATCTGAAAAGCATAAATCAAGAGACGTGAAGGAGGCATTCATTTTCCACCTTTAATCTGATCATTCGTTAAAAAAAAATAGTTTAAAAAAAAAAAACAACATAAAAACCCAGACAGTAGAGTACACAGGTGAGAATGAGAACCGCCTGGACAGAAAGAGCCTACATTCACGCCCGACGGCCAGCATGGTATGTGCAGACCGCCAGGCTCCTGTCCGCTAGGAGACTAAAGGAAGGACGATGGAAGACAAACGTTCCCTACGGGTGGCAGAAACAGCATCCTGAATAAGGCCACCCACAGGGGGGCACGAGCAGTGAGAGAGGGGCACGAGCAGATTCGGGAAATTTCTAGCATAGTTCCAAGACGCGTCACCCACACACGTCTCACATGCATGGTACAAGATTAAAGGGAAAACAAACAGAGCACATTCCAATGCCAGAATAACAGGCACATCTCACCATCGTTTATATACCGGAAAAATAATAATAATCTTGGCCTCCTGCACAGATTTCCTTTTTTTGCATTTCAGGAATGCAGTTGATTTAAAAAATATATTCTTAAACTTTGTTTTAAATAAACATCTTAAAAATATCTGTAATTATGAGAAATAATTCCTATTGTAAGAATAAAGTGTAATCCAGCATTAGTCTAAAACTTCTTCCTCAGTCTCAAATGTTGGTTGGTATCAGCAATGCCTCTTCTAACATAAAATTCGATTATAACCCTTAAAGCACTCTGGTTTTCACCGTTGGCAATACTCTCAAAAATAATCCAATACTCACAAATATACATCTTTATGGCAACAGAACAGACTAAAAACAAAAATATTTTAAAAAATACATACATCACTCAATCTTGCCAATATGTATCGATCACAGCTTTAAACTCATAACCATTAAGACAAAAAATATTTCTCGGTCTTCATAAGTCAGCTGTGTTCATAGCAAATGTGTACAAACCAGAATGACGATGAACACAATACTGCATTCATGAGATTAGAGTACCTTCTGAATGAAGCAACGATTCCCCCTGCTAAACTGGACTGTCTGCATTCCTACAGAATGGGCAATCAGCCCAGCTCACACACACCATCTCTCTCTGTACTCAGCGTCTCAATGCCACACACACACACACACACACACTAACAGGGCCTGCTGAAAACCTCTCATTCCACTGGGTTTGTTACTTTGTCATTAACACAGATCGGAACACACACCGAGGTGTGTATCTCAATGTATAAAATAGCTGAGGCTAGAAATTTTAAGCCCATGTGCCCTCCCAGGAACAGAATGTCTTCCTGCTGGTGCCAGTTTCCCAGCCTGGGTTACAATCGTTCAGGTGTTAAAGCTGTTACTGAGATTTCTTTGGGATGCCCTGCCACAGTTAAAATGATACAGTCAGTCCAACACTCCCCCCCCCTCTTCTCTGCCTCTCAGAGTTAACACACACCGCTCAGCACACTAACGTGAGCCAGCACTGAAAAGCACACGCCCATTCAGAAAGTGCCGGTACTTACACTTTCGATTTTACAACAGGAAGGAACAAAACCCTTTGTCACGTTCCACGTTCATAACATCTCACGCCATTCAGAATTTATTCAAATAGCATTGTCCCCAGCACCATTCAATTCGTTAAAAAATGCTAAAAAAAAAAAAAAAACAAGTTTGGCTGTGTGTCAGTGGAGCTCCACAAACTCCTCCAGGGTTTTGGGGATCTGGTTGCGGTAGGTGATGTGGTGCTGCCGCACGGCGCGTGCCGCCAGGCACTTGAGGCTCATCTTCATCTGAGTTTTGAGCAGGATCTCCGACACGCCGGTGGTGCTCTTGTCCAGCGGCGTCTTGTTCTGCTTGTTGGTCATGTCCGTGTGCGCGCCGGCCTCCACCAGGCTGATGATGATGGCGTGCAGCGTGAGGAAGTCGCTGATGGGCCGGTTGTACTGCACGATGACGTGCAGCGGGCTGTTGCCCTCGTGGTCCACGGCGTTGACGCGGGCGCCGCAGTCCAGCAGCAGCTTGGTGACCTGCGAGTTGGGGAAGCTGCACACGTCGTTGGTGTGGAAGTCGTCCACGGGCGTGCTGGAGCTGATGGCCAGGTGCAGCAGCGAGGAGCCCTCGCGCGAGCGCGGGTCCAGCTGGATCAGGTTGTAGATCTGCTTGTTGATGCGCGCGCGCTCGTCCTCGCCGCACTGCGTCTTGGTGGAGATGCACACCAGGTAGAGGAAGGTGAACAGGTTGGACTCGTAGTTGTCCATGGCGGCGTGCAGGTCGGGCTCCGGGGCGGCGCTCACGCGCGACGTGCTGCGCTCGATCTCCAGCACGCTGCAGCGCAGCACCTGCTCCACGTCGCGCGCGCGCACCGGCTCGCTCAGGTGGATCATCTGCGAGAAGACCTGGGCGAAGCGCAGCAGGTCCTTGTGCGTGTTGCGGTTGCCCCTCTGCCGCAGCCGCAGGGCGTGCAGCCACAGCCGGATGCAGCGGTCGAACTCCATGTTGTCGGCGTAGACGGCACCGCGGTAGATGATGGGGTGCGAGACGTCGATATTGTCCGAGCCCAGGATGCGCTCGCGCACGATCAGGCCCTCCATGTGCAGCGCGTCGCGGTCCTGCCGGATGGCCTCCAGCTCCTGCGGCGTCCGGCACTCCGCCCGCCCGCCGTACGCCTCCACGGGCGCCAGCACCTCCTTGGCCATCACGTTGCCGGAGTCCCTGTGCCGCTCCAGCATGGCCAGGTACAGGTAGTGGTAGGTCTTGAGGATGTCGTAGTTCTCGCGGTCGTTGGCGAAGGAGGCGCCCAGCAGCTCCAGGGCCTCCACGCGGCTGGCGGGGTCACAGTCGGCGTGGGCGAGGAGCAGCTCCACCACGTCCGCCTTGCAGCTCTCCGCCGCCACCTTGAGCGGAGTCATGCCGTTGCCGTTGACCGCCATGGAGGCCCGGCCGCGCACCAGCTCCTTGACGATGTCCAGGTGCCCGGCCTCGGCGGCGAAGTGCAGGGCCGTGGCTCCGCAGTGGGCCCTGGCGTTGGGGTCGGCCCCCCGCTCCAGCAGGAAGCGCACCACGTCGCCGTGGCCTTTGTAGGCGGCGATCATCAGGCAGGTGTTGTCGTACTTGTTGGCGATGCCGATGTCGGCGTGGTGCTCCACCAGGTAGCGCACGATGTCCAGGCGCCCGTCGAAGCAGGCGGCTCGGAGCGGGGTGGAGTTGGTGACCGTGGTGTGGTTCACGTTGGCGTTGTGCAGCACCAGGAGGCGGACCACTTCAAAGTGCCCCGCCCCTGCCGCACACCATAGGGCAGTGGCTCCATCAATCACATATCTACAGAGGCCGGGAGGAACATGAAAAAAAGGGCAACTGAATATATTCGCATCATGAAGAAAATAGAAAATATTTTATATCCTAACTTGGGAAGAAGCACCCTGAATATCTGTTTTCCCTTTATTTACTAATTGCGTTTTTAAATATGCCCAGCATTACACACCAAACATTATCACCGCCTCTTCTAATCAGATAGGGCAATCAAAACAATAGGCCATTATCTGCACTCCAAATGCAACCCTTCAGTAAATTTGCGTCTTGTGAAGGCAAATCCTATTGCTTCTACATCATATAGGAGTTGGTCCAATTACGACGTTTAAAATAAAACACTTGCAGCCAGCTAATCGCCAAAAAAACTTACCCGTCGAATCTGACGGTACCCGTCTGTTCGGTGTCCACTCGGTAGTGGTCCAGAAGAAGCCTCACAACTTTGGCATGCCCGTTACGAGCAGCGATAATGAGGGGAGTCGAGCGCTGACCGGCGTGCTGGGTTACATAGCTTAGCAAATAGTGAGTTTCGGAGGTGGAGTGGTTAAGCAACAGGGCGGCCAGTGTCAGGACTCGGCCCTCGCTAGCTGCCTTGTAAACGTACCCGGCCAACGACTCCATTCAAGCCCACCGGTAAGTCGGCACCTCCGTCGTCTTCGCAGCAATCGCCCACAAGCCTCGCCGCGACGCAGCCCGCCTCCCATTAAAATGTCAGCACAAACTCCGGGGCTCACATGAAAATATACCGATTGCCGTCTTACCAAAAATGTAGTAAGCTGGCTAGCTAACGAGCTACCTGTTCTAATCGGAGGCCTCGTTCTTTCACAAACTTTAAATTATATAATTAAAAAATAACATTAAACCATTGTTAAAACGAACTTCTCGATGTCTCTGCAAGTAATTCCACATTCAAGCTCCACTTTTGTCCCTTTGTCGATGGGGAACTAACTGTTACGCTAACTAACTTAGCTAGAAAGATTAGCTGGCTAGCCAAATGATAACAGCCGAGGCAGGTAAAACGGCCAGTGAACGTGGATAGACGGGACTCATTCTAGTGCATCGCTACTGGATTCTTGGCCTCCCGAACAGATATAACATTTTTGCTAAACTCAATTGATCCGTCAAATGACACAGCCGAACTGTCCCTGTTCTTAACGTTATTCTTCGGTGTCAATAATATATCTTTTCACCTTTGCCACTCTGCCTACGATGACGCACAGGAAGTAGTGCGGGAATACAAAATGCCTCCGACTAGAAAACGGGCCTTAAATTTTGTTCCGGAGTGGCTGTTCTGACTTTTTTTTTAGCATTCGTTGCATCGGTGGGAGAGTGCAGGAAGCGACTGACAATGTAAGGAATCTCAAGTTCCATAATTACTCCAAAAATTAAAAAAATGTAAAAGCTTGAGGGCTGATTTCTAAATGTCTGTGGCCGAAATGCAGTAGGCTAGGCCTTAAATCAGTGAATCCGAGTCTTAGTCACCACTAGGAACGTGCCTTCAAACGATTTTCTCGTAAAAGCGCATTGTTACATTCCAACTGAAAGCGTATAATTGCAACCTACATACAATCTTTTTTAGTCGTATCCTGTTTTTCATACGTACCTGCTGTAGGCTATATTATCAGAGTAGTGTAAAATCAATTACCACAACTGTTGGCAGCATGTAATGACTTGGTCCTCTTGTTTTAGCTGTTTTACACATATGGAATTTATGCTTTTATGTTGTTCTTCGAGTGCTGATCTTTAGCAGTCAATGCATTTTTTATCTTTTATCAAAGCATGCATTTATCTTGAACTCACGAATGTCCTCACAGTTTCGGGGCACATCAGGCTTCTGATTAATTTTATAATTGGCTGTAGTTTAATAACTTTCTTATTACTTGTGCAAATACAATTCTCCCTCATCTGAATTCCAGTTGTTGGTGTGCCATTCCTTTCATTATTTTCTGTGGACTGTCATAGTCCTTGTTCACAGGTGGGTAGGACCCATATCTGCCTTTTGAATATCCCGTCTGGAATGTTTTCCTAAAATACATCTAAATACATCTCATTACATTTACATCTCGTTGAATCAATTTATCAAAATAATTAATCATAGGCCTAACAATATTCCGTTTTCCTTTGCTTCTCTAGGCCCAGCTTGCTGTGTTATCAGCCTTATTTCATTTTGACGTTGAATCATGTTCATTTATCCACTGTGTCAATCTCTGGTGCAAATCCCAGATGTAGTGAGTGAGTGGGCAGAGAGATTAGATGTTTATCTGTGGACAGAAACATTGCTGAAGCCACATGGTTTATCCAATAAAGCTGGTGGATGTTCTGTTCAATAAGCTTTAAGTAAAAGAGGAATTGAAACGGGTTCCTTTTAAAGGATCCCCTGTGCGCTTAAAGGAACAAAAACCGTAGCCTATTCTTTAGGCAACACAACTGATAGCTACGTGGTCACAATTTGGCTGTCCTTAAATGGTAAATGGACTGCATTTATATAGCGCTTTTATCCAAAGCGCTTTACAATTGATGCCTCTCATTCGCCAGAGCAGTTAGAGGTTAGGAGTTAGGTGTCTTGCTCAAGGACACTTCGACATGCCCAGGGTGGGGTTTGAACCGGCAACCCTCCGACTGCCAAACAATCAGTCTTACCTCTTGAGCTATGTCGCCCCTACAACCTTACAACCGAACTTCACTGTGCTGCAGGCTTTTTAAGGACAATTGGCGACATTAATTCCACAAACGCAGTGAGCTGTTGATATGTATATATATCGCCTATATATTTGGTCCGTGACAGAGGTTGCTTCAGTAACGATAAACTGCTATTATTTACCGTGCCACTACTCTCTGAAGCGTGTTAATATTGAGAAGAGGATTAGCCGATCACGTATCGGAGCCTGTATTTAAAAGCTATAGTGAGGTGTAAGAGAAGCAGTTTCTAAAGCCGCGTTTCCACCGCAGGAACTATACCCCGGAACTAGGAACCTTTTGAGGAACTCAGTGCGTTTCCACCGCAGGAACTAGGGTCTAAATTTAGTTCTGGGGGCTTTGTTTTACCCCCCAAAACGTTCCTGCTCGGGGGGTAGTACTTTCCGAAAGTACAGGAACCTTTTGGGTGGAGCTTGCAGCGCTGAACATTTCTGATTGGTCGAGTACTCGTAGCATTTGTGTTGTATTTATTTTCCGCCATTACCCGCCATGTTTGAAAATATGCCGCGGCAAACCAATGTATTTTCATAATAACTTCAAATCAAACTTGTATGTTATGCGGCGCAGTAGCCTACTTTTGGTTATAGCCTGTCAACGTCTTGGAATTATAACGTGTGCTCTTCTGTTCTTTTCTTGCTTTAGTATTCGTTTTATAAAATGCTAAGCATTCGTGCTGGGACAGCATATTACGTAGGCTACCAAAACATTCAAACGGATTAATTCGGTTGCTGAATATTTTCTTCCGGATTTTCTTTGTTAGCCCGTTGTAATTGACTCAAAACGTTTGATACAGTTATGTGAGGTATGCGGTAGTTCTGCATAATTAACATTGGTGATACAGTACAAGCAAACTGGAAATCACCTTCCGCACTTTTTATCCGGGTAAAATAACAGGTTAATTCTAGTAATCTTCCCTTTAGCTTTTTCAGACTGCCGTAATTTTACTCAATTTTACTGCCATTTTTCAATTCCGCGAAAAGACCAGGAAGACTATTGACTCATTTATGGTGCATGGTTCGCATCTGGAGGGCACACTTCGCTGCTCGGCTAGCAGTAACTTCGAAGGAAAGCAAACGGTGGCTGTACCACTACTAATTTACATTTTCACGCAAGTCCGAGTTTTCGTTCTATTCTTGTCATTTTGCGATTAGCCTATATGGAATTGACGACGAGAAAGTAATAAAACAGCAAATTGTTTACAACGTGTGCATGTTTTCTGCTGTTAATGAATGTGTTTGAGAGGATATATGAAAATCAATAAATACAAAAGTAACCATATATAGTCATTGTTGGTAACCCGTTGTATATAAGTGGAATAAACCCCTCCGGGCTGTCCCGGTTATTAGAAAATAATATAGGCTACTTCGGTGGTAGTATGGGGTTACAGAAGAAATCATATGACAGATGGACCGACGACAACGTCAGTGGGCTAATTTGCCTAATCTTCGCGGTACTTTAGACCCCGGTGGAAACGCAGACAACCATTGGCTGAAGGAACCTTTTAGTTCCTGGTAAAGTAGTTCCTGGGACTGAAAGTTCCGGGTAATTTTGGTGGAAACGCGGCTTAATGTTACATCCTTTTGCCAGGCGTGTCAATCTGTAAACCCATTGTTGTGCACTGATATGCGCTACTTTGTAGTAACTGTGATCAATGGTACTGCGGGAGAATTGGGATCGGAACTGCGTTTACCGCTTTAAGAAATCGTTAACCACTTTTCCAGTTTCTGCAAACTGCAGCTACTTTGTTTTTCGTTTTTTAAGGGACGATAAATTGGCGGTCTGGATTTACTGGCTTCATGTGCTCATTAAGGTTTAAGGCTGGACTGAGACAGTCCAGGGACGGCGGCGTAAACTGAGGGGGAGGAGGAGGAAGTTACCAACCGGAGAGAATCTTCATCTTGCGACTGTCTGGAGGGAGAAAATGCAAGCTACAGTGCGGAAGCGGCAGAGTTCTGCCTTGCAGCCATCCACCTTTCACACTAGGTTTGAAGAAATTGACCTGTATTAACTCGCATGTTTAAAGTATTTCCATATAACATAGAGCTAAAGATAGACCCATTTAACAATGTCTGAAGTTATGAACGATGCTCTAGAATGGATGGTCATCTGACTATTTGTATGAAGGCGCGATTTATAAAATACTGAACGTTCGGTCTCGACGAAGCTTGTTTAGCTTTTCATTATTTGCTCAGCCATAAAAAAACAAGCTATAAAAATCTGTTTACTAAAGTTGTTTCCCTTCAAGTATTTATTGTATTCGCATGCATTACAGTATTCCTGAGAACTGCAGTATATATTTTGTGTTATTTTTATTTGTGCGCATATGATTAAATGCCATTAGGAAATTACTGAGTATATTCAGAATTTTTCTCGAATAGCCCCCTAGCGTGTCCAGTGAAACTTAGTCCTCGGTACATTGGAGCCCTGGATTAATTTTTGGCAGCCAACAATTTTCCACGTTTATCATATTGAATATTCAGTGTGAGATATCTGCCTTGTAAATGTCAAATGTATTGGCATCAGTTTCACAGTTTAATGACATTGAGAAATGAACTTTTTTTCATAGAAACATTACAATTTGCCCATTCACATCAAATAAACGAGATCTTTAACTATTTTGTTAGCTGTAGTTGAGTCTGCTGCTGCTAGCGAATGGTGGCTCATTAAGATCACCAGCAACTGGAATCATCTTTTCCTCCTTGAGGGCCAATGGGGTTGGTAAATGGTAAATGGACTGCATTTATATAGCGCTTTTTATCCAAAGCGCTTTACAATTGATGCCTCTCATTCGCCAGAGCAGTTAGGGGTTTAGGGGTTAGGTGTCTTGCTCAAGGACACTTCGACATGCCCAGGGCGGGGTTTGAACCAGCAACCCTCCGACTGCCAGACAATCGGTCTTACCTCCTGAGCTATGTCGCCCCTAGAGCGTTGCATTCACATATGCGCTCACGGCACCAGCTACCTGGAAGCAGTACAGAGAAGATGATGCCCCACTCTGTTCTGACACTGCTTGCAGGCTCAGGACCACCTTTCCTGCAGGTCCCGGGGAAAACCTCGCTAGTATACCTAGAAATGCGGTCGGTCAGAAAATCAAGTGTTTAAAGCTGATTGGATTGGAGCTCTCACTGCAGGTCTTTGAGAGTTGTTCGTTTTCACGGTTTGCTTTGTGGAGGGGAATCGTGGAAGCAACCCAGCTGTCAGTCAAAGGGTAGCTAACGGTTTGCATCCTTTCCCTCCCTGTCAGATAAGATAGCTCTGTGCCATTTGGATGGCAGCACATCAAGCTGTGCCAGAGATGGGGAACTGTCCAAAACTGGCCAGTCATGGATCTCTAGCTATAAACAGGAGTCGACAGGGTGTAGATATTAAATCTCAGTGAGAGATTGCCTGGTAAAATAAGCTCTTTTTTACGTTTGGCATTTGAACTGGTTCTCATGCCCACCATGCACATGAGTAAGGAAGCACATGGGTAAAGGGTGAGCAGATGGCCTAGGGAGGCGAGGACAGTGTGTAATCCGCGGCAGATATCGTGGTGCGCTGGCAGGAAAGGCCTCTATTCATGGCACATTTCGGCCCTCCTCTCTGACCTCACCATGCCCCTGCTGCGCACAGGTGCTTATTTTACACCGAAGGATCCCTGCCCAATCTAAACTGATGAATCATGGGCCCTGAATAGTGAATTCAGTCTTGTGTTTGAGAGGGCCATTTTGAAACAGGTGTGAACTGAATGTTCACATGGTCGTTCTTTGATGTTAGCCAAGAGAGCAATAGCGAGGCAAAACTGAGTTCCACTCCCGTGACAACATTGTTATGTTTTTGTTATTGCACTCGTATCATTCACTGTTTGGACCTTTGCTTTCTCAATTATGGCTTATACTTTGCTTATTTAAGCCTGCCCCCCTTTTCAGGTCTTTTGTAGTTTATATGCACTCTTTTGTAAAAGGTTGTGAGTTTACTGTATTGTGCTATAAAGTATACAGCACAGAAACTACGCTGCTGATAATGCAGTACTTTAGGGATCATATGCAAAAATGATTAGTAAAATTAGAAAGACATCTGTGAGCTTCTCATTACAACAGACAAGGGTCAAGGGATACAGAATCCTCTCCGAAGAAGCCACAGTTCCATCTGGACCTGTGGTTCTACTTCACCCTGCAGAACTGGGTTCTGGACTTCGGGAGGCCAATTGCCATGGTGAGTAGAAATCTGTGGATAAGGAGGTTTGGCACTGAATTAAAGGGTGGGAGGAGCAGTGCAGTGAATTTTCAGTTGGAACTTGAGTCCATGTTTTTCCAATCATTATATGGCAATGGCAAATAAATTGTTAAACAGTCACGTAACTGAATCTCAGATATTTTCCTTCCTCTGTGCACTTGCAGATCATTCTACCTTTGGAGTGGTTCCCCCTCAACAAACCAAGTGCTGGAGATTACTTCCACATGGCCTACAACGTCATCACACCTTTACTGCTACTCAAGGTGATTGCAGCCACCATGTAGCAGTGCGTGTAAACACAGGGAATTCTGTCTGCTGGCTCTACATTCTTTAGTCCAAATGATTTGGCTGGACTGGACCTGCTGTACCTTGCAAAGAGAGAATGAATTTTCATAAACCCCACAATGAGTAGAGGTACAATGAGTGTGTAATTTACTTGTTTGAACCGTTAACATTTGTCTGCGATTACGTGTTTATTGACCTGCAGCAGCAGAAGCTCCACAGGTGATTCAAGCCCCTGAGCAAATGTGGCTGTGAATTATGGTGCCCCAGAATGGACTAATGCACACCAAGGAGGCCATTCTGTTTGCAGTTATGCATGCCCATCAACACTAAAGGCCAAACGGGTGTGTGGAATGGAGAAGTGGCCTTTCCATCTCTCATTATTCATGGCTGACCTTCCTAGTATAATCCCTTTCAGCCAGTAGTTTAATGGAAGGCTTTGTTTTTATTAGTTAGAAGGCAAGGAATTTGTCTACTGGCATATGGGGGAACAGATCATTCTCAGCCTCTCAGCTAATTGTTTGATGAAAAGTATCATCGTGGATGTGTGCGGATGTATGTGTGTGTGCGTGCGTGCATATGTGGTATGCATGCGTGCATGTGCGCATGCGTGTGTGTGTGCATGTTCATGTGTGGTGCGTTTGTGTGTGTGTGTGTGTGTGTGTGTGCATGTGCGTGTGTGTGTGCATGTTCATGTGTGGTGTGTGTGTGTGTGTGTGTGTGTGTGTGTGGTGCGTTTGTGTGTGTGTGTGTGTGTGTGTTTCTGTCTCTGTGCAGCTGATTGAGCGCAGCCCAAAGACCCTTCCCCGCGCTGCGGTGTACCTCTGCATCGTCACATTCGTCATGGGCGCCAGCATCCACCTGGTTGGCGACTCCATCAACCATCGTCTGATCCTGAGTGGCTATCAGTTGCACCTGTCCGTCAGGGAGAACCCCATCATCAAGGATCTAAAGCCTGCGTCCCTGGTACCTGTTGGCCCCGCTGCCATTTCAACCTTTTACTTCTCACAATGTAGCCTGTGTGGGTCAGCCATTCTAAAACCTCCCAGTTTTTAGCCTTCTGATTCTACGGTGGTTCCATACAGACATGCACAGCTGTGAAAGGCACACTGTCACTGGACGTGAGTCATTATTAAGCTGGTAAATACAGTGCAGATTAGGCTAATTTCAAAGAGAACCTACTTTCCCTGGAGAATATGCTGAAATAAAACCGTCTACTCATTTTGGAGATACCAAATGTAATACAAGATTAATATGTGTACATTCAGATGAATTTAAGTAATTATTATTTGCATCATTGTATCATATTTATCTGTTCTGTGTTGATTCTTGTATCAGCACAGTATCTGTTCTTGTTCGTTTAACTTTGTATAAGTAAGTTTAATGTTCAGTTGGGTAGCTGACAAGTAGGCAATCAAAGCTTCACTTCCTGAACTCAGTGTCTCTCTCAGCACTATTTTCCACCTCTGAGGAAGTACTGCACTGACTCCATGTACTTGACCCCTGACCTTTGCACTTTGGTTTGCATTGTACGTCAATCTTTATAGGAGTGTCTGCTAAATGCCTGTAAGGCATAGCAACACACCAGGAGTGCTTCCTCCTTCCTCACACTGACTCACAGTGCCGCTGTTAGTGTTTCCACTAAAATAGTGTTTCCTATCATGATTATAATGTAATTCCACCTTTTCTGCCTTCAGTTGCTTCTGCCTTTTTACCTTCAGTGAAATTATTTTAGCCATTAATCACTTTGCGCTACATCTTTCCGCTTTACCCTGCATGGTATATATGTGAATATGTGTCATTGTGGGGACAAGACACCAAATGAAGTCTTAAGAAAATAATGTTGTTTTGCAGAGGTCAGCTTTTTGGGAGTGTCACACATTGGTATGGAATAGATTGCAGGTTTATTACACATTCTTTCAATCTGAAGTGAAATTGTATGTATGTGTAGTATGCAAGTGAAATTAGGCCAACTTATACAGTCAAGGTGTTTCTCCGGGTCAGTTTGCAGAAAGGAAACGCGTGCCAGTCAGACCCAAGTGCCTAGTGGACCTGAGTCCATGATTTATTGGCCAGCCTTTCCCCAGTTCAGTTTCTGTTGGCAGTCCATGAAGCATGAGGAAGGAGTAAATGGATCACATGATTAAAGTGATCGATCACCTGACATTCCTCTCTTTCCCACAGATTGATTCCTTCGAACTTTTGTATTATTACGATGAAAACCTGGGCCACTTAATGTGGTAGGCACCAATGCAATGTTTTTTCTTCTTTATTCTAGTGTTACACAATTAACACGTTACACTCATACAGTCTCTCTGGAAAAAAATGTAATTGCACCAAAGAAAGTGAAGGAATACTGTACACTGCAGTCATTTGATTAGAGTGTAGGGTGGACATAAGAATGTTTGATAAGAACAGGTCATTCATCTAATCTAGGATTGTTATTCCTGCTGTGAAGAGGCAGACCAGTACTGTGATAAAACCTAGTCTTCATCACCCTAAGGGTCTCTGTTTTTACTGGATGCACAGCCAAGCCATTTCACACACATTTAACCAATTGGTAGAAAATCTGTGTTAAAAACCTCTTTGTGTTAATAACAACATCCACTGTTGCTGAATTCTGCAGGTATGTTCCCTTCTTCCTCATCTTCTTCCTGTACTTCACTGGCTGCTTCACTCAAGTCCGGGAAGAGAACACGATGCCCCTCTCTGCCTGGCTGCTGCTGGGCCCCAGCGGCCTTTACTATTGGTCAGTCCCCTTTCTCACTTCCTCCCTGGGCTCTGCGCGTGACCCAGAGGTGCCACTGTCGCAGGTGTTGCAGCTGATGCCGGGGCTTGTAATGCGAGGTGATGCGTTAAGCTCCCATCAAAGTGAAGACAATCAGCGTGTGACGCCTGTGTGCCTGGGCATTCCGATTTCACTGTACCCCTACCGTAATTTAGGACGGCACTGTTCAACCTCACCTGGCCAGCCTGTTGCAGTAGAATTATTTATAGGCAATAAGAGAGGGTATGAGACTAATTTGATCCTCACGCACTGTGTTACTCTCCCTGGCTTTCGCAATTAGGGCTTCATTTAACATGAAGCGAATAATAGCTCATGTCATCTCGCATAAACGTGGTTGGCTGTCATCGGATTATTGACATTAACATTGAAATAAGTTTTTTTTGTTTGTGACCTCACAGAATGAGTTCTCTTTTTGTTTGTTTTTTATATGATTGCTAATTGTCATCATTGCCAGATCATTATTGTACTAAATATATCTTCTATACAGTGAGCTCAATAATGTTTAGGACAAAGCCGTATTTTTACTTGATTTGGCTTGGTACTTGATGAACTTAGATTTTTAATCAAACAATTTGTATGTGGTTCAATTGCACAATCTCAGCGTTTAGTAAAGGGTATTTTAATGCATGTCGCTTTCACTATGTATAAATTAACAGCACTTCTAACACATAGCCCCCCCATCTCCATCTCAGTTTGCCATAATGGGACAAATGGCTTCACAGGTGTTTCGAATTAGTCAGGTGTGTTCACTTGCTTCTTTACTGCAAGTATAAGAGTGCTTTCAGTATCTTGTCTTGATTCTAGGCTTCTGATAGCCTTTGGAGTCTGTCAATGACATTTTAGCATAAGGAACAGAGTTGTGCCAAACCTTAGGCTTACCAAAATCAACTGGAAGATCATTAAGAAAAGCTGGTGAGCTCAGTCATACGGTATGTACCTTTGTGTGTCTGTGTGTCTTTGTATGTCTGAGCGACCGCAGGCCTCTGAGTCTCCTTTCTTTGCTCTGCTTAGGTACCTGGTGACAGAGGGCCAGATCTTCATCCTCTTCATCTTCACCTTCTTTGCCATGATGGCCACCGTGATACATCAGCGGCGCAAGGGCTTTGTCCCCGACAGCAACGGCCTCTTCCTCCTCTACAGCTTTTCCCTCACCCTGGGACTGGTGGCCGTCTGGGTGGGCTGCCTGTGGCACGACGAGGTCCTGCGCAAGAAGTACCCGGGCGTCATCTACGTGCCCGAGCCCTGGGCCTTTTACACTCTGCACATCAAGGACAGCCAATAGCAAACAGGTCAGCACTGCAGGCCACGCCCATGCACCTGGTGTAGTCGAGGGGAGCAGACAAATCTCTGCAGCAAGCTAATTCCCTTCTATGCAAAACAAATGTTTCAACATCTGAAGGAATTTCTGGGCTGTGCCAAGGACACACATGACCTCTGACCTGCGTGACCTGGATGACAGAGGTCTTTGTCTTTTTTTCTTGATGTTGATTGGTGGAAGCAAGCTGTTGGTTTGTTGTCAGTATTGCACTCTGGCTGTCCACCCCTTGTCCTGGTAGTGCTTCCTGGAGGGGTTGTCCTTGTATTCTGCTCCTAAACAATGTGGAATTATGGGAAAGATGTCATCAGCAGGTTCTGCCGGCGGTGCGTAGTGCAGGGTGGGTACTACCTGTGCTGTCCTGGGACACCTGGTGCTCTAGCTTCACCCCTGCATCGCCCACTCTCTCCCATCCTTTCCTCTCTTAAAGGATAAAGAGCAAACTATGTTGTTTCCGATAGGAGCATGTACTGTTTGTAATCGCTTATTTACAGTACAAGCCTGTTCAGCAGTCTGAGGAGAGGTCAAGGGTTTCTAAAAAATGTTTTTGTACTTTCTTATAGGCAAATGTTTGCCCTTGTTTAAGTTTAATTATCAAACCGCTCCACTGCACCCCAACCCTCTATGTGTGCCCTGTTAACATTACAGTCAATCTGACTGCAGTATGCAGAGACAGCACAGCATCTTCCCTGAATGTAATGCATGTTTTCTATTCATGTGTTTTTTTTCCTTTAACACATTTGCCTTCAGTGCAGCCAGATTGGTATAAAACCAGGTTCCTATTGATGTGCTGTTTTACTGTAGTATTCTTTCACAAAAATATAAACAGAAATGCTGCTCACTGTGCATCTTCCATATACAGTATATGCATTTACTGTAATGGACTCTCCCTCTGTACAGTAAGTAGATTTGATCAGGTTAATCGTTCCTGCAATGTTCCATTGTCATATTATATTTACACTGTAGCTGTCACACAGCCTCTGTCTCTATACTGACCTGAAGTTGATAACTAGTAACCATAACCGTTGTTATGCCTCCAAATTGCACCCTTAATTACTCTGCGGTATATCTGCCACAAAATGTCCAATTAATTACGGCTTCAGATTAGAACTTAGTTTATTTCAGTGTTTTCCAGTCGAGGTTCGTCTCGTGGGAGCTGCCGTCGGATGGCATTCCTCCATGTGGTAATGGCACAGTCTGTTTCATCCGTGTATGGAGCATAAGGGCATTATTATATGAGAGGGTTTAATGATGAGAGGACCCTTTAGTCCACGCCGGTTCCTCATTGTGCAGATGGCCTGGAATGCGTCTAGCACTGTGTCAAGCCTGAATGATTATTCAGGCCACTGCATGAAGGAGCACTACACATACACATGTAAAAAAAAATAAAAAAAATTTCTTCTCCATTATCACTCTTCTAACCACCTGCTGTGACATCGTTCATATTTCCTCTGCCCCAACAAAACCCCCCAAGTGGCTCCAAAGATAAGATTGAAGTGACAGGCTATTAGTATGATTGAATGTGATAATTATAATTTGTACAATATGGGTCTGCAGAATATTAAAATTCATTAGATTGCAATTAAATGATTAGGCTAAATTTAAATTAGACTGGACTGTAGAAAGTCTATTAAGGTTATAATCAAGGATCCAGTTAAACCCAATTATACATGAGGAATTTGGATTTTATTTTCATTTTCTGATTTTATATGGACACTTGGAGAATAAGAACCACACTTTCTCTGAAAATGGTAAGAAGTGGCTGAGGACCAATAGGAACGTTGACAGGGTCCAGGCTGAGAATAAGCTACAGAAGTCAAACAGTTTCTAGCCAGTGGAGTGATAAAATAATAAAAAGTAGAAATTTAGGCATGGTCATTGATTTGAAGATGACTTGCTATAAACGCTGCAAAAAATGTTTGCAGTATATAAAACAAAACTGGCTGACCAAATTAGTGACATCCACACCGACACACAGGCTTAGGTTGCATCTCTTATCCCAATATCAGCAAGGGTGCTGCAAGGTGACACCCCCTCTGCTAACCGCCTCGTTACCGTAGCCAGGGCACTTCGCTATCAGAAGGGCAGGGAGAACGAACCGGGCTGCACCGTCAGCGGAGGCGACAGGTGAGTGGCACCAGGTGAGACCGCCGTCCGCGGCTTTGAGGACGATACGGCCGCAGACGTCGGGCGCGGTCAGGCGGCGAATGAAACGGGTCAGCGCTGAGACGGCGAGGGGTCGAGTGCCAGGGACGACCGTGACTGAAGCGGGTGACAACAGAACGTTCCAGAAGCTGAAGAGCTTTCATTTTCTGGGTCTCCAGGCGTAACGGGTGAAGCAAAGAATACGAGAGGCTGTCATGCATGTGTGTAACAGTCAAGTCACATTGCACACATACTGAAGTGGAGGACTTTACCATGGGCCTGCCATAACAGCTGTACTCTTACTCTAAATATTGAGTTAGCAAGTAATGTAGCAGTCCACCCACATGCCTCACAAGTTCAGACCAGGCCAAAAGTCAAGTATATAGGTAAGCACAAAAGGCCCGGTTAACTAAAGCTTTCAGCGTGCATAACAGACTGTTAGTTCCAGCGAAATCAGTTTTCCCTACCCATTTCATTAACCAAAATAGTGAATAATAGATGCAAAAACTTTTTGTATACGTTAGAACCTTTTGTAAATTGACCCATTGTGTAGTGCCATCATTATATGTTCACTAGCAAACAAGCATGTGCCATCTAGTGCACGTTGTACATATTGCAAGCAGTTTGCAATTCCATTAAGCAAGCGCTCTTTTTGGCATGCTCCATTTGAATTTAAAGTTATTCCAAGGCTTCCCAAACTCTGGGCTATCTACATAGGCTGGTTTTCATTCCAACCAGAATTCTGTAATTGAAACTCCTGAAATATAAACAATTGTTAATTCTTCATAATTAAAAATGTAAAAATTATTTTGAAAGTGTATATTTAGGCAGATTTTTGCTCTTAAGGCCAAATTATATCAGAAATTACTGACCTTGAAGAGTGAATATACCACATTCGCGTCCTGGGACTCTCAGTAGTCAGATCTGTTATAATACAGCTAATGCTTTTGTTTTCTGTAATGTGCTATGTGGCTCATTCTTCTCTTAAAAACATGTCATTTTTAATGAAGTGATAGATGACATCTTAAATAAATGAGGTCCTAAATGCTAAAGTGTAGAAACATGGTCAATGCCACTAAACCAAAACAAAGCAAACAGAAAGAGATAAACCTGCCTTGTTAAAATAAATTTGAGGATTTAAAAAATGCAATAAAAAAATAGAACTAAAAATAGATTTTTTCCCGTCACGAAAAAATCCCACAAATAGCTAAGTGAACCTCTTCCATAAAAGCATTCGTATTCCAGAGCTGATGTGGTTGCTGGAAACCTTGTGCACAATGTGGTGTTAACAAGTACCCAAATGCAATTCCGTGATCAATATACTGTAGCATGGAACAATTTGTAAAGGACTACTATATGCGATAATTGATAGGGTGAAATCAGATGCAGGCCGACTCGACGTTTCAAATTGATAATATGACACGCGGTGTCATATATGTTGGTTCCCACAGCAACAGCATATCAATTACCTCTATTCGGTCGTGGACTTTAGAACTGAAAGGGCGAGCGGAGATAAGAAAAGCGGAAGAGGGAGTGATTACTGAGCGGTTCAAGGAGTGTGAACCAGAAAGACGCGTAACCGCAGAAGAAATGGTGAGAAAAGTCATTGTTTTATTCATAACACTGCTGTAGTTCTAGCGGTTACTTTAAAACAAAGTAAATTATTCATTCTTGTTCACAGGCGAAATTCCTGTCACAAGATCAAATAAATGGTAAGACCTGCTAAATTTTTTACTCTGCGACCACATACTTGCATAGTTCGGTAATTGTTTCCCCGAACATGAACTTCAAATATTTGGGAGGTTTCGAGAATTCGCTTTACCTGGTAGGTTTAAATGAGAACGCACTTGGAAAGCGGGTGAAACTAAGAAATTATTCATTTGATTTTTTTGTTATCTTAATGTTTTCTGTAGCAAGATGTCCACACTGAAGGCAAAGTCTGGAATGATTTATTTCCGTGTGAATGCCACGAAACAGCGCATTGTCTGTGCCGAGCTACAAAGCTTTGAAAGCTGCAGTATAATCACAATGAACAACGGGAAATTTGAACACGATTGGAAGAACTTGTGTTGTGAATAATGCATTATTACTTCCATAGATTATTTTTTCTAGAAAATGTAGCCAGTGATTGCCTTTAAACACATTTATATATTGATTGATTGGCCCTTAGGCGTATCTATTCTCAATAAAGAAACGTGTGTGTGTGTTGGGAAGGGTTTTGGGGGGGTTCCTTTAGAGGTGCTTTTACACCTCTGTCATAAAGCATATTCTGCCTTCTACCTTAATGCCTTGTGAGGTGAATGTTGAGGGGATGTTACCGTCTTATCACAGCAGTTTGCCTAACAGTGTAGAAGGATTAGCTACAGTGCACAGCCAGGGACTCATGGGGTCCACTTTAATCATGTGATGCCCGCATGTGCAGCCAGACGGAAAGCTGCCAGGTTCTGAGATGATGTAGTACAATCCAGTACTTATTTCACCATTTGTTTTCCTCTATAGAGTGTTATTCTAATCATGTACCAGTGCTCAGCTGCTATGGCAATGGGTTCTTCTTTTTATCTTTAATGAAATAAAAATGTAATTGTCTAAAAGAGTATGATTTTGAGAGGAAAACTTGCAGGGCCATTATAGAAGGGGAAGGAGGAAGGATGGTAGCCTCTAACATATTCCTAAACACTGTTAAGTACTTTAATTAAATGTTTATTCTTCATTACAATATTCTATACAGTGAAGGTGGTAATATACAGGAAATCGTCAGTCTTCTCTCTCACACTGCAGAGTTCAAAGAGTGCTTCTCTCTGTACGACAAAAAGCGGAAGGGGAAGATTGAGGCGAAGGATCTGATCACTGTGATGCGCTGTCTGGGCACGAGCCCCACTTTCAGCGAAGTGGACCGACACCTGCAGGTCCACAAGATAGGTACGCCGACCCACCGCGCGGGGGCTGGGGTCAAAGGTCAATGAAGACAATTTGATTTAATCAGCGGTCAGTCTGCTGGGATGTCTCACATGGTAAACCACGAAACCATGAAATGTCAAATACGTGATTATTTAAATAATGCTATTCATCCTTTCATTAAACGTCAGCGCCATGGAATGTGGGAATATTGCCTGCTTCTATATTAGGTGGTGCCGTTTCTTGAAAAAAAGTTGATTTTGTTGTCAGTTGATATAGAAATGCTAAATTAAGAGCAGACTCTGCATAGGACACTAAAGTGTTTTTGGTATGCTTCATATTGACCCTTTGAGTGAAAGGAAATGCGCAGATGTTTTGTAATGATATTAACCAAAGATGGAGGAACCAACAAGATTCAAACATAATGTCAGGTGTAGTCAATCAGAGAATTTAGTGGTCATGCATTCATGTTTAGTGGTCATGTTTAGAGTCATATAAAATGTGTTTTCACAAAATTGACTTAGTCATATTTGCATTTTCATCAGAATATTTTCTTGACTGCCAAGGTCTTACTAATTTATTTATTCATAAAACCTATTTTTTTGGTAAATTGTTATGCCACACACCTCACTTGTAACAAGGTTGGAAAAAATCCCATGAAAGAATATGCAAAATATATTTCACATGGACAGAAAGGAAGTCTCTCATTGTGCTATTCCTCTCTGTGTTAACCTTGTGAGCTTAAGTAAAGGACAGATGACAATACTCATCGCACTCTTCTGGAGCAGATAAGAATGGCGAGCTGGACTTCTCCACCTTCCTGACCATGATGCACCGGCAGATTCAGCAGGAGGACCCCAAGGCAGAAATCTTGGAGGCCATGCGTATGACGGACAAGCAGAAGAAGGGCTACATCCTGGCCTCGGAGCTCCGGGCCAAACTCACCGGCCTGGGCGAGAAGCTCACAGATAAGGAAGGTAGCGTTAGCCTCTTTCATAGCACAGCTAACGCTTCCAGGAGGATTTAAAGGGCACCGTGCACTGTTTCCTGAATTATTAACACTTTTCTGGCATAGTTATTCATGTTATTCAAGATGTAATCCCTATTGGACTGTGAAATGAATCAACGTTTTATTGTCTTTTATTCTAAAATATTTTGTAGACAGAACTGAAAAAAAACTAGATAGGAAGAATTAGAAATCACAGAAGTGCAAATAAAACGAAATAGTATATAATAAATATGCAAATATTAATTTCACGGAAAGTGATGTAATAAAGCGATGGAAGAATGAAGCTTCGTGAAACCCAAAATTGGTAGAGCTTTTTTTCCCTATCAGTGACTCACTGATTTGAATGAGTCACTATGGAGATCAAAGTCTTTTGATTGACATTTGTATTTTACTGAAAGCCCAGTTTAGTGCCACTCATTCTGGAGCGCATGAACACTCACTCTTCCACACATTAGGCTAACAGCCCCGTGGTCACTGGACACACTGAGTCAATATTTGCACATAGAACAGAAAATCAGTAAGTGCACCATTGCATTTCTGGGGAATGACTTGGAGAAAATGGCAATTAAAACAAATGCTTTTGTTATTACCATCCACATGTTGCAGTGGACGAGCTGTTCAGAGAGGCGAACGTGGGCCCGGACGGACGAGTGCACTACGAAGACTTCACCAGGATGGTGACCCTGCCCCCTGTGGATTACTGAGCAGGAGGGGAAGAAGGAAATGGAACACAGGAAGAGGGTGCTTCTCTGCACAGGAACACAGAGTATACCCAATTCACATCTACTCAATTATTCACATCCCCTGTCTCTGTAGGCCCTTTCCCTTTGTCACTCACAAGTACTGTTATCCACCCCTGAGCAGATCGAGGAGGCGCAGGCCTGATTGCTTTAGGGTGCCCTGACCCAAAAGGCTGGATCAAGATTACGGTTTCACTTGACTTTGACTAGAAGTTAAATACTTTATTCAGGCATGTTGGTAGAATAAATCCTAAGATGTTTTACAAAGCTTTCTACGTATAGATTTTTAAATATGTTTGTATTTGCCTGCCGTAGTAAAAAAAAAAGCCTGGACTTAAAATGGGAAATCACTGTCAGACTGCTCTCTTTCCATGACTCAGAGGTTTTTGTTATGAACATCGGGCTGTTTCTTAGTGAGATGCTGTTCCATAGCGATGCAAATTTAAACCATTCTCACTGAAATACAGGGCAGGCACTGATAAGGTTGTGCCTTTTTCATAAACCTAAGATTTATGCATAAACAAATGGAGAAAATCATTTAGAATACTCATATAATTGAAATACCTTTTATAATAATATAAATTTCAATTACAAGATTACATTTGATGCATTGGATGTGCAATAATACTATTTTCCACCCTAAAGGATAAACATTTGTTAATGTTTACAAGTCAATTTATTATAGCATATGTTCACTTGTAAAAATGTTGTTTGTATTTTCTTCAATTTATGCCACTTGCACCTCTTTCAGAATCCTGTCCCTTATTAGCATGTAAAGCATATCACTGGCATTACACACCACTAGACTCCCCTGAGCCAAATTTGTAATTAACGTTATGGTGCTACAATAGCCTCAGCACTGAGATTGAATTGGCCCTTTCCTTTGATTAATCCAAAACTGACTTTGTAATGCCATCTAGTGAAGCGTACGTGTATTACGAGCATTGTTTTTTCAGTGAACGTGCGTGTTCACTCGGTCACATGTAACAGGCAGCCGATGAAGTGAGATGAGAAGGGTTGTGGTATGAGCACGTTCGGGAGGATTGTACACATGCAGCAGCTTTCAGTATCAGCTGCAGGGGTTTAGTGGCACAAGCAGAGAGACCAGCGAGAATGGAACCACGGTAGTCCAGCCATGAGAGCAGCAGAGCCTGAACCAGGAGCTGTCTAGAGGTTGGTGGTGAGAAAGTAGCAGATTCTATGGAGGGCTGTAACTGCACTACACACCAAACTCACTGCCACTAAATGGAAAGAGAGGGGGAGATTCTTAAAGCTAGAGGGATAGCGGGGGTGAGGACTTGGGAGGAATTACGCTCAATCTCAGCCAAGTTAAGCTTAAGATGGCAGACTGGCAGTCTGCATGAGATCTCCTTCAGGCAGGCTGAGATGTAAAGTGAAAGTGAGTGTCAGATGCAATGGAAAACTGAGTATGTACTGTAGGATTCAGTCCACTTTAGAGCAGTGCCTGAGATCATAAGTGATGTCAGGCTGGGAAGGAAGAGCTGGTCTGTTGTGTCAAAAGCTGCAGAGAGGCCCAGTATGATTGGAACTGAAGAGAGGAAGAGGCTCCAACTGACCGAAGAGCACTCTCAGTGGAGTTACCAGGTCTGAAGCCAGACTAGAAGGGGTTGAGAAGGTCATTTTGTGAAGTAAGAAAATTCAATGTTGTATGTGCCAGGGTTTCGGAGAGAAAATGGAATAAGGCAACTGGCTAATAATTCTGGAGAGCAGAAGGGTGCAGAGTCTGTTTCTTCAACAGGGGTGTGATTCGGGCTTCTTGAAGTCTGTGGGTGCAGTGGCTGCAGACAGTGATGAGTTGGTCATGAAATAAATTAATGCGAGCACTCTAGGTGAGAAGAACTTAAGGTATTGGGTACAGGGAAACAGGTGGTTGGCCAATGTAGTATCAGCAGGTGAGATATGATGGATACGTGGAGTGAACCTGGAAAGTGAATGTCGGTGAGAGGAGGCGAGTGAGTGGGTAGAATGACATGGTAGGATGGGGGAGCAAGGGGAGGACTGTGCCGTCTGAAAAGATCTTCCTGCTGAAGGAGGAGGGGCAGGACTTCAGAAATAAAGAGAAGCTGGAAAACAGTTTGCCTGTGTTCAATATGGAGCTTTGAAGTTTGGACTGAGAAAAGGATATTTTAGCAGATGTAAGACTAGAGAAGGTAGAGAGGAGAGATATGAAGGTGGACAATTCCACCTTTTTCATTCTGCAGCACAAAGTGTGGTTTGTGTATTCTGTAAACACACACACAGTTGCCACTTTATTGGGTACACTTATCGAGTACCAGTTAGGACCCAGAACAGTCTGAATTCTTTGCAGCATGGAATTAATAAGATGCTGGAAACAATCTGTAGGGGTTGTCCAAATACTTACAGACTGCATTATATATTCAGGCTAATGTTCATATAGTGTTCACTTGGACATTGGTGCATTTATTATGGGCTGCCATGCAGGATATCTTTATAAGTGGTACATTAACTGATTTTGTGCACTGCCAACAAGTCATAAAAGCTGCCTTTGTCAACTCAAAGATGCTTATACATGACTAATGGTTATTGGTAATTGCTAGACAATGAGATGCAAAAACAAACTATTGTATTATATACTTTTTTCAAGCCCTGAAATCATTGAGTGAATCAGAGTCAGATTTCAGGAAGCAAGTAATTATTTAAAAGCTTATGACATTAATAGCATTCTGCAGCCTGTTGCCAATAGCCATGAAACCCTTTCTTGACAGAATAAATCATTTGAGCCAAAATTATTTTTTTTTGCCAATAACAAAACAATTTATTGTGAATTTACAATCAACAGTGTAGTGACTTACAGTACATTCATTTACGTGCAAACACTATTTTAATTTCAAACATCTATAGAAACACAGAATAAATTCAAATACACAAATGTATTGTTCCCTGGAAATTTTAGGATAGATCAGACTCTTGTTTAATTCATGTTTATCCTTTATGGGTGCAGTGCAGCCTAATAGATTTTGAGGCATCTGAAAAACACACCTGAAATGTTACATTAAAATATTAATTATTAGGCAAAAGTGTATGACATAATATTTAAAACTATATTTAAGGCGAGACATAGTGCACTGAAATCTTACTTTCGCACATTCCAAATCTCAAAATCACAGTACACGGATGTACGTCCACAAAGAACAAACACGTGCTTGTGTTCCTGATAACACTGATGCGTAAAGACTGCAGCATGTCCGCTTCTCTGTTGCATATTAGACAACATTTAAAAGCTCATTTCTATATCTTAGTGTAATAAAACACCCAATAAGTAAAGTCGAACTCGTAAATCAAGATTTGACCCGCATAGTACATTAAAAATAAAACTCAAAGGATATACATTTACAGAACATATTGTTGTACTTAATTTGGCACATCACAATTTTCACATTTTGAAGCAAATCAGAACGGTATATTTCGTAAATGGACGACGTTTTTCATCGCTGGTATGGGCTTGTGTCGTGGTAAGATGTGCTCTCTGAAATATTTATGTAGCACCACTTTTTAGCGCACATTATTTCACCTCTCTTGTGTGACGCTTGGCAGTCCGTCACAACGTCCGTTAATTATAGTTAACCTAGAGTGGTCAGTTTCTATCACGTGCAGAGGAATGACTACTTGGGTGTCCTCCTGCTCAGGTTTTATGGCTCCAGAAAATGGACGTATTTGACAGCTATTCGAAATCGAGGGTGAAGAAATCCGCCAAAATAAATCCTTTAGCATTTTTCGGAACTCCCGTCTCATGAGGCAGTATAGAACTGGATTTAAACAGCTGTTGACATGTGCTAGACAGACAGTCACAGGGAACACATAGGTGTGAACAATGTAGTATGTTCTATCCCAGTAAACCACATTGAATTTGACTAACACTCCCCAGAATGTGATGGCATGGTTTGGCATCCAACAAAGAAAGAACGAGAGGACCACGATGGTGACAGATTTAGTGACCCTGGATTTCCGTTTAGGACGATTGTTGTTCATGCTTCGCAGTCGGATGAATCGCAAAAGCATCAAATAGCAGATTGAAACTATCAGCATAGGAAAAACAAACGCAATAAGTATTTTCTGAAGATGGTAGAGCGCTAGCCAGTACTGACCATCAGGGAACCTCAGAAGACAGAGTTTTTCTCCTGCTACATTTCTCACTGTGGAGAATATAGATGTTGGTGCTGTAGCCACGGTCGCCGCAACCCACAGTAGTGCGCTCACCCATTTCACCGAGCAGGATATCGGTCGAGTTCGGTTCTTCAGAGCTGATGCGACAGACCAGTAGCGTGTGATGCTCATGGCAGTGAGAAAGAACACGCTAGCATACATGTTCATGACGGTGACGGACAGAATGATCTTGCACATCGCATGTCCAAACGGCCAGCTGAAGTCCAGAGCGGTGTCCACCGCCCAGAAGGGCAGGGTCAACACAAACTGGAAGTCCGTCACGGCCAGGTTAAGAACGAAGAAGTTTATTGTGGATTTTTTCCTCCCTTGCCTTATCTTCATCAGAAAAAATACAAGCAAGTTCCCAACTAAGCCAATAGCGCACACCACAGAGTAAACTATGGAGATAAGTATCCTGAGTACCGGGCTCCCGTCAGCAGTCACATCTATGTCCTCCAAACTGCTGAACCTGTTCGGATCCGTCAGAGACCTGTTAAACTTGCCGCTGCCAGCGCTATGGTTGAAAATCTCCCCCATCATTTCCAATAAGAATGCGTTCCCAGGTGCATTTAGGAGCACCAGCCTGTTTGCTGATTGCATATCAGTAATTGCACGACATGATTTATGCTTCTTTTTGAGATGACATGGTGCCAAATGTATATACCTCCAATTTATCTCCAGGAAGTGGTCATTTTTGTAATGTCATAAACTCCCAGCCCTGTCGACCGTCTTCAGCGAGCGTTTTAATAGATGTGCCATTCCATGTGCCTGCCCCTGAAAGTCCCTGATTGGTCAAAAGTATTTTGATTGGCATTTTATTTGAAGTGCAGCGCAGGTACCGAATTTGTATCAAATGCAGTTGACAGTTCAAGATCACACTAGAACGCTTGCATCAGGTACCATTATTCAACAGGTTAAATATGGGAGTGACGTTTATGCCACATAAATTTAACGCTGATTCTGCTAGAGCGCTAAATAAATATAATGTGTTTCTTAACGTATTGTGTCTCGCTTAATAAAAGCACCACCCTGTATACAAAGTGCAACCAAAAAATATAGGCAGCATTAACTACTATTAATACTCGTTTAGAGCCTCAATAGGTTAGCCGAAACTAATGGAAATTTCCCAGCTAGCTTGTGCATTACTATTATGGCCTAGTAACGTTGTCCAGTAACAACTTGTTAACATGGTCAGTTTCCCCACTTTTTGGTGTGTGACCCTGTGATGCAGAATGAAAATTAAAATACAAGAAAAAAACACGAGCATTTAAAAGATGTAAAATAACAGTAGGCTGTCTAAATAATATTTCCCAAAAGTAAGCCATTTCCTCTGGTGTCCCTTCCCTTTATTCCACACAACCTTGCAGGGGTCAAAAATGCACTCCCAGTAATGGGACTAGTTTAGGCTAGGTAGGTGCTGAAGTGACAGCGCGCACTAAATGAAATGGCACCAAAAGCACAGATAGACTGCAGATGCAGATGCAATTATGTGCCGTCCTGTTTGAGAACACATTCCTACTCAGAAGAGTTGTTTAGAAGAGTTAACTGCATGTACGTTAATTACACGCTTCCAAATACAAGAAATGCTTTCGATTATAAGCAATTTCCATTAAATTACTTTGACAACGCATCTCTGTATTGTCTATTTTGTTTTACTCCAACTTGCAGTGATGAAGATATCACTGTCTGAAATGCAGCTCAGTGGTACAACATGCGTTTCCAAACCATATGGCAAATAGCTGAACATTTTTCTCATCATGATTTACAGTTAAGTGAAAACTGTATTTTAAACTCGAAATCCACTCTTGAATGCCATAAATAAAACATTGTCCGGCGCCTCAAAAGCAATAAAGCCATTATTCATAAATGTGTAATCTAATCCCTTGCGCACGTCAATTGTGGTATATTGACGACTTTCCACTAGAGGGCGCACACACTGAAGAGATGCACGAAGAAAGAAAAAACATGACCTCGTTAGTAAACGCCGACCATTTTTTTTATTAACCACTAGAATAAGCGTGACTTTGATTACTATTTTGTTTTAAAAAACTATTGTTTTTACTAGTCTATTGATGCATTTTATATTAAATGCTAATATTTAACATTGGCATGACACCTGTGGGACCGGTACTCCGTCCATTTAGCATATATAAGCATTTATCAGCCTTTTTAATGTAGAGCGACTTAAGTCCATACAGAAATGTTGCAAAACGAAGGATTTGTGCAATAAGGGATAACATGCAAATCTATTGGTGTAGGCCACGCGTTTTGCAGCGGTTAGCCGTTGTTTAGTTGCTTTGTCATTGAATTCTTTCCCCATCCCTTTCTCAGCGAGCGGAGCGCCATAGTGCCAAGAGCAAATTTTAATTAGGGGGGTCAGACCCCCCCAATCCCCGCCGTAATTCGGATACTGCTTAGAGTATATGCATTGAGCGTAAACAAAGTGGAACAACCATATGCCTTTTCTTTTGTTTCGTGCAGTGATTGTTTGCAATATCCAAAATACCATTAATTGTGTAAACCGAAAGCATATTAACTGATTGTCGGTCTCTGAGGTTGTGCAGGCAATTATAAGTTCGCTGTTTTCACCCCACACTTGTATTCGCACCGGTCTCTTGTTAACTTGACCCGTTCCCAAGGCAGCCGCGTGGTCAAATCGTGGTTAGATACAATTCATCACTCCATGTATTTGGTAAACCATCACAATGTCAGTCAATGGAATAACGCATGGCTTTACCCTCCCACCACCAATGGTGTCCTTTCCAATTAGAATAGCGTGCGCCAGTGCAGCGTGTAAATAGCCTACTTAACGTCCTGAAGCAGCAACAATACAGCCCTTAGTTGAGTTGAGAACTTTTCTCTTTTGTTTGGCTCTGTGGTTTCAATGAAAGACGCATTCAATGAAGTCCTCCCACAGCGCTCTTAGCGTTATCGAGGAGGCGTTTCTGTTACAAAGTTTGGTTTTCTAAGGGAACTTCAACAAAACTTCCATGAGTTGTTTGCGGTCTGTTGTTAGAAAAAGAAGGGAGATTCTTTTTGTCGGCAAAGATCAACGCAAAGAGCTTATGTAGCCTCGGAATGCGGAGTCCCGCATTTACCCTGAGGTCTGGAAGCTGAATTCTTGTACAACTCTGCCGGGTGAAGACGTTTATAACGGAGTCTAGTCCTGCCGTCTGTACTTCACTGCAAGGAGAAAATGCTGCCAGATGATTTTAGCTTGGGCAACAAGTTTAATAACAGATAGAACTTAAATGAAATGACATTCGGCTCTTCGAGAGGAAAGGAATAAAGTGGGTTTCCTTCAGTCGTGCTGCAACATGTTCATTCACTGGAGTTGTGGATTAAATATTCCCGGACCAACTTTTTCTCCCACTTACTTTGTTGTGGCGGCTGGGATCTTAGCCGTGCTGGAAAACGGTAAAACATTAGCAGTTGAAGGGGGATCAGGTGAGTGGATTCATTGTAACCTCATTGAATAATAGAGCAATCATATATGAAGAAGATTATTCTTAAATACTGTAATTGTTGCAACTCGTATTCTTTTGTACCCATCAGTTTTGTTTGAAAGCAGATTTGTTTTAGGTATTTCGGTATAAGATACGAAGAACAGATAAAACTAAATAAAATAGATAAAAGTATTAATAACACATGCATCTTTAATGTGCACACGTTGTTGAAACTATTTACACTGTCTTGAAGGCTACAGGAGATACTTGAAAACGGTTCCAGAAAGGGTTTTCCATAAACAGTCCTTCCCGTTGCCTTGGGAATGTTTTCCTGCTTCAAATACACAGCTGTGCGCGGAGTGGTGTCATTGGCGGCCTCGCTTGTATCCACTCTTGCTTCAGTTAGAAGTCTAGTTTGAGACTCCCGTGTTTAGTTTATCCCGCTGTTGACTTGTTTAGTGTAGGTTAAGTGATTTAGTCTGTTCTATCTCAGGAGCCTTCCCTTCCTACAAGTGGGTCCATACTTAATGATGTGGGCAATGGTTCGTGCCCCCCTTGTGTGCGTGCATGTCAGCTTGTCAGTAACGGCATCGCTGTCATTGCGATGTCACGTTTTTTGGCGAAAGCATAAGAATCACCTGAGCTAAATGCATATAGAAGGCTCTTCCTTTTTCTGTTCAGCATCATGGTAATATGGCACAGATGCGGCCATCATGATGTGACATCATATCAGCAAATATTTCAAACTTCCACAAATGAAATGCAGTAGTGCTCAATAAGTTTGCATGAAATGTAAAAATGCACATCCGCATATCGGTTAATAATTAACTGATCTGTAATTTACGAAAATAACGTTGTTTTTTTTTTTGTAATATGAATGTGCAAACTCAATGCTACAAGGGAAGTTAGACATCAGCAAATGCCTACTTTTAGCTGTTCATGTCTGTTTCAATTGTTTGTCCTTTAATTATGATACAAGCTTATGCCTGACTGAGTTGAAAAGCCCAGGCATACTTTGTTGGTCATAAGGACAAATAATAAAAGTAAAAAACAAACAAACAAACAAACAAACAAAAAAACTTTAAACTGTGGAAAGGTTACATACAGGTGTCAGTGTCTGCGCCAAATTGCATGTGGCAGCTCTTAATGAATATTTATTTTGGAGTGAGCTCCAGACATAGAACTGGCTCAATTCTCAATCTTGGCATTGGCCACTTGTATCAGACCATTACAAGCATTTCCTGCCTAGCAGAAATAATGGGGTTTCTGAGTTAGTTAGTTTGGAGTCTGGCTTGAGGTGCTTAAAGTGGAGATAAAAGTGGTGCATGTGCTAAGAATGGAAAAGATAACCATCAGGGAAGCTACCTAGAGCCAACAGACACCTCTCTCACATAAATCAGATTGGACAGAGTCAGAAGAGAGCTCAGGCTCAGAGTTACTGATTTCTAGAGGGGTGGGATCCATGGCAACTGGGGGATTGCTGTTTGTATTTTCATCATCAGTGTGGCCCGTGACCACCTCCACAGCCTTACATTTAGAGCAGGGCCAGGCTGTGTGCTTGGAGGAGGGGCAGAATCTATTCTGTGAGAATTTCCCCTCCCCCATCCCCCTCATCCCTCCCAGGAAATGCAATCATAAACTGATTTTACATGCTGTCTTCCAGACTGCCACCAATAACACTCACTCCCCTTTGAAAGACCGAGTGGCTTTTTGGCAATTCAGAGAAGTTTCAAACCTGGGGAGTGGGCTGAAAGTCATTGCATGAACATAACAGAATGGCTTCATTGTTTAGCATGCTTCCAACCTGCTACTGGAGGCTCTCTCTTTACAACTGCTTTCAGTCCAGCTCCACGCCAAAACTCCCTAAGGGAGGCAAGTTCAGCGCTTCGCATGGCCTGCTTCCCAGCCCCGGTGCCTGTGTTGTTTTAAGGTCTGGGATGTCGTTGGCTTTAATTTGTCTCAAGCGGCCTGATGCAATATTGTATATGTCTAAAAAGAGTTTATTTTGAGGTCACAGATTTTCCTGTTGGCATCATACCTTTGATGATGGCTTGTCTAACCTCATTTGTGCTGTATTTTTTGACAAACAAATTCATTCTGATTTAAAAGTAGGCTGTACTTTTTATTTGTTGGTACTTCCACTTCAATATTTTGGCATTCGCTGAGGGGAAAAATAAACGTTTGACTAAATTTGCAATTCAGGAGTTCATCTCAAACATCACAATAGGCCTTCATGTAAAGTTACATGGATGCATTGTCTTAATACAAGAGCATATTCATGTGGGCATCTATTCTTATTGTGAGTAATTCAGTCAGTGCACAAGTTTCCACCAGCATCTGGATTTTCAACATCTGGTTTAACAATTGAGAAATATAGAAAAATGACTTTTCTTACACTGAGAAGATCAAAGAAAGTATATTTAAGCCAGGTTGTTTGTGTAAGTTTTTAGCCACATTTCTTTCAAGGGCAGCTTCAGTCCTGTTTATATCATTTGACTCTGAGACAATAAATGGAACAGTTATATCAAACAATATGCAGTGCAGCTCTTATAACTACTAGGAGAAGAAGTCATTTGATCTGTTCTGATAGGCCATTTGTTAGTGGCTTAATGATCCACATTGCAAATTTAACAGCTCATGATACCACTCATCATACATTGATATACTACTGTGTGTCAGTTCTACCATCTCTTTTCTGCCCACTCATGAAATGAGACCCTCCATGTTGTCTTAATAGGGCCTGCTTTGTGGTGAGCATCCGAGCATAAAAAGCATTATTTTCATTGAACTGTGTCCAAATAGGCTTGTGGGTTTGATTGCAGTCTTGCAGATGTCTGAGAATAGTTGAAAATTCTAATGACCACAGATGCACTCATGCTCTTTCTCCCACTCCCTCCTTCCCTTCCTCTCTCTTTCTCCACCTCTCCCCCTTTCTCTCCCTTCACACTCCTTCTCCTTTTACATTATCTCAGTCTCCCACCTGCTTTCTCTCGTTCTTTTGGCCCCTCATGGTCATATTATTTTGTTTCTGAAAAATTGTGTTTTTATACTAAAGAGTAATACATTGAAATGTCAGTAATGATACAATGATTATTCTGGGTGAATCAATGATGGCAGATTATAAGAGATGGAAAGATGTATATGGTCAAGGGCACTAAGTGGGCTGAGCTTTTCAAATGAGAGCATGAGGGAATACAGATAAGCAAGCCTTAAAGAAGTTTGACACATATATATCATATTTTTTCATGCATGTGAAGGTCTTGTTTCAGCTTGGTTAAATGACCTGATAAATGTCTAGTTAAACAAACTCTCCCTTCTCTGTCTCTTGCCTCTGGTCCTCCTTATTGCAGGTGCTGATGTTCACAGGCTACCTCAGTATGAGGTGGTGCACCCCTCCAGGGTGGACGCGGCGGGCCGGTTTGTGTCAAACGTGCTCTCTCACCGCGTGAGCAGGGTGAAGCGGCGGGACGCTGGGGCGGGGCGGGGTGGCCCGGCCCGCGTCTTCTACCATCTTCAGCACGAGGGCCATGACCTGCGCCTCAACCTCACGCTCAACCCCAACCTGCTGGCCCCCGGCTTCCTCACCGAGCGGCGGTACGGTGGCCTGGACGGGGCCAAGATCCGCTCCCATGACCACGCCTTCTGCCACTTCCTCGGGGAGGTGTGGGAGCGGCGGGCGGTGAGGGGTCAGGCGGCCATCAGCACCTGTGACGGCCTGGTGAGTGTCCTGGTCCCTGAGCACCCTGGTCTCTAATTGCCCCGGTCCCTGAGCGCCCTGGTCTCTAACTGCCCCAGTCCCTTCCAATAAGACACCAATTGAAAAGCCGTCTGTCTCTCTGCAGGGCAATGAGTCCACACTCATTCTTCTAAAGAGGCTTTGCCACATAGCAGATGCCTGCTGCAAAAACAGAAAGCTGCGATTTCTGTGTTTGACTGGTGCTGGGTTATTTCATTTTTCGATAACAGAGTGACAAGTAAGTTTTATATGTTTCATAATGTAGTTAGCCTGGTCTGTTTAGGTAGCTGTTCCCCTCCCTGCCCCAGTCCTCAAACTCTGAATAATGAAGAGCATGAATGTCTTGGGAGGTCCATTTAAGAGCAGACTGTCATCCACTGGAGTGGACTTAAGCACTTAGTAGGTTAAAAAGAAATTATACTGGACCTCTGGGTGGCTTATTAGTCTGAGGCAGTTGCCCTTAATGCAGTGATGCCTCGCCAGTCTGGTCTGTTTTCTGGCTGTGGCGGTTTGTTTTTAGAGAGTACCAGGGAGTGCACGACTGCCAGTGGCTGAGGGACAGAGGTTTTGGGTCTGCAGTGAGTCCCCCGCCTCGTTCATACAGCAGCCCGATGAAGAGCCTGTGTTCTGCCTTCGCCAGCTGTGCAGTTGCAGTTTTTTAAGCTACATAAGTTGGGATGAATTTGAGTTTTCTTCGTGTTTTAGCAAACAAGAACACATTCTTAATCACTTTCTTAAAATGCCCGCAGTTTTGGAGTTTTTAGGCTTATTTTGATTTGGTACAGCATCTTGCAACCAACCAGAGAGAACAAATGTCACTTAATTCAGACAATGTTAAAATTGATCACCCCACTAGAGGCCCTGAGTGGACCAGTGTGTAATAATATATCATTATTTCTGGTAGTGTCACCATTCCAGTAATGAATCTTTGGATTGCTTGAGATTTGAATGATCACTGTGGCCTTGAGTTTGTTGCTCTTAGCTCTTCAACATGATGTGTTTCATCCCTAGAGGTGTGGGGTTATTAAGAGATTTTTTTTCTCAGGCAAATGTTAACCTTTAGTGACCGCTCTAATTCTGCTCACAGTGGTCCTAACCTTTGTGAATAAATCAACTAGGCAACATCTGTGTTTGATGGCAGTCCTGGAGCTAAAATTAAGGTGAGCTCACAGCTGATGTTGTTATTTGCCCCTGTGGCTGCATCTGGGCCTGACAGACTGTGTGGTGATTCAGTGTCCCATGGTGACCTTGTGGACCCCCTGCCCTCCCCAGCCCCCCTTTAACACCGAGCGCACACCACCCATCCCCTGCAGCACGGGGCCCGGTGACCTCTGAGCTGCTCATGGAAACACGGGCTGTTGACAGAAGAGTGCTTCCTGAAGCTGCGGCGGACGCGGAGCGCCAGCTCGCGCAGAATGGCCAACGAGAGCTTCAGTTTGGGATTCTTTTCCTAAGCACAGAACAAAAAATAGCTGCGGAGGATGAGCTTGAAGGTCAAGGATTTGGGAGTGAGCGGTTGGCTGAGGCTGTAGATGTGGCATAAGCGTAGGTTAGTTTGGGACATGGCGCTCCTAATTAGGGTGAACTCTGCGCAGATTACAGTGCTGACTCATGCTTTCATCCGCGAGGTTTTGGCTCCTAGCCCTGTAGCCCAGCTGAGAAAGTGAAGAAAGAGCGCTCTGATCAAAGTGTGACAGGGAATTTTTCCCTTCTCCCCTGAAAAATGCATTATTAAGAAATCCTGGGGCTAAGAAGGCATCTGCGCCAAGGAGCATCACAATACTGTCTCGTTAATCCAGTCAGCTGGCTCAAACCTTCCGCCAACGTGCTGGCCCTCTGAAGCGCTAACACTGACTTTCAAGTCTGACGGCTTTGGAGTCACCGTGCAGTAGTCGCATGGATTTTAATCGCGTTTCCAAATGTGACCAACCGATTTGACGTCTGGCACCTATCTGCGGTGCTCCCTGCACCTGGGACCCCACTGAGGGGGACTCGCCCAGCGTCTGGAAGCAGATGCTGTCCTGCACCCTCAGGACCTGTGTCTAGAATGCTGCGAGTTTTCGGCCCAGCTTGGTTGGACCCCAGGGCAGTGGAACGCGCACTTCGCCGTGTGTGGGGCTTGAAAATGTCCTTGGGGGAGAAGTCTGCGTTGAGGTGATAATTTGACACGCAGATCCCACCTCACCCCCGGGCCACTGAGATGAGATCGTGAAAGTATGCAGCCTCTCCTTTATCCATCACCATCAGCCACTGTCAGGCGTAGCAGTTTCTGCCATAACTCTGTGTTAGAGAACGGAGCTGAACTCCACTCTTCCCAAAGGGTATAACTTATGGAAAATAATAAGCTAAAGTTTAATAAAACATACCCCATAGTGTATTTCAACAATCCTGTTTGCAATGTATATCCCCCCTAAGGCCTTTTGTATGCAGACAAATGTTTTTCAGTTGACCCCTGCTCCCTCCCTCTCTGCAGACTGGACTTTTTAAGCTGTCAGAGGAGGAGTTTTTTATCAGACCCTTGGAGCCTGCTCAGAATGAAGGGTCCCCCCAGGCTCACATGATATACAAGCGCCACATCGCCCAGCCCCCTGCCCCATCCATACACCCCCTGCCCCAGGACCAGCGCGCCAATGGGACCTGCGGGGTCACAGGTAAGTGCCCTCGAAGGAGTGGGATAAATCCTCTGCAGCAGCGGCTCCTGGCCCAGTTCTCTGTGCAGCAGGAGAGGGGCTCCTCCGTTTGGCCAGAACGTCATGGCGAAATAGACAGAGTCGACTTTGTCGGGGAACATGAATCAGAGAAGGCAAACCATGCAGCATTCAGAGCCTGAGAGAGCTTAATTATAGGTTCTCTACATCTTGGCAGCCTCTCTCCTCAAGTGCTCCCCACACAGCGAAAGGCTCAACGTCCTCCATTAATTTACAGTGTCTGGCTTCTCTCGAGCGTTAGTGAGGTGCATTTCACCAGTGTGATGTTCCTTATAATCTCATTTTTTTGTGCTGTCTGTCCAGTGTACTCTGGCCCCTTGTGTGTCTGTGATACTGATAGAGCTTTGCTCTCCCCTCCCCCCCCTCCTCCTCCTGTCGGATGTGGCCGGGTTTAGTAAACAGAGTGACTCGTGTTTCTCGCGGTCCGTCCCCAGACCTGCGCAGCGGCTGGACGCGCGCGGAGCGCCAGCGGGAGCGATGGGAGGGCCGGCGGCAGAGGCGCAGGCTCCGGCAGCGCTCCGTCAGCCGGGAGAAGTGGGTGGAGACCCTGGTGGTGGCCGACCCCAAGATGGTGGAGTACCACGGCAGCGAGGGCGTGGAGAGCTATGTGCTGGCAGTCATGAACATCGTGAGTCAGCCGCGCCGCCCCCTCCAACCCCCCCCCCCTTACCCCCCTTACCCCCCGCAGCTCCCTGCTCTAGTTTAGTGATCAGGCTTGAGTCTCAGGTAACCTCTGCATCGCAGCACTGAGCCTGCTGTGCCCTCTAGCTCCAAGTTTGTGATTTGAATCGATGCATTGTCTCATGATCAGTTTGATCTGTTAATATAAAAACATCTGCTGAGTTGCAATACAATAATACTAAAGAGGACTTTTGGTGTATAAAAACAGGGGTGTGGATGGGCGGTCGTGTTTTGATTTCTTATAATTAATATTATTTTTGTGATTACCCCTGCCCTATTTCTGCATATTGAATTATGCTCATGTGTCACCAGTATGTAACACACAGGGAGCACTGCAGCTGAAGTTACTGCAGTCTTCTCATCTGCTCAGCCGCTACGAGAGTGACTGTCTCCCACACTTGCAAACTGACCAGCGTTTTGCTTAAAGAATAACCCACTATTACAGTGGACTGAGTCGGAGACACGTCCTTCATTGATGATAACTGGTAACCTGCTGAGTCCCGGTTAAATAGCAAGGGGGCTTGTGAACAGTGTTCCCCTGTAGAGCCTGGGCCTGGTGAAGTGGGAGGATGATGATCATGTCCTGCTGCTGTGGGCACCCAGTTACATCAGAGTCAGTCTATGGGTGTCGAGGCCGTGGAGCTCAGTCTTTGTTGAGTGAGTCACTCGTGAGCCGAAATTGGAAAGAAAAGAAAATGGCTTTTTTCATGTGAAAAATATAAGTAGAGAAGCAAAACGTCCATCGTGGACTGAGAAGGCAGGCCTTTGGTATTCACTGTGTCCCAGACCTCCCTTCTCTGGGGTATTAATGCTATATTTTATCTCCAGTGCTGCATCCCTGTGGATGAGGTGCAGATTTGCCTTTGTCCTCTTGTTATTTTGCCTTCCTGTCAACCACAACTTCCTGTGAAATGACCCTTGTTCCATCAGCACTTCCTGGATCTGCTCCAAGTCAGCTGACCCATCCCTGAGACTGTCACCCTCCGCTAGGAAAATGTTCCAGAACGCGCAGTGCCTGCCGAGGTTCGGCTGGTTGTTATCATTCTGGAGTCAGGAGAGGCAGTCACCTCGAGAGCGCTATCCAAACACAAGAGGGGTGCCACACTGGGGGGGTATGCAGCCCTCATTAACTGCCCCCCTCTTCCTGAACTGCTCGTTTAGGCCCCCTCCTCCATTTAAAGTGCCTGATGAAGTCCAGAGTCTCTCCTCCATATCCCTCTGTGGAAATCAGACAGACAAAAGGAGTAGCATGTTGCGGCTGGCCAGTGAGGTTTCCTCTGAAGGCACGAAATGGCCACCATCCTCCCAGCGATAGCTCCATTGTTATGGAAATGGCAGACGTGAACCGAAATAAATTTCAAAAAGGAAATGCACCTAATGGCTCCCGTCAGGGTACAGGCAGTATTACATATTGTTATTGCTTCACAGTGATTAGCACTTCAAAGCCGGGGAGGAAAGAGAATTTTTTTTTTTTTTTTGAGAAACTAAATGGGCTCCATCTGAATAGCGCTGTCATCAGCGGCAGCTGCAGCGCAGAGTAAACAGCCTTAGTTTTGCCAGGTAGGAAGTGCTGCCGTGGCTGAGCTCTGGGGACGGAGCCCGCGTGAGCACCATGGTGTGATTGTTCGGGGATCTCATCTTCTGAGTGGAAGGCATTCTCTCTCCCTGGCAGCGCGGGAATGAGCCTCGTAATGAATAAGTTCCTTCATGAGCCGCTCCTTCTGATGCGGTGCCCTCCGAGTTTCAGAGACCAAGCGAGCAGGAAATGGCTATTTCTCCATCACTGGAGAAATAGAACCGTGGAAACACGCGAAGTTCAAGGAAAACTTTGTAACAACCCACAATGTAAATGTATCTTTTCTTTAGTTATGGTTGTAATCTCTATAGGACCACCAGGTTGAGGACTGTTGAAGTCCAACCATGGAGATGATTTATACATTGGAGCTGCATTCAGAAATCTGACCTTATTTAACAGTGAAGCATAATGAAAAGGGGGATTTATTATGCAGGGTAAGCTTTTGCTTCTGAAACTACCAGACTTCTCATTGCAGTGAGATTACTCAATAATTCAGTCAGTGGGCTCTAAACAGGATGTTGGAATGTTTGAGACAGCATTGTCCACAGAAATAGATAAAAATGAATCAAATCTTTGAAGTAAATTTTAACATATGCAGCTAGATAATCTTGGTGGTATGACGGTCATTGTGTTTGGTGACCTAGTGCAGAACAGAAAGGCTTCTCTAAGAATGCTTCACATTATGATGGTCTGGACTAGCATGTATGAAATCTTTCTAGGTGCATGGAACACCAGTACAGTGCAGTAATAGAGGTAAAGTATCACTCTGGTCTGCTGTACAGAAAGCTAATGTGATTCAGAACTGAAGAAAAATCTATTTTCTGTATGTGTTTTGCTTTGTTTTCAGAATTTGTTTCCACAGAGTGTCATGGGACGAATGCAGTGAACAGTTAAGCAGCGATGCTGAGTTGGTAACAACTGAGAGCCACTTGTCCTGGAATGTAGCAAAGTATAACCACGAGTGAAATGTTAAGGCTAACCCAACAAGCCTATAATGGTGATGGTTAAAAAAAATTAAAATATTTGTAAAGAAAGAATTCTTTCATTCTGCTGGGAAACAATTTTTTGATTTGATTTTCTAGTTTATGACATTTCTTAATGGCAGTGGAGTTGTGGTGCAGAGCTGAACTGCCCTATATCTCCTGCGCAGTGCGTGGGTTTAATGTGGAGGACACCTTTCAATGAAAAATGCCCTCCATGTTAGAGATCGGAGAGAGGAGTATCACTGCTGAATAGCTGTATTCATCGGTTTCATCCATGTGACTTTTCAAGCAGCAATAAAATGAATCAAACACACCCACCATGGCCGGCGGCATCCTAACCTCTGGAGAATCCACTTAAAACAAGTCAATAGTTTTGATGGTTACAGAATGAAGAATATAGCAAAAACACTTGGAAATGTAGAAATATTACAACTTTTTGCCATATACCTGCTGCAACACATGTTTTTCCATATAAACTCCCAATTTTAATTTTTGTTCACCCAGCTAGCTGGTGAGAACTAGATAAATGTATCTTGTTCACAAACCATCCACTTCTGTCTCTTAATAGCTGCATAATGTTCACAACAGAGGATAGGCACTGCTCTAATCAATGTTCCAATGGAGTGCAGTGGAGAAATAAAGTGGCCAGAACACAGCTAGTGAATTCTAAACACGTTTATTGTCCTCTCAAAAGTTGAACAATTTGTATGCTGTGCAGAATAAAAGAGCAGTGCAGAAACCTCTTCATTGCATAAAATGCAATGGTGAGACAGACACGTTAATGTGGTTGTGGTTTGCCTTTTACATTCAACATTTTGTACACCTCAGATAACCCCATCCTTGAATAGATGCATAACAAAGGATTGACAGGTACCTCAGATAACATACGACATAACAATTCTGAACCATCTTTCCTAGTTTAACTACAACTAACTTTAATTCATTAATGTCATCATTGGGAAATGAAAAACATAGGACTTGCTGTAAAAATAGTTCCGTCATTATTTATTTTCTCTCTGAAGTAGTATTGGTCCCCAAATCATTTTCGCTGTCTCTAGTTACCATGGATACAGCAAAAACGCCTGACATCTTATTTTGAAGGACAGGAAAGGAAATGGGAAAGACAGGTTTCATCTTTCAGGGCACATCATGCTGCTCTCTGTTAGAGCCCACACGATCAAACCAAAGCTTCTGTAGAGGTGCTGGAGTCAGCTGATCTGCTCAGCTCCCCATTTGCACACTGTTAATGTGATGGCAACTGCTGTTACTGATGAAATGTGGCTTCCGTTTCTCAAATGGTGCAGTGTTACATCATGTCTTTGTGATGTTTCCAGTCTTTAGAAGTGTGTATTTTTGGCTCGTAAGCATAGGGGAATCGCCTCGGGCCCTCTCTGCATAGCCAAAAATGAGGCTGGTTTGGCTGATGTCTTTACTCACTTATGTTCCAGGTGTCGGGTCTGTACCGCGATGCCAGCATCGGGAACGCCATCAACATTGTAGTGGTCCGCCTTATCCTGCTGGAGAAGGACGAGGTAAGACTGGAGCACTTGGTCACTGCCCAGAACTCTTCCCACAATGCTCCTAATACCAGCTGCTAAAGCTACACATCCAGACCGGTTTGGAAATGTTATCAGGGGCCTACCTCCACCTTCAATGTGAAGTAAGGAAAATAGATCAATGCATTTTGTGAAGCCTGGGCCTCTTTTTATGCAGAAATACTAATCAGACATTTGAAAGCTCCCCAGCTAGCTTACCTGCTGTGAACAGTTTGAAAAACACTTAGCTGTGGTTGCACTTTCGCAATCTTGAGTTCAGCACTAAATTGATAGTTGCTGTTTTGGTGAGGGTATCCTCTCAGATATCCAGCATTGCTTACCTAGAGAACTACACCAAATGTGGCAGCCAATGCAAAGGAAGGCTCTGATTTTTAATAGACAGCATGTTATAATAGATTTCCATATTCAGCTGTCTTGAGTATTTGCACAGTGCTAATGAGGGCATTCGCAGGAATGGTGTTGTGCTTGAGGACGCGTGCAGCTCGCTGTGGGAGCGGCCTGGCTGGCGGTCCGCTCCTCACCGGCGCGGCTGAACGGGAATGCTGAGAATGAGGATCTGAGCGTGCGTTTCGCTGCCCTGGAGATCAGTCTCATTAGCCTCCTCCCTCACCACAAGCGACCGATGATGAGGAAGATGATTGATGGAATATTAATGAAGGGAAAAGAAAAGTAATGCCGTTTGCAGAATGATTAAAAGACGAGTGGTGCTTCCAGCTAATCAACGCTGAGTTGCACGGGAGGGTATTGCTCAGCATTGACATCGCACGAGAGCACTTATTTATTTTATGCAGAGTATGTTCTCAGCTCTTCAGAAATGGAGTGTCATAAGGACCGTTTAAAGCTAGGAATAGAGCAACCAGTGCTGTGGACTGGGGGCGAGGGGGTTGTTATGTCTAGAAAGGACAAGGGCATGCAGTACATAAGGGATCATGTTCAGCAAGCGAGTCCGTTGTTTCAGAAAAAGCCCAGATAGGGCGATGCAACAAAATTGTGTTTAAATTGTATGTATTGTAAATTGTATGATGCATATTTGTATGTTTCTAGCTTCCGCCACAAAGAGTCTCAGTGAAAAGCCACAGATTTCAGCATCCTAGTACGACAAACAAGTTATTTTACATTTTCAATTTTGTGTAGTTTTATTTACGAAAATGAAACTGGACATTCATATTTATTGTGAAGTATGTCCTGTTATAGGAGGCATTTTTGGACGTAGATGGCCAGTTCAATGTCAGCTGTTCCCTTGGCATGATCAGCATTGGCATATTTTCCTTTCTGAGCATTTTTCCCATATCACTTTCTTAAGTGTGACTGTAATGGACACAAGAGTGCAGTCTTGCTGAACTGCTTGGCTCTATAAAGTGCGGAGGTATATAATCTGATGTTAAACTCCCAGGTGTTCCAGGGCTGCAGTAGCCTGAGGGATGAACAAATGAGAAACGTGCTGATTGAACTTTCCAGATTGAAAAGCTCCAAAAATTTCATCGGTAGTGTTGCTCATTATAATTTCATACTGGACTGGCAGCTGTGTGTATTGTAACATTTTGTTGAGTTTAATCAATCAGAAAAACTGGGGAATCCTTTTTAAAGCACATTTACTAGTCTTTATCAATGTTGACAATGACACTCTCAGAAAAAACAAGTGTCTAAAGAGGTCCAGACATGGGAGTACCCTATATTTACAGAAATTTGTACCCATTGCTAGGAAATACATGATTCATTTGTACCTTTTTTATTGTAAAAGGACACACATTAGCGCCCAAATAGAACGTTATTGCACTTTCAGGGTACATTTGTGAAATATGTTTTTAAAGAACAAAAACGTGCCATTCTTATATTTTATTTCGGAGAGTGTATCAACAGTGTATTCTGTGAATGATCTATGATGTTGTTTTTCATTATTTTGAATTACCACCATATTCTAAAGCGTTCCAGGCAGTATTGTGCTTGATTTTTATCTATACCAGTGGTCTCAAACCCTGGTCCTGGAGAGCTACAGGGTCTGCTGGTTTTTGTTTTCACCTTAAAATCAGCACCCAATTGAGACCCAAGACACCAGGTGAGTTGAGTTAACTGTAATCAACTGCTCTAATTGATTCATGAAGTGCAGAGTCATTATGAAAACCAGCAGACCCTGCAGCTCTCCAGAACCAGGGTTGGAGACCACTGATCTATACCGTATGTATTTTTATTTTATATTTGCCATTATGAATCTTAGTTTCCTCTCCCATTCACTGAACAAATAAGTCGTGCCATTAGCCCTAATTTGTTACTGAGCACTTAGTTGATCATTTAATGCGGTTATGGCTCTCTTGGGTTTATCACACTGTATCAGGGGCCAGGGGTGCTTGGATGACCCTCAGTGGAGTTGAGGGAAATGTGTGTAACCTTAAGGCTGTTGTCTCCAGGACGACCTGAAAATCACCCACCATGCAGACAACAGCCTGAGCAGCTTCTGCAAGTGGCAGAAACAGCTCAACATGAAAGGGGACGAGCACCCAGTGCACCATGACGTGGCGGTCCTCCTCACCAGGTAGCCCCGGCTCCTTTGGGGCCCACCCCTGTGTTTTTGGGAATGCTCTGTGATGCCCACCCCTGTGTTTTTGGGAATGCTCTGTGATGCCCACCCCTGTGTTTTTGGGAATGCTCTGTGATGCCCACCCCTGTGTTTTTGGGAATGCTCTGTGATGCCCACCCCTGTGTTTTTGGGAATGCTCTGTGATGCCCACTTGTATGTTTTTGGGAATGCACTGTGATCCAGCTTTGGAGTATCAAAGCAATAATGTTCAGAATTTTTTTTTTTTTTTTTAATGATCAGTTTTTCTTTGAAGTTGGTATAGTGTAAGTTATTGCATCTTTCACATTTCTGGGCTGTTTTTTGGGGGGGATAAAGGCCATATCTAATCGGCTATGCTCCTTTAAACCTTGCCTTTTGATCTTCATGCACAGCTTTAGATGGCTTTTCTTCAGGAATAAGCCAGCGCCTCTCAACTGAAAGATGGGTGACATAAGAACAGGCGAACGAGAGGGGGCTGGTTGGGGGGGGGGGGGGGGGGGGGGCACTCATTATTAGTATCTTCACAAAACAATCATTCATGGCTTTATCTCAGTCTCCCTGAAGTGATGTATGTCCTCCTGTGAGGTGCTGTCATTCGATTACACCTCATTCTCTCTGGTTTTCCCTGTGAATGCAGTGCTCTGCCTGCAGACTTGTTTCTCCGTTGCTCATTTGCTTGACGAGCTTTATAATTAAAGTGTGTCATCTGAACCATAATTAGTGGAGTGTCGGTCTGTGGTGCTGATGTTTTGGGTTGGGGGGCTGTTACCGCATGCTGCTCCTTAGGGGTGGGCCTTTTGTTTCTGATGGGTTTGATCCTCGGCAGCTTTCTTGCACACGGTCGTCCCCTGCAGATTCTTTCTTTAATGCCTTTGTTGATGTGGATAATGGGAAACAGTTGGTGGCTGGTCATTTTACTCTAAAAAGCAGCTTGTGTTCTTCTTTTCTGGCCTCAAAATGAAGGGTGGAAGATGGACAATTAGCTGGAAAGCATTTCTCTGACCTAGACTAGCAAAAGTTTACTACTGGTCAACAAGTGTCAGAGTTAGCATGCTATTTATATATGGCTACTGATAACCAGCTACAGTAGACTTGTTATCTGATTGGTGCACTGACCTGGATGACTATCCTTCACACTAGACTGCTAGCAAAATATAAAATTCTCAGTGGCATTGAAAATGAAAAACGTATAAACCTGACATGGTGTATACCTGTTTTACAACCTTTATTAGTTTAAATTCTAATTCTAAAAAGCACTGAAAAGCCCTACAGGAGGCGCCATTTTATTCTGATTGTTTTTCTCCAGTTGGTTATTGCTATGCGAGTTGCTACATTGACGGCTTAATGACATGGTAACAGTCTTGTTTTCATTGAAAGGCACATGATTGGCTCTCACAATTCACAGATTGATAGCACACGGTGGCGTCACCTCTTAGGGATGTTTTTGGAATGGTCGCTCTCCCGTTGCCGTTATGGAAAGACGGGGCATGTCGAGGCGAAAGGGAGTGACGCTCCTCCCCCTGTGCCCAGGAAGGACATCTGCGCCGCCATCAACAAGCCGTGCGAGACGCTGGGGCTGTCTCACGTGGCGGGGATGTGCCAGCCCCACCGCAGCTGCAGCATCAGCGAGGACACCGGCCTGCCACTGGCGTTCACCGTGGCGCACGAGCTGGGCCACAAGTACGTATCAACCCCCCCCCCCCCGCCGCACGCACACTGCCCCCTGCCTGCCGCTGTCTGACACTGCACCCTGCTGCTGAAATTGCTCAGACAGACCCTGTGGCTCACATTTTGAGAATGCAAGATCACACAGAAACTCCTTATTGTTGTGGGTGGAAAGTTAGGTATTTGCTAAATAATTCAAACACCTTGCCATTGTCAAATGGGTGATTGGTAACACTGCACATTGCTCTGTGTTACGTTAGACAACACGCCATCTTGCTGAGATATGGTCTGCTAAGCTTTAGTTTCAGATAATTCGGGACACAGCCTGAAATCTGAAGTCGATAACTTCAGGCCTCGTCTGCCTGTGAAGTCATCCTAAGTTTAGAAGTGGTGTCTTGTAGAGAAAGTCTTTGAATTTATCTGAAACTTTGGATGTAAAATGTGCCTGTGGAATTTATGAAAACATATATATATATATTTCAATATTAATTTAGGATAATCTTTCTGTCCAGCTTCAAAATATAAATATTGTGTGACAGTGTGTATTCTACAGAGAAATGGGGACTGAACCGTATGAGTTTTAGAGAAATATGGAGAATCTGCAGGGATGGAAACTCTGCTTTGCTTTCCTGCCGTTTCTGTTTTTATCTTCAACAGTTTGGCAAGCTCAGCATACAGCAAATGTTACTCGCTAAACTGTTCTTGTGGAGAAAAACACTTACATTTATTTTAGTGAATTACTCAAATTATTAAAAAGTAGCATATTTCCTGGGTTTGGAGAGTCAAGAGAAATTTCCTCCAAACCTGCAGATGAAGATGATATCATGTCCTGCTCAATGAAATTGATGTCTTAATTATCCTTTCCTTGAAAAGGGAGATTTGGTTGTCTGTAGAGGACAAATAGCCTGCCTGTTTCACGTCAGCGTTATCAGGTGAATATGTATAATTTCCCTGGAACTGATTTCTCCCAGATTCCACTTAGACTTATCGAACACCAACTTTCGTCCCCAGAGAATAGTCTATATCGTGCATCTGGATGTTATCTAGGCTTGTGTTGAGCAAAGGCACGTGAGGGTATTTATTCAAGTCATAATCACATAGAGATAAAAGTGAAATTGAGGTACTGCCTTGCTTTCCCATCTTTATGCATTTCCTGTCTGAACTAAATAGTGTATCTCAACTACTTGGTTTTATGCTTTGACTGCAGTTGCAGGGTGCAGAAAAGAGATTGCTTGTTTTAATAAAGTGTATTTTTTTGTAGCTACTGAATGAGTGACTTTGTGAGTGAACAAGTGAGTGGGTGAGTGAAGGAATAACTGAGTGAGCATGTGAAAAAGTGTGTGGGTTGATGGGGGGGACAGCAGGAGAGAGTGAAAGATGAGTGTATGTTGAGATAGTCGAAGCTGCAGCCCTGTCGTACAGAAGGCAGGAAGCGAAGCGAAGAACAAATTCCATACACAGCAGGAATCCATCTCAAAAATAAAACTCAGATTCTCAGACTCCGGCACCACACACACATACACACTCTCTCTCACACACACGCACACACACACACACACACACACACACACACACACACACACACACACAGCCATAGCCACACAGATACAACTGTACAGGCACATGCGCATACGCTCACTGGGCCACACGCACATTAATCTAATCCTTCCATAACGTAAACAACTCAGGGCAGTTCCACTCCGCTTTGCACAGTAGCACATTTAATCATGAGAGATGAACAGCGCTAAGTGATGTAGGCTATTTCAGTACTTTTCAGCTGTGTTCATACCATTAGCACCATACCATTAGCACTTTCAACTCATCCAGATCGTTATTAGATAACTAGTTTAAATTGGGTGGATTGGTTAGATTTAGATTTAATTGTAAAATAAATGAAAGTAAAATGAATAAGCTCGACTTTTCGGTTTCTTTTATTTGGTTCACGTCTTTTCACGTTTTCTCAAAATGAGTCATAAACACACAGAAATGTCTAGACACCAGTGCGAGACATCCTATCTGTCTCGTGAAACCACCGTGTGAAAGAGAATTGTGAAGAACAGGATTGAAAGGAGTTGTGTTTGCTGGGCCTATTTGGAATAGGAATATTGGAAAAACTTGTACCTCTTCCTCTGAAGAATACTATTATTTTAGACCAAGAGTCAGCGAGAATAACTGTGGTTGTTGTGTTGAGAGCGAGAAAATCAGATAGAATAGTTGAATTTGTTTGTGATTTTCTTATTTCTTTGTGTGCTGCCATGCTGACGTGTGTTATGTGATTGTAGAACAGTCTGCACAAGAGTGTGTTTGTGTGTGTTTGTGTGTGCATGTGTGTGCGTGCGTGCATGTGTGTGTGTGCGCGCGTGTGTGTGTGCACGTGTGTGTGTACCCATGCGTGCGTGTGTGTGTGTGTCTGCACATCTGTTCACAGTGTAAATTAAGGAGCACCTCTCTGTAGTATTGGGAGCCCTGACAGCAATGCTCTTCATTGGTGCGGGTTTCCCATAATCCCTCTGCATTCAGTGCTGTCTGGGAGGGGGGGCCTTTGGGCATCCTGCCAGCCTCAGAGACAAGATCACCTCATTGTTCCACATACACCTGACTGGAAACTTGTGGTTGGAGAACTTAATTAAACGATTGCCAACAAATCACACCACTGCGCCTGTGGTTGAGAAGCCATACCATCACTCGTGTTAAAACATGCTTGGCAGCATCTGTGTTTCCAGGTGTATATTGTAAGAGTGAGAGATCAGCTTTTTTTAACAGTCTCTTTTTGTGTTTGCTCTGGTGTATGCAGGCGTACTGAACACGATGCGCACGCTACACATCAGTCCATTCGGTCTGGCTCTGGAAACACTGGCAGACATGCATCACAGGGGCCTGTGAAGTAATCTCTGAGTGTCAGGAACACATTGTTATGGAGGTTGACTGTGAGAGTATGACACCAGCACTAGGGGCCTGTCGGAGCCAGTGAAGACTGCGTGCCGTAGAGGCAGCCTGTAATGCTGGTGTGAGAATGAGGTCGCTCCTCTTATAAAGGCAGTTTGAGGTGATGTTAGAGGGAATTCTGGCAATCATTACATGCTCAGTGTTTGCTGGAGGATCAGGTGTCAGCCGTTGGTATGCTTTGTGGGAATTGGGAATGTGAATGTGTGTATGAGTTAGTGAGGGAGGGAGAGCACATCTGCATGCATACACCTGTGTGTGTGTGTGCGTGCATGCGCGCGCGCGTGTGAACATATCTCTGTGAATGCATGTGCGTACATATGTGTGCGTATGTGTATGTGTAAGAGTACGTATTTGGGGTGTGCTTGTGCACATGCATGTGCAATTGTGTGTGTGTGAATTGTGTATGTGTACACGTGTGTTTAACATTCACTCACAGTGCCCTCTTGTGGATGTGCTTTTACACTGCAGCTTTGGGATTCAGCATGATGGGAACGGAAATGACTGTGAGCCGATCGGGAAAAGACCTTTCATCATGTCTCCACAGCTCCTGTACGGCACGTCTCCACCCAGCTGGTCCCGCTGCAGCCGGCAGTACATCACCCGCTTCCTCGAGTGAGTGCGTGCGCTTCCGTGTTCTCTCTCTCTCTGACTCCCTCTGACTCTCTCTCATGCACCTTTGCCAGTGCCCCTCTTTTTCTCACCTCCCTCCCTCCTTTATGCAATGCCATTTCTACTGGTGCCATTGTAGTTGAATGCAAGGATCTCATTTCTTTGGGCTGCTGTTTAATGTGTTCTGATGTCACATTGTGCCAGGAATCATATTACATTACATTACATTGTGTACACAAGCCATCCAATGGCCAGCCTGCCAAGACCAGCGAAGGTGTCATAAGCCCATAATGCACTAAATCATTGCATATGGGATGGGAATTTCTCTAGAAGTGAGGGCTGTATGGTATTTTGGGTTTGTTGGTCCTCTTGGTCTCCTAGTTCATACTTGTAGCATTGAGTGTTCTTTGGCATTTTCCCCACTGAATAGTCAGTTCAGATGATGTCATGCTGGCCTTGCTCTCAGTGCTCAGCACCAGCCTCAGGCGCAGTATCTCGGAGTCTGAACCCCAGAGGCCGTGGCGTGGTGCCGGGAGGAGAGGGGAGGGGAGGGGAGGGCTGGGGCGGGGCGCGTAGGCCGACCCAGTTCAGGACCATATGGCTTGCATTAAAACCGCCGTCGCGGCTCATAGATGGGCCCAGAGTCAAGGGGGGATAACGCACCCCAGGGAGAGATCGGCACTCCGGGCACTGACCCGCAAACTGGTAACCCAATCTGAGCTCGGGCTCGTTCTTTAGGAGCTGAGTAACTGATTCACATTCACGCCTGCCTAGTGGCCCCGGTTGCTCCCGCATTTTTGGCTGGGCTGGGTCTTCCCCTCCCTCCACTGCTCCAGCTGGGGTTAAGGGGGTCACATTACCAGCAACTGTGATGTCATCTGGATCGTTGCCTCGGCGCCCAAAGGAAAGGGGATCTCTGCAGCTCTACAGAGATGTACACTGAGAAATCCCAAATGTTTTAATGTTTTCCAAGATGACACAACAGGAGCACAAAGAAAAAGGGTAAAAAGTAAGTTCGACTTTTGTGTTTTATTAGAAAATTCTGAAACTTAAAAGTTTAGAATATCCAAGTATTTAGCGAAATGTCTATGTGCAGTGAATGCTGGTGCAATTTAGGGCGCCGGTGGATTAATGAACAAATTTAGTCAGCAGCAATTACAGTGTAAGCATCAGCAGAATTCAGAAAGTGGTTAATCTGTCATTTGGAACATTTTTAATGCGTAAATCCTGACAGCTACAAACTGGTATGAGTGGAATCACAAACTCGACTTCAGTCAATACTGGATGGTTGCTTGATGATCTTTATGCAATCAAGGTCTAAGATTATAAGACCCAATGAAATCCAGAGTATATTCAGGCTAGAAAACCAATCGAAGAGAGGAGGGCAGGGAAGATAGACTAGGCAGAATTTCAAATCTTCTTTGAACCTTGATTATGGATTGGAAAATTTTAAACCCAATATACCTATTACCTGAAGATTAAATTCACCCCAATGCTCTACCCCATACTAAAGAGACTTAAAAATGAACAACGTACAATGAAAGTTGGCAAAGGCTGTATGAAGTTTTGCTGATTACACAAATTATTTTTTTATGACCATGCTTTCTGTTGTTGTTATTAGCATATCTGAACTAATGAAATGTAAGTCCTGTTGGAATGACCATTTTACATGTTAGACCATACACAGTCAGCCCAATTCCTGAGGTAAAATGTAGCATAGCGTACCGGAAACATTTAAAGTAAACAAATGACCCTCCTCCCAAAAGCGGTAGTTCCCATAAGTCATTCAGCATCCATGCGTAGACTGTTCCACACAGACATTTAACTAAATCTCATGCACATCAGACTGATTGCAGTCAACAAAGATGTTTATTTTGTTTTCATATGTAGCCTATTTGCATCTTTGTCTCCGTGGTAACTGCTGTTAACCAAATAAGTTACATAACGCATTGATAAGTGCAACATAATTGCTTGCTTGAAACCGTTATTAATGATCGCAGTTAGTCATGCTCATGAAGCCGCTGTGTAAGCTTTAGTAAGGCTTGCATATAAGGCAGAAGACCCAGTACTATCACACTGCAACCGTACAGAGTATGGAGCCGTGGCTGCATATGGCTTGTGTCTCTGAGCCAGTGCCGGCCTTTGCTGGTCCCCCTCCCCTCCGGCTAGAAGCCTGGGCGTGTTACTTTCATCTGAACTTACAATGCACGTTTTGTCTGAAATTGGCCTGCTAGTATTGGTGCCCGGACCAATCAGAAGAAAGTGCATGTTGCGTGCAGAAACATCACACCACTTCTCTGACCCCCTATGCCCCCCCCCCCCCCCCACCCCTATGTTGCTGTCAGAGTTTGGTGTGGCGGACATGTTCCTCTTTCCCCCTCTCTGCTCCCCGGCCTAGCCAGGTGCTTGGCCTCCTGTATTGTGTGCTTCTGGTTGTTCTGATGCTGGGTTGGAGGTGTTAGCTTATTTCCGAATATGGCTCATTGGGTGGGGGTTCTGTGGGTAGTGGATGCAATTCCGATGTTTCTCAAACAGGGGGTATGTTCAGACTGCACTACTCTACTGTCTAGACTAACTCAATTTTAAGCTTTTCATGAACATAATTATGAAATATGAACCTAGCAATTGCTGTGAATATAATTTGTTTTTGGTAGTGCTTTCATAATTTGTTTACAATGTAAAAACAGCTATTCCTGTTTTCATTTTCATCTGTACAGTGCAGTGAATGAGTGAATCATTCTGTAACTATGGGTTTAGTTTAAGTTTTTAGCAGCTGATAATAGACAATGCTTTGGTTGTTTCTTCAGAAATCTGAATAGAAGTCTTCTCTTTTGAGTGAAAACCAGGCCAGCAATTTCTTTAATGACATTACATTACTGCCATTTAGCAGACGTTCTTATCCAGAGCGACTTTTACATAGCATTTACATTGCATCCTTTTATACAACTGGATATATACTGAAGCAATGCAGGTTAAGTACAGCAGTGTCCTCCCCAAAAATGATGATCTGAAACAGGCAGAGTTTAAGGCCTGGGTGGAGGTATTCCTGAAAAATGCTACTGAAACAAGCCTGAAAGGTAATATCTCTTGGGAGTTGTGCCTGGCTTAAGCTCACCATTCACTTCACCATTCAGGTTGGAATACTCAGAGGTACCGACATTCTAATTCTTCGCTTTATAATCCTCGCTTTAAGCATTGGATGCTTGTTAGCATCTGATATATGAGGGTATCAGAATTCTAATTCAGCTGCATTGGGAACATTCTGATAGACCCCACAACACTGACGGTCAGCTCAGGGAATTCAATTTGCAGTTGCATATTCACCAGGCAGTGCCATCATTCAAATGTAAATATTGCAGTAGGGTCTGATTCGGGAAGTCTCAAAAACAACTTGGCTTGACCCTTATTTGTTCTTCTTTGTATTGGACATTGTTTTACCCTTTCCTCAGTGTGCAGGCCGGAACCCACTGAAAATCAAACTGTCTGAGTTCTTTTAAACATTGTTTTAATTCCTGTGAAATAATAAAATAAATACATTAAAATAAATCAGATGCAACCGCTTTTTCCCCTCACTGCCAGCTACCTCTTTCCTCGTCAGGATAATCTGTGTGCATCACTCTTCTTTATTCTGTCAGTGTTGACGGTTGTTTCAGCCAATGCTTTAAGCTTTGCTGCATATGTTCTTCTTTATAGAAATTTGTCACCCAGCACCGAACAATACCAATGCTAATGTAATGTTTAAATGTCACAAACACTTGGTAAGTTAATGTTGATGAATGCTGAGAAAAAATACAGACAAATAACATTTTCACATTAACTGTTATTGAAAGAAATGAAGAAAGTGAATGTTGTAGTGGCTGTGTACTTTACACCTACAGGCTGAAGAGTTTGTGTAAATGGTTGGGAAATGGGGGGGTATGGTAGGAGGACTGCCATGATGAAGTTTTCATGTACGCTCAATCACTCCCACACACCTGTTGAATGAGTGGGTTGACATGTTTGTGAATTGTGTTTGAATGCGCTCACTTGAAGCAGTTGTTGAAGGTGTGTTTTGGGAATTAACATTAAAGATGAAAGTGTGTGTATTTTAAGTATTTAAAAAAAAATAATATTACTCAGCATGAACCAGTACAGTCATTTTCTAAAGCAGGATTTGGATTGCTCTTGCCGAAGGGACTTCCTGCTGCTGTGATATTGTGCTAATTACTGGCCTGGATACAGTGGTCTGTGAAATAGCAGAAAATGCTTTTTTGCCAGTTTTAGGAATTATGCTTTTACACCGTACATAATTGCCAATCCCCGCATTTCTGCAATAATCCCTGTGAGCAAGACTGATGAACTGCTTTGCGCACAAACACACACAGTCACACAAAAAAGCATGCATACTCATAAATATCCTTGCACATGCTCCCACACGTACACACACACTCATACACACACACCATGTATGCTTGCTGTTCCCCCCGGTCCTGAGAGAATGGCTGTCAGAAGCAGCCTGTGCTTCTCTGCCAGCGATATGTAATGTGAGCAGCGCACCATTTACTGATATGGGCCTAATTAACTCATGGAGGATATCGCGTTGTAGTCTCTGCAGTACTGCCTCATTAGCAGAGAAGGGAATCCTGCTGTAAATGGCAGCTTTGTAAAGAAGCAGTCCTAGATTTGAGCTTCTGAAAGTCCTTCTTCTGTGTTTCTGACAATGCAGCCTGTGGACTGTGAAGAGCGGTTGCCTTTATCTGTCACACGCACCCTTTTACGGCGCTCGCTCTCATCTCCCTTAGGTGTGTTTCACTTCTTAGCTGCGGCTGAGCTGGATCCAAAGGTTTTGGCTCCTTTCATCGTGGACATCATGGCTTAAAGGAATATTACACTTTGGTAAAACACAAGTCATTTTGTGGAGCTTACCCCCTTTTTTTGCGTAGCGTGAATACTAGTGGCATCAGATGTCCCTGTTGACCATTAATAGCAGTGCTGCTCCTCCTGGTTTTCCAGTTCCCATTCCTGTTCACTCCTGTTCATTTTTGTTCACAGACTATCTAAGGAGGATGATAGGTTGTTAAAAGAGAGTACTAACGTCAAACGGTCACAGGTTTTTGGAATATCTGATATAGTTTCGACACTTTATTGCCTTATAAAAGAAAAATAAGATCTGGAAAAAGTTATGTTATTTTAACTAAGCGATATTGAAAATACAATGGGGTAAGCTCCACAAAATTACTTGTGTAATACCAAAGTGACATATCCCTTTGAGTCTCAACCTGAAACTGACCATTAGTCTGTCATAGTTCTTAAAGAGAGCTTTCAATTTCACAGAAAAGGGAGCACAGGTACTTGCTCACTGATGGATTAAAGGTCATACTCAAGGAGCTGACCAGTCAGAGGCATCTGTGGGCATCCACTGGAGAGCTCGCTCATTCTCTGAGTGATGGGGGAGTTCTGCTGGTTTGTGGTTGATGGAGTGCAGAGGATAGGGGGAACGGCTAATGGCGACAGGGAGGTGGGTGTGTAGTTTGCGGCCTGCTGTCTTTCCAGCCACATCGGGCCCTGAGTAATGTGTTCCAGCTGAAGCCCCGGGCCCCCAGCCCTACAGCTGGCAGCAGCCGTGCCTGGAACTGAGCCACCGCAAGCGCTGGCTTCCCCCTGGGTCCCTGACTGCACCAGCTTCTTAATGGGCTCCCAAGCATGTGGAAGACAAGCTGCAGGAAAAATGAGCATCTGTGTTTGAGAGAGTATAAGAGAGAGTGCCCAAGACGTGTGTGTGTATGCGTATGCGTGTGTGTGTGTGTGTGTGTGTGTGTGTGTCTTATGCGTATGTGTGTCTGTGTGTGTGTCTCAATCCTATGCGTGTGTGTGTGTGTGTGCGCGAGTGTGTCTTATGCCGATGCGTGTCTGTGTGAGTGTGTGTGCGTGTATGTGTGCATGGCTGGTGATGCTGTTGTTGCTCTGCTTCACAGCCGAGGCTGGGGCTGGTGCCTGGATGACGCCCCAGCGCGGGACGAGCTGACGCTGCGCTCCGTGCCCCCTGGTGCTCTGTACAGCGCCGCGCACCAGTGCCGCCTGCAGTACGGCTCAAACTCCCTCCTCTGTGACGACATGGACGTAAGACACACCCCCTTTCCCTGTCCTCACCCTCCCTGGGTCACATGGTCTCACCCCTCTGCCACACTCAGAGCATAGCTGCCCGTCACATCCCAGGTACCTATAGGAGTCTGCAGGCCTGGAAGGGTACACATTTAGAAGAATAAACACTCAAAACTGAATTTTCTAAAGATTTATCATAATCCCCATGCAGTTGTTTTAGAAAGGCATACACAAGGCTCTTGGCAGATTTAATGAGTTTGTTTTTCATGATTTCTGCTTCAAATTCCTGTGACTAATAGAACAAAAACTGTCGCATTATTGGTCAATGGAACACTTGAAGTCTAGAAATTATTTAAAGATTTAAAGCATATTAATGAAGCCAACTTAGCAGACCTTTATGACTAAACTCCTCTTTGTAAATATAAATGATAACCTTGACTGCCTCTATGTCCATGGAATTGTGTGAAATCTAGCTGACATTTTTTATTCCTGATTACATATGTAATAATGGGCTGCCTTATCTAAGACTGTATGTCTGTAAATTATTGATAGTGGGGAAAATAAAGAACAAGTTGGACCAATTCAGTTGAATAACTTTTCAAACAAAAACAAGCAGGAGCAAAAGTCAGGTTGTTTTTATTACTGTCTGCCTGTCAGGAAAAACAGTTTGATACCTGTATACTGAAAGGCTGTAGCACAGAGTGTGTTCTTTATCATGGGGATTTAGCAATAATTCACCGTCTTCACTAAAATCCTTATTTGCCTGTATAGTTTATAGAATAAGGCTGCCAACCCATTTATATGTATGTGCACAGAGGTCTCTGGGGTGTTCCCTGGACCTTGGCTAAGCATGAAGCTTCCTCCCCCCTGTAATGGATTTTGACAGAATATAAAGTGCCCCATATGTGTCTGCTTAGAGCAAATGGAGCAATTTGTTTAAATCACCACTACTGTGGGAACTTGAGTTGGAAGATAACCCTTTTTCTGTTCTCATAGTCAAAGGGCCTGGCCCGTCAACAGATACAGGAAATGTGTTTTCTTTTAATCACCTGTCTCATGACGCAGTCAGCCGTGAATCTTTCAGTTAGTGCCTGTACACATTAACTCGCTGAAGAGGGTCTGTGTCCCGAAACTTTAAGAATTCTGCAGTTCGTTAAGCTCCTGTAACACCACAGGGTGTTCAGGTTGTCTACCCTCCCTGCTGTTTGCTAAGCAATTAGAACTGATCTCATTATGTAACCATTTCGCAAGGCATGCAGCGTCACAGCCGTTGAGTATTAGTGGGTGGGCTTCATTGAGCCTTGGCGTTAAATCGTCCTCCAGACTGCAAGCATGAAGTCTGCACAAGTCGCTGGGCGCTCAAGACAGGCACGAGCCTTACAGTTTTTGGTGGTGGTCGCTGAATGGGAACAGGAAATGGGCCACACACAAGCAGCAGGCCAATTTAGGGATTTTTTTACAGCACTTCCTGGTCCATGAATGGTTTAGCATGGCGTGGTTCACATGTACTATGCTTTAATAGACTGGAAAACAAATGTGGGACAGAAATAAACTCTTGGTCCTGCTATTTCACATGTCTGCCAAGTCTGATGGGGAAAAGCTGAACTTAATTTATATTTACTGTCCTCCTGCCCAAAAAAATGCACCCTGCTTTGCTCACAGGATATAGCTGTCCGCTACCCCATATGCTGGAGAGTGTTCACAAACCCACATACTAAGAAGGAGGTTTCAGTTCTGAAAACAGTTCTGAAGGTTCTGAAAACATGGTCTGTTTGCACATGTGAGCTAAACAGTTGCATTGCAGTGCTCAGAAACAAAACCTCACCGATGTGGCATTTTTTATGCAGCTGGAAAATTCTATTGAGCATTTGTGAGCACAGTCTCTTCACATTTGGATGCCATTCATATGTAAACCTACCATATGGCCACAAATCAACTGTTTGCAGAGAAGGCATTCAGTGTCGACTTGTTCTGTGGTAGTTACTGTATATCTAGGAATGCATGGTAATGTTGGTGTTGTATCGACATCAGCTGTTAATATGAAAACTCATTGGTATCAGACCAATGCTAAGATTTTGGCAGATATGATGGTTCCATATGATGAGGAAGCACACAGGGACCAAAGAGGTGACACATTTGCCTTAGAAATATCCATAAGAACAACCATACTAGAAGTGTATAGTAAGAGCATCGCAGAAAGCTTTGAAAAAGCTCCACCACACTGCACTGGCACAAGTGCAGTGCTTAACATGGTCTATAACACTACATCCCTCAAGTGTAAATGACCTTGAGCTGCCAGTAGCCAGGCAATGGTGCATCCTTGTTCCGGGAATCAAAATGGCTTCTGAGCGGGGTGGGGTGTTTCAGTGTGGAGGGGTAGAATAGCATCGGGACTCATAGCCTGTGATGAGCGTGGCACCTGCATCCCTATCTCATCGCGGAGATTGTCAGAAAACGTAGTGAGCTGCCGTCACAGTTGGATGGACCCCTCCGATTACATTCCCCAGCAGACGGCTGATAGCTTTCACCCTCATCGGTCAAAATGTCATGGGGGAAATATCCAAGGAGCCAATCAAGCTTGAGCATCCACTTCCCCCCGATAAGTCCCGAAGTTGACCTGCGTGCTCTTATCTGACTGACCCGGTATTGAGACGGCTTATTATGGCGCTTGTGGCGGCTGGAGATGTGGATCGAGCCTGCCTCTGTGGTTCTGAGCCTCAGTGGAATCTGCGACACTTGCTGTCAAATGTCAGCTTTGTGTCCTTATCTACATCCCCGCTAACAGACACAGGACTGTGCGCGGTGGCTCCTGGTCATCTCTGGAGGAGGGCTCTGTAGTAGAATTGGCCCTCTGACTCCTCTTCAGTGTTCGTACAAGAAAGACTTCTGCTGAAGATAAGAAAAAGTCAGTGTGACTAAATGAAATGTTCTGCATTCACATCTGGCACAAAACAACCTATCTATAGAGGATTAGTAGGAGTGAGTGCAGGGTGCCGCCCCTGCGCAGGCCGTGAGGTTGAGCTGGTGCTCCATGCGTTTAAGGCCTGCTTCAAACTGCATTTTGCTAATTTAGTACATTTAATTTTCCATCTCTTTAATATACCTAGCATTTCAAGGGGAATATTGCTGGTGGGTTTGATATTTTCCACTACATTGTGTGTGTCAGACATGTGGGGACCCTTTGCGTCTGTGGACAAGACCCGTGCCCCCCTCCATCTGTCAGTCGTGATTACTGGAGCACTCAGCCGAGTGTATTAAAAGCAGTTACCAGCATCTGGGGCCTCATGCACCTAAGGGAGCTATACTATACTTTCAACTAAGAATATAAGCATTTAGCCCACGCTGTTATCCAGAGAAAAATACACCGCTCACATTCTATACATACAGTTCATTTATACAGCTGGGTATTTGCTGAGGCAATTCAAGCAAAGCACCTTTCTCAAGGGTAAACCAGCAGTGACCCTGGGAATTGAACCTACAATCTCAGTGACGGAAGCCTTGTTTCTCGACCACTATGCCAACTGCCGCCAACAGACACAAAGTACATGTTTCGGGGGTAAACGTGTTGTAATGCACTGTGCACACAGTCCTCCATGGGTATTTCACTGTAATGAAGATATCGGCTAAAGAGCCATCACAACGTTTTGCCCTCGTCCTTGTGTTTTACCACGACACTGGTCATTTATGCTGTATAGAGGATTTCCGACATTCTTTCCCTTCCCCTGTAATTTCACAGTCAGTCGTGCATGGGCCAGGAGACACTTTCACAAGTGCTTTTATATTCTGCTGTATTTCAAACGGTCCTCTGAGAATAGTTTTGCAAATATCGTTTAGCTAATGCTTCTTTGGTAATACCCTCTGTGCTGTCCTCATAGTATTGCAAAGGCTTTTGTAGTTTTACTTGGCTCTTTATATTCCGGAGTTATGTTACTTAGCTCTAAAGAGCATTTGTGCTACATTCTCCCTGGAATAGCCCAACGCTTGTCCCAGTTTTCCCTCTCCAGTCATGTCCCACCATTGCTGCTACACATGTAACAGATGTGATCTCAGAGATCCCTCAGTGTAGAGCACAAATTGTATTAGACACAGTTTTACAATGCTAGAATTGTTAGCTTATATAATGTTGACCTTACCCCAGTGTTGCACTATTGTAGTTTGAAAGTGCTGCAGATTGTGGGAGTGCACACTGTTCTGTTCTACAGACATTTCTGTGTGGTTTTTGTGTAACAATGTGTTTTCACACACTTGTTTCTAAAGAAATTAAGGTATTGTTAACCTGGAACCTGATCAAGTTAATATTTGGGTGTTAGCATTAGCAGTTACATGTGTATAATAGAGCGTTCTTTGAAACAGTTCCATCTTGGCTGATCAGATGGTGTTTGCCTGGTCATTTGAGGGCAGGCACGAAATTGAACTCCTGGTTAAACTATTCAAGTGTTGGGCCGTTCTCTCACACACACCGTCTGCAATGCTCATCGACGTGCGTCTCTACTGGGGCTCACAACAGAGCATTTCACAGGGCTTTCCAGGATAACTGCGCAATACACCTGGAAAATGATGAGATAAACAGCAGTGTTTTTGCAATGTTCTTGTGAGAAACAGCCTTCTCCTATTCCAAAAGGACATAAACATGATCAAAAGGATATGTTTTTATTTGTACTATTTTTTGGGAACACATGATTTTAGTGCCTATGGCCACCTGTGTAGACAGCATAGGACAGTGTAGTCTCCATTCTATCAACATCCATCAACATCCATCAAATACTCTGTGTAATAGGCTCATGATGAGGACTTTCATGACTCACTGAGTGCCACTTGTTTGGGTGAATGAACTGGAGAATTGGTTCACACATTCAGTGTGCGAGCGGCTGCAGTGCAGTAGCTTACCCATGCGTCCTAGGCTCTATCAGACCGAAATGATGATCCTATATAACAAGAGCTCTTGCACCCTATGTTTAGAACAAAATGGACCTTTCATATAGAGGCCATAGAATGGTCTGAGAAATCGCAAGAACTGGTGCCCTTCTGTGATGTAGAAAGGATTTGGAAAACATGAATGCATGTTAAGGTAATTATATTGTTCTGTATGTTGCATTACAAAAGTATTATTATTTCTGTCACAATTACTTATAAATAATACAATAATAATACAACAATAAAAATAATATTTTATTTATATATTCAATATATTTATATTTGAGTCCGAGCTGAAGGACTGAGTAATAGACAAATTGTAAAATCAGAGAGTGATGATCTTTTCTCAAAATATGCATTGATTGGAGTTAGTATGTGTTCTAAACATCAATAGCTGAAAATATTTATTATGTAAAATTTGGGCCGTCGAAAAATGATGTTCCTTGTTTCTGCAGACTGTTCATTAGAGATGAATTTCTATTTATATTGATGGGTGGCCTTGTATCATAATGGTTATGTACAGTGACTGGGCTTGTAACTGCAACATTGTAGGTTTGGTTACCAGGTGAGGCACTGCTCTTGGACACTTAAACAAAGCACTTAACCTGAAATATGTCAGTAAATATGCAGCTATATAAATGAACAGAATATTATTTTCCTGTAAGTGCTAAGATCACATGGCTTGCACGATATTGGTAATCTTACCACAGCTGCTTCTCCAGAGGTTCTTTTGCTTTTCTCTTGGGTGGCAGAGGCAGACAGGAAGCTGTGATGTCAGTGATATTTTTTGGGGGGTGGAGCTTTGACTGGGTCCTTTGTCGTTGCTTTGCAGAGTGTTTGCAGCACGCTGTGGTGCACCGTGGCTGACACCTGTCACTCAAAGCTGGACGGCGCTGTGGACGGGACCAAGTGCGGCGAGGACAAGGTCAGTGAGGAGCCTTCGCTGTGAGCAAAGCTAAACCACTGAGTGAGGGGAGATCAGTCAAAAGATAGATCATCGGGTCTTATGCTAATTGCACCCGGGCCAGCTGTGGCCATAAGTACTGCAGGACAGCTCATGTTTTTAGCAAAGCAGCGTTTCATTCATTGCTCAAGAGCGACTCCTCTGGTCAGTAGGGGTGCCTGCAGTCCGCCTGCATCAGCTGTGCTCATTGCCTGGTCCCCTGACAGTAACTGCACAGCTCAGCTGTTGAATTGGAGAGAGAGAAGAAGCAGCAGCTGGCTGTTCATATTTCAGAGAATACTCACAGGAGTAAGCACCTTTCCAAAGTGACAGAGGAAGTCGCATTTACACGACATGCCTGCTGGGCATCCCGTATTGGGAATGAAAAGAAGGAAAGGCAGATCAGACGAAACTGGTGCCCTGGGCTCTGCTAACTCCGCCCAGTCCAGGTGTGTGGGCTGCAGCCCATCTGTGTGACTGTGTGGACTATGCAAACCATGCAAATCCCTCCAACCGGGTTTTTTATTTATTTCGTACGAATATGGACTGCCCATATTCTCAGCGCTTCAAGGCCCTCTGTCGGCTTGCTGTCCACCAAGGTGTGTAGTGCGTACTACTTTCAGCTGAACTGTGCAGTCATTGTGTCAAAGGAGCCCCCTGACGCAAAGCTGGTGTCAACAAGACTGCAGACATCTGATGAAGCAATTGAGTCACTTGTGTAATGAGACAGGGTCTCTGAAGATCAGTGAAACTCTCCTTCGCTGGGTGATGCCACTGCCGGTTATTTTTGGTCAGCACTGTGAGTCAGGATTCAGTCTAGGCTTTTCTAGTGTACAGAACATACTGGCTTTTTACTTCCTGAGCTGCCTGAATCCCCAAATAGAGAGTCCTGACTTCTGCCTGCCTGTGTGTCTCACTTCCAGTGGTGTTTCAACGGGGAGTGTGTGCCCATGGGTTTCAAGCAGGAGAGGGTGGACGGGGGCTGGGCATCGTGGGGCGAGTGGTCGCCCTGCCCCAGGACCTGTGGCGCTGGGGTGCAGAATTCCCAGAGGGACTGCAGCAACCCTGCGTGAGTCTCCCACTTGCACACACTTTCATTCAAGCTCTTGTCCTCCATACATTTCACTCTCTAGCAGGTACCCTTCTGTAAATGTGACCTGGTCAGCCCTGCATATTGGTGGATACAGTGATTAACAGTCACCATTCGAGGTCAACACTGGCACTTTCACACAACCCAACCTTTGAAACCCATCAACGGCCAGCGACCTGTAATGACACTCGGCCATTATCTAGCAAGTTGGCGCAGTTGGCTGGCCATTGCTGGTGCCCAGTGTTCAGTAGGAGCATTCTTGTTGCCCCTTTGGGTTGCCAAAGAGCCACCTTAACATTTGCCCACTGAAAAAAATGTCAAAAATTTGACCAGCTGGGTAACATTTACTGGGATATTCTACCGCTTTTGCAGCTGCCAACCATCTGTTTAACTCTGAGAGGTGGAAAGTTTTTGATTCAGACAGCATATTTTGTCTACCTTTGACTCTAGCCAAAGGTTCTGTTGCTTCCAGAAGGGAGTCCTGGAGAATACGCGGAGTGCTTGGAACTGCGCTGTACTGCTTCCTGTAAAACATTATTGGTCTTCTTGTGCACAGACAGTGATCAGTCAGAAAGTATAGTTATATAGTGAACATAGAGTACATTGAGTACAGTGTACTGTTCTGTGCTTTCTTTCATCTTCTTTGTTTCCACATTCGGGAGCAGACAGTTATTACATATAATCAGCAGAATAAAGCCGAGTTGCAATTTAATTCATTTCCGTGAACAAGCAGTCAGCGGTATCTAAATGGAAGAGATCAAGGGTCCTTAGCTGCAAATGGGTCACATGTTGAGCGCATACTAGGGCCATACTACATGATATTTTCATCAGTGGCATGGATGATGTGGAGCAGCTGCACTGTGCTCACCTCTGTCTCTGAGTAGCCCCCTTCATCCTCCCCCCCTTCCACTCCTTAAAAACTGACTGACGTACTGCGTAGCCCCCTCCATCCTCCCCCCTTAAACGCCTTAAAAACTTGCTTACATGCTACTTCTCCTGGGCTTCCAGGATACTTTTCATAACTGTGCAGTTCTGTGTCTTCAAAGATCTCTCATGGAGTTTCAAAGGATCCATCCATTTTCACCTTCCTGAGTAAATCTGAGGTAATATCGCCTGGTGGTGGAGGGACCGTATGAATGTAGCAGCCACAATTTGAGGTGTTTAGAACTCTTACCCTTATACCCACCAAAATAGCTTGATCTTCCTAAATATCAGTACAGTACAGTATCTGTCTGGATGCATGAATACAACACGTTTTCGTGCTGTGCCAGACTGTGTGCCTATGTATTTATGTGTGTGTGTGTGTGTGTGTGTGTGTGTGTGTGTTTGGGAATAAGTGCGTGTATAGCATTGCTTGTATGCATGTGTGTAAGGCTGTATGTAGTCAGGTCTTTGTCTTTGTGTGTGTGTGCGTGTGTGTGCTTATTTGTGAGCATGTGTGGAGCTCTGCGTGCTTTGATGTGTGTGTGGCTATGTGTGCACATATGCACATTTGTGGCTGTGCATGCATGCTTATGTGTGCAGGTGTATCAGTCTACAATCTTACTTTCTCTATTTTCGTGCTGAATTTTTAAGCGTGCCAGCTGTTACTCTAACAGCAGCATAGCAGTCAATTGAATATGCAGTCACTGTAAGATGTGCCCAAAAGGAGAGACCAGGACACAGGGGGAAAGGGGACAGGCAGTCTGCTTCCTGCCACTGCTCTTAAATGGCCATGCTGCTGCAATTACACTCCTGACAGAATTGTCAAATATTATTGGTCTCTATGAAGTGATTTCTCAAAACAGCCCTGATCAAAAGAAACAAGGCCAGCAAGGAGCTGCCCACGCAGCTGTTCTGTCCTGTTCCATCCTGATCAAACACCCTCTTCATGAGAGAAACCAGCTGGGTCAGGAGAGCTGACGTCATAAGACTTTTTTACAAGTAGCACAAAGCCTCAGACACAGTTGTGCTTATTAAGGGGCCAAGCACCGAAGGTGTGAGGCACCTCATTGTATTGCTTGGTATTATCATTAGACTATCTTCCACCATTTTTTTTAGTTCTAGCAAAATTGCCTGGTTGCTTTTTATGAAACTTTGCATATTAATTGAGGGTTCTTCAAACAGCGATTGAGCGATTTTGATCTCAATTGGGTGCTTGGTGGCCTGCCAGGAAACGGCTAAAAATGCTAACATAGCCATAGCTCTTGGACCATTTGACCGAGAATTAAAATTCTGTTTTTTCCTAGATTCATAGAAAGCTAATAAATCGCAAATGGTTTGAGACAAAGAGATGACATTTGGAGTGTCATTGTATTGATAACTCCACCCTGAGGACAGCCCTAAAGAATTGTCGCATTTAAACTACATGGTGGCTCTAAAGAGCTCAATGTCTTGATTTGGTTTCCATTTTGGATTTAGTTTTGTGTGCGCCATTTTTCCCTGCAATCATCTCATGCAAACTTGCACACTGATAGAAGGTACATTCCAGCCAGGACTGACCAAACTGAGTGCTGATTGGCAACATGGTGGCGCGATAGCAGTCCATTTAAATTTCAGTATTTAAACAATAACACTTGTGCTGTTTGACTTGGGGACCTGGAATTAATGTCAGAAGATCCTGCTCCTTAATTGGAACTTGCATGATTTGTATGAAACTCCTGAATGCCTTTAAAAGATACATAGATGAAGCTGCTACAATTAAAATCATGCCCACACAAAGCCAATACATTTGCATGTGGGTGTGGCGTTTTACAAAAAAGTAAATAAATCCCAGATAGACACAAGGGTGTCTATTGCTAACTCCATTCTGAGGACAGTGCTAAAGACTTGCCCTGATTGAACCACGATGTGGCCTTGTAGGGCTCACCAAATTTGGCCTAAACAATGAAAAGATTGTTTGGTCAGAAATTATTTGAGGTTGTAAAACCCTGTAAATCATAAATACTGTATTTACAAGGGTTAATTTTGGGAAGAAATGTGTTTCATAAAGTGCAACCACACAGCTGCAAGATGTCAAATTAAAAAGGAAAATGAACTACCTACTCAGACATGGCCAGTGTTTGTGCAGATCCAACAATATCTTTTGTCACCATCACAGTGACAGTTTCAGCCAGCCTGTAATAAAACTGTCAGCCTTCCTTCCTCTCCTAGGCAGATTTCTCAGTCCGTGAATCCGTGTTTGTATTATTTTGTTTCTTGCTGTTATGGCCTTAATACACAATGCAAATCCTATATTTATTGACTAATTGAGCGTGTCTTAACACTTCTCTGATATATACACAGCTCACTAATTTGTAGGCCTTTTTTTAATCATTATTTTTATAGGCCATATAGTAGATTTTAAGCTTATCAGTTAATCATTATTAATTGATTAATGGGTGCTGACGATCAATTAAAAGAATTGCACACGATTTGCATCCCTAGTGGGTTTACCTTAAAGCAGAATAAAAGAAAATTAACCTTTAACCCTAACTGCAGTGAATTTTTTTTAAGTAGTGTACAACAATATTATGTTACGCTTCAAAAATAACATGATGCAATATGATTGCAATATTTTTTTTCTCAAACATTGCGGAGTACCAAATGTGGATATATAAGATCAGTGCAATAAATGCAGGGCTTGCGCGTGATTGTGCTGGCGGCTGGGCATTTGTGACTGAGCGCTTTCCCCGCGTAATTGCTGCTTGTGACTGTATTTATTTTTTGTATTCATAAACTTCTGCGCCTGGCTAAAAAATGGGACTTAAAAATGCATGTCACAATAAAAATCCTTCTCAGAACACCTTTGATATACACCTTTGATATGCTTTGTGCATCCTGGATGTGTTCATTAAAAGAGGACCTGGTGGGACAGAAGCGCCTCTCACCTAACTAAGCCTTTATCAAGATTAAAGTTAGCTCAGCAGGACATCACACTGTGCTTTTTTTGGCTTGAGGTTTGAATGAAAAAAGGAACAAGAGGAAATTTGTGCCTTGCATGGGCTGGAATCGAGGCGCATGGACCTGGTCTGCTGATCAGTGTGTGTCCTTGTGCGTGTCTGCCTGCATGCTTGTGTGCGTGCGTGCTTGCGTGTGTGGTGTGCGTGTGTGTGATGTCGAGAGCGCGTGTTTTGGCTGCTGGCCATGGGAGGTAACTGGACCCAGTGGGACTTCATAGGTTGGTAGGGATAGCCAGAGACAGTCCTCCTTTGAGATATTCAATTACAGTGGCAGTCTCTGCTTCATGCTTAGCAACGCACGCTAAGCAATGAAGCTTTGTTCCTTACAGCCGCAGTGTTTAGTGTGACAGTAAGCTGATTATCAGACTGACGTACTCGGTGGTTGAAGCCAGTGGGGAACCTCAGGAATAAAAAGTCAAGCACAGCTGTAGTGCTGATAATGCTGATGTGTCACACAGGGAAGAAAGACCCATTGCCCCCATGTTTATAATGAGGTAACTTCTTCAGTGTCCTCCCTGACAGTCCAGACATCAGTTCTGTACTGATGTAGCGCCAGAAAAGTTTAATGTTTATTAAAGTTATTTTGCATAACTCATGGCCCTGTGTTTTTTTAATTTTACCATCTGAAGAGAATGCGGTCGTTAGAACTTTGTGTCAAATCTATGGGTCAAATGATAAAAATTGCCTCATGGAAGCAGACATCATTTAATTGAATGTTTTAAACAGCTGATGAAAAATTACACTCCAGAAAGGATTTGTTTATGCTTCATTTAAATGTTTGTACTGGGCCAAGTAGGAAACATTGGGTAGCATTACTTTGGAATAGAGCATGTTTAATTTGTGTGAGGTAACATGTTTTAATGGGTTATTTTGTACACAACAGACCTACTAGTTCTTTGTATATTGGTAGATGATCTGTAGGCCTGGCTAACATTCATTTGAAAACATGGCATTTTCAAGGTAGCTACAGTAGCCTAGTTAAAATGAGGTTAACACTAGAAAAGCCAGAGCAGTCAATTGGATCGTTGTCACTTTTAGAAAATCGATGAACCTGCCGTCATGAATAGGGTCGGGTACCGAAACTCGGTCGCAATATGGCACCAATTCCCATGTGACTGGTACCTACCGAACTGACTCGCAACACAGACTTCGGTGCTTCATTTCAGTGCCATCTGCACTCTCTCTGTCGACTCAGTGGCAGCATGTACCGTGAGCAAGCTAGCTAACCTTAAACTCAGAATGCCAAAATATGTTGTCATTAGCAGATGCTGCTTAATGTCCAATGGGGAGAATTATCGATTGGGAGACTGAAGCATTTGTGATGATGAAATTGGCATGAAAAGTACGGATGAGGAAAAAGCAAAATAACCTAAGTTTGGGGCTTTATTGTGTGGACGAGTGAAGCTGTTTCCGCAGAAACAGGAACGTTGCTGTGATTCATCCGAGTTTCCGCAGATTTGTAGCCGTCGCCCTTCCCATTCTCAGGCCTGAGTGTGCAGTAATGGCAGCCCGCGGTCTCTCCTGTGCGCAGGCCCAAGTACGGAGGGAAGTACTGCCTGGGCGAGCGCCGCAGATACCGCATCTGCAACAGCCAGCCCTGCACCAGCAACCTGCCCTCCTTCAGGCACGTGCAGTGCAGCCATTTCGACACCATGCCGTACAAGGGCAAGTTCTACAAGTGGGTGCACGTCAACAACAGAGGTGAGTGTCGCCGGGTCGTTCACAGAGCTGGCGAGCGAACACGATGCAGACTTGCTATAAAACCATCAGCGGCACGCATGCAGGTCGGACACCTTGAGGTCTTATTTTCTATCCTCAGCTGTCTCTGTGCAGCTTCAGAATAGTGGTTTCTTAGTCATCCAAGGGTAAAACTTTTGAGCACATCCAAAATCCTCCAAAGGCTTCACAAAAGGAGCCAAAGCAAGTTTGTGCAATGTTTAAGTTAAAATAAATTTCTGATGGAAAAAAAAAAAAATCGTTTTAACACAGAAAGAGTGCTGCTTTTGCATTAAAATTAAATTACTAATATAGAATACACAAGGAATTAAATGCAGATTTTATATGCTATGTTCATATGTTTTATGTTAAACTTTGCATTCCACAATGCTATTTATATATACCTCCCCCCAGTCATGCCTGTGCCATCCAATGAACGGCTCTGCATTCTCTGTTATCTGCGAAAGAATGCTCATATGTCAAGAACATTAAGCAGATGTAACAGCCGTAATTCAACAGAATGCAGATAAAGCAGGACTGCAGAGTCGGCTGTGCCCTGTACTCTGCCTGCGGCCTGTAGAAATGAGTTGGTGCAATCCTGAATGAATGACAACCGCTCTTTGTTTGTGGCGAACTCTGTGGGTAGCATTTAAATCCCAGCGACTGTGTGACTGTCAGTAAAAACTGGGCATGAGTCGGTACACTCAGCCTACGATACAATTACAATCCTGGAATGGTGGCAAAGATATTACCACACTGTGACGTTTTCTTTATGTATGTTGAATGAAGGAAACCCCCCCTTTTTCTTAGGAAGAAAATATGAATTCAAATCATTGCAATTTATCTCAGATTTTTATTAAACAAATATTAAGTTTATTTTACAGTGATGATGGAATGATTTTGGTAGTTAAAGTATTTGCTTATTTGTAAACAGCTTTTTACGAATTAAGACCTTGGTTTAAGAACCAAAATTGTTTTATTGTTTATACCTTTTTTATATTTGTATTTATTATTTTTTTAGATGATAAAAATGTTTAATAAAAACAATGATATATTGTAACATGGTGAAAAGTCTGCGTGTCCCAATGTCTGTATCCGTTAAACACCTTGTAATTTATGATTCTCTGTCAGTGACCATGATAATGACTTGAACCCTTCAGCTTGTCTCTGTTTTTTGTGATTATTCATGGCCTGTGGTTCTATCTGTGTGAGTGAACCAGAGAAATTATCTGAGTCTTTGTGAAGTGGTTCTGTGACCACGACTCAACCTGTGTCAGTCAACCCAAAAACTAGGGGAGACCTCATGAACAACATTGTTGTGTGTCTGTTAGTGAACCCATGTGAGCTGCACTGTCGTCCCCTGAACGAATACTTCTCAGAGAAGATGCTGGATGCAGCCATCGATGGGACACAGTGCTACGAGGGAAGCTCCAGCCGGGATGTCTGCATCAACGGCATCTGCAAGGTAATGCCTGCCACTGACCACACCCCACTGACCGCACCTCCCCGTAAAGCCTGGCACTGACCACACCCCACTGACCGCACCACCCCATACTACCTGCCACTGACCACACCCCACTGACCGCACCTCCCCGTAAAGCCTGCCACTGACCACACCCCACTGACCGCACCACCCCGTAATGCCTGCCACTGACCACACCCCACTGACCGCACTCCACTGACCGCACTACCCCGTTCTGCTTCGAGCTGCAGTCTGTCTCAGCCGCCAGTTACGCAGAAGCAACAACGCGCTCTGCTATTGCTCTCGGATCTCATTTCTGCTGGGAGATGTACCTGAAAAACACACATTTGCTGACAATCACAACTTTGTTTTCTCTTGAGGAATTGCTCTGAGAATTTGATGTGCCATCAAAGAGTTTGGGAGGGAAGTGTACTTTTCAGAAATCAATCAGCACCCAAGTACCCAGGAGTATTAGAGGTTCTCACCGTCAATCCCAACTGATCTTTCAGTGAGCAAAGAAAGCAGCCAGTATCCGCTTCACTGATTAAGGATAGCTTCCACAATTCCCACTGGAGGTGAAAGGGAATCGTTATTTTTATCTACATTGTGCAGCTTTTTTCTTTTTTCGAAAACAGTTCAATATTTTCTTTGTTCCTTTTTTATAATAATTTTCATCTATTTGCATACACTGCTTTGTTACTGCTTTTCTTTGTGTTCAACAGCTTAACCTACAGGGTCCAAGTTAAACTACGCAGTCGCTCCCTGCACTTGGAACTGTACTTCCCTCTAGGGTTTTCAACACACTTGTCCCTGGTTATGGTTGTACACTTTGTTGTACGTCGCTCTGGATAAGAGCGTCTGCCAAATGCCTGTAATGTAATGTAATATCTTCATATTTTTTTAAGCCCTGCGCTCTGAACTTTGAAAGTCCATGGTTTACCACACATTTCATCACTCATTTCAATGCATGTAGAATGGAGAGCTCTAGAGCATTTTATCTACCATTACAAAAAGTTTTACTTTTATTAGAAGTGTCCATTTTTTTGTCCCATTTTCCAAATAGTTTTGATACCATCTCATTTAAGTTTGTAAAAAAATGTAGGCCTGTTATTCACCATCTGTGTTGCTTGTCTTTTTTTAGCTGATCTATTGTTTTATTTTGTCATAAATTCATGTTTGGAGACTGTATAAATGGTATAAGGGTTATACAGGCAAAACAAAACCTGAAAAATGGAATTGGGATTTAGTTTTTTTATTTATACACCACACAAGATAGATGTACTTTGGGTAACAATACTTGTCAAATAAATATTCCTCTTTACTCAAATATGTGCAGGTTTTTCAGTATGAAGAAAAAGCAAAGGATGTTTGGGTACATGGAGCCTTTACCCTGTATGGGCCGTAATGGAAGCAGCCATTCGGAGTGAATGGGGATGCTGATGGCGCAGTCTTGCTCTCAGTAATAATGAGTAATGCGTGTGGCTCCCGTGCACCTGCTGCTCCCGCTGCGGTGGGCCTGTGTGCGGTGGGCCTGTGTGCGGTGGGCCTGTGTGCGGCTGGCGGGTGCGGCAGGGTTATAAATGTGCGGTGTCTTGCAGAATGTGGGCTGCGACTACGAGATCGACTCCAACGCGGTGGAAGACCGGTGCGGAGTGTGTCATGGCAACGGCTCCACCTGCGAGACGGTGAAGAAGACGTTTGAGAAGAGCGAGGGGCTGGGTACGGCGCGGCGTGGCGGGACGGGCGTGGCTGAGCCCCTCGGCAGAGGGTGCAGGAGGGAGTCGCCAGTGTGGGAGAACAGGGCTGGTGATGGGGGGGAGGATCTGTGTCTCAAAGGGACAAGAGAAGGCAGAAAGACAAGTATCTTCATTAAAGAGATTTATGACTGCATAAAATCTTAAACTATGGTAATGACCAAGTTATATATAATTCATGATCAAGTTTATTGAAAGAAAAACTACCACAAGTTTAGCCTTTCATCTCAAGTTCTAGTAATAATCTGTCACTCTTGGATGTTCTCTGTCTCTATCACTCTCTCTCTCTCTCCCTCCCTCCCTCCCTCCCTCCCTCCCTCCCTATCCGTCTATCTCATTCTTTCTCTCCATCACTCTGTTCCCTCTCGCTCTCCTCCCCAGGCTATGTGGACATTGGTCTGATCCCAGAGGGAGCGAGGGACATTCGCATAGAGGAGGTGGCCGAGGCTGGGAACTTCCTGGCTCTGCGCAGCAGTGACCCTGACAAGTACTTCCTGAATGGCGGCTGGACCATCCAGTGGAACGGGGACTACAAGGCCGCAGGGACGGTGTTCACCTACGAGAGGACCGGCCACCTGGAGAACCTGACCTCTCCAGGACCCACCCTGGAGCCTGTGTGGATACAGGTACGCAAGACAGGCTGGGACATGGCTGCCCTGCCTCTGCCTAGTCAAGCTATGCTGGGGTCATGCTGATTTTAGTGTGCTGAGATTACACAGTTTAGCCTGAACTGGGGCTGCACCAGTAAAACTGTGCTGGGGCTGAGTAGTTCTGGGATCATGCAGGTAAAACTGTGCTGGGGTTGAGTAGTTCTGGGATCATGCAGGTGAAACTGTGCTGGAGTTGAGTAGTTCTGGGATCATGCAGGTAAAACTGTGCTGGAGTTGAGTAGTTCTGGGATCATGCAGTAATACTGAATTGGGTTCAGTCTCTTCCTGCTATCTGAAACTGTTTAGGAATGTACTTCTGTGCTTCAGAGTTTACAATTTTCCTATCTTTGAATCAGAATCATGTTTGGGCATTGCATAGTTTTACATGGAAACAAATAAAAATGAAAGTTATTAAGCTATAGTATGGAATATGCTTGCTCAAAAATGGGATTAGCTCAGTGAAAGCTCCTCTCCACATTGGTTGTTCTTTATTCCTTTGTTTCATAAAAAATTTGGCAATTAGAATGTATAATCTTAAAAGGGTTGTCACAACAAATGAAAAAGTGAATTCCTGCTGGTTGAAAGAGAAGGGAAGAGGCGGGTCTGGCCAGCTGGGAGGCAGCAGTTGTCTGTATCTGCTATGTATATAAAATTAGAGCTTTTTCCTACTGTGAAGTCCGGCAAAGATGTTTACTCACAGTGGTTGAAATTGAACATATATATGTGTGTATGTGTGCGTGCGTGCATATGTATAAATGAATAAATTTAGGTAGAGTAAAATGTATCCAATACTGATTTTATGATTTAGTTCTGCATTTTATAGATTTGTGTGAGTTTTTGTATATGCGTGATAAATGGTTTCAAGAATGTTTTTGTATATAAAATAAAAACGAAGACAAAATTCATTATAGTGATTCAGAATAATATAGTGTTGTTAATGAATCCATATATCCTATCTCATTGAAGACTTGTTTAAATGAAGATTTAGTCTCTATAATGAAGTGAAATGTTGCAGGTTGATACCACAAAGCATTCAGTTGTAGGCACGTGTGGGAACATGATTTGGTGACTTGATTTGACATAGAAGAGTAGAAATCAGGGTTAGTGTAAAGGTCTGTCCTCATTGCTATTAATAATGGAGAAAAATGCTAGATTGCGTTCATTCCTCTCAGGAGCACGCTTTGATTGGATGTTATGCTGCGGTCTTTGTTTTGCTGTTGGAGCGATCGATGTTGTGGTGTGGGCAGCCGGCTGAGTAGGCGGGCATGTGCTTTTTTTATAATTTTCGTTCCCAGCATGATGCAGAATATGTCCACTTCCCATGCTAATTTGGAATGTTCAATTATCTGCAACCACAGCCATGTTCATGCGCAAACCCCACTTCCAATCCGGGAGAGTGTAGACATCCGTGGTTTTTTTTTTCCGGAACATGTGCTGTTGCCAGTCTGCTTCTTTTTACACCTTAGACTACATCTGAGCTCGCACAGGGTGGAGTCGGAGCAGTGTTTCCCCTAAAAAATGTTATTAGTGGCTGGGGGGTGGGGGTGGTGGTGTTTGCACTGGTGACCGCATACATTGTTTGGAGAGACTCATTGCTGTGGTCATTGTAAGCAACATCTCATCCGGTCACTTTGATGTGCGCAGTTCAGTTTTAGAATGTTGAAAACCGTGAGCTTTGCGAGGAGTCACCAGTTGCAGCTCGTCACGTCGCAAACCTCTGGTCTGAACTAGCCTTTGAATTGCGTAGAATATAAAGCAGTCTTCAGGGGAAAAGAATACTGAATTTAAAACATAACGTGTTCAGCCTCCCATTGCACTCCGGTGAACACCATAACCAGACATGGCGTCCAAGCTGTCAGCACCAACAACATTCTCTTGGATGGATTTATTAATAAAGTCGCATTTTGTGAACAAAATAACAATTGGCAAGCTATAGATTGTCATCTTGAAAACCTTCAATTCTATGCTACAGCAAAAAAAAAAAAAAAAAATAGGAAAATGCTTTGTTATATTTTGCTTTTAATGAAATACAGAGCCAGAGTCAGCTACATGAAAGTGACAGTAGAGTTCATTAGTCATGTAGAGTGAGATGGTGGCTGAGATGAAGGGCTTCTTCCCTCCTGTCTCAGAGGAATCCACAGACCACTGGCTGGATTCCCAAAATGGAGGGAGATGTCTCTCTGCCAGGCCATGTAAAAATAGAGAAATTAGCCCTGCTGCAGTCATTATCCTGTGGGCTCAACTCTGTATTCTGGTAGAACAATTAGCCCCTCTATCGCTTAAGAATTCACTGTAGTTTATTTTTTGTGTGTGTGTGTGTGTGTGTGTGTGTGTGTGCGCGCACGCATCCGTATGCGTGTGTGCTTGCGTGCATTCATGTAATTAACCTCATAGCATCAAAGATCCCCGTAGCCAGCAACCCAAGCTTGCACAGGCGTGAGTCTGAGGAAGGTACTAGGTGTGAGCTTCAGCACTCAGATCTCGGGCACTCGATCGACCACAGGGGTTCACTGGAGAGAGCGATGAGCCATGGACCTTGATCAACTGAACGCTCTCTCACCCTCGGAAGCGCTGCAGCCAATTATGTGTCAAACCTGCAGGGCTACCGGCCACCGTCGGCAGCGGTTTGGTCAGGATCAGTGCTACACCGTGGGGCCCTGTCTTGTTTTTGTTGCTTGCCTTCCTCCATGGTGATGGATGACTCATGGCTCTTACATGTGTTACCTCAATTTATACCCTCGAGGAACAGAAAGCCTTGGGTTTTAAACTTTCCAATTAAAAACCTCATTAACCTGATGTGTGAAGCCAATACTTACCTGGAGTTTGGAAATTTAGAACAGACTTCATATAGTCCTCCTGTTCAATCAGATCCTGTCTTATTTAGGTTTCTACATTTTGCTGCTGACAAAGATAAACTCTTCAGCCGCTTTTTTAATCATCTTGTTGGGAACAGGTGTTTGGTTCCAGTCGTCTATCCTCATAAATGAAGTGCTGCTGAGAGGTGCTTCATTTTTATGTTGGTTTTTGGCTTAAATGAATCCATTTTCCCAGGGTCTCCCCCCTCACTGTTTGACAGAGTTTCCTGTGGATTGGTTATGTGATATGATATCATGTAACCGTGAGAACGGAGAGCTCCATGCCTGCGCAATGGCCGTGAGCTACAGAAATAAGCGCGATTCCTACCACTTCCGTGAATATGTGGAGATCCTGGGAACAGCTCTCTCCCTTGAATTTCTGACTTTCAACTGGAGATATTAGACACGTCAGGTCACAAAGTGGACTGTGTAGCATAGCTGGAGGCATAATTCATTTATTTGTATATATATATATATATATATTTTTTTTTTTTTTTTTTGCCTTGAAGTAAGTTTGTTTAGCTGTGTTTATTGCCTCAGTATACTCGGTCTCAGAGTCGGGTCATGTTTCTGGATCAGTGCTGTGCAGACTGAATATGATATGCCGGTGAAGCAGAACAGTGAATTGGGAGGGTCATCCAGCTGAACATCCGCAGTGAATCAGACATAACAGGCCCTCTGTCTGTCAGACTGGACAGGTTCTGTGGCAGGAGCACGGGATTCATTATAAGTGGCAATTAATTCAGTGTAGCCAATGTTCCCAGCATGGAGAGAATTTGAATTGAGTTTCTCTTCATCAAATAGAACCTCACATCCCAATGATAAAACACCTTATTAATTGAAGCATAAAACATTAACCATGTGTGTAATGAATATGCGTATGTATTCTTTGAACATGTAGTCTTTGGATCTCAAAAGGATGACACAAGGGCCGTGAAATCTGGGAAATTAAGTTATTATTATGATGGATATTTTTTAACAAAGATGCCGAAAATGACCTGGTGCATTGCCATTATTGGAAACCTCTATATAGATACTATGCTAATCTTGAATCTACAATTACTACACCGGCTGTGATGCCCCAGAGCCTGGGGTTTGTGAATAATCAGACAGAATACCGGTCCACACAAGTCTGTCCAAATTACTATAGCTACTGGACAACAGCTGAGTCAACACCACTCTCATGCAGCTGCATTTTCAGCAAATGCGAGCGTCTCTCCCAGTAGGCACGTTCTGATTGGCTGTGCGGCAGACCGGAACCCTCCTGTTGCTGCATTCTCACCATCTCCACTGCTCCAGGTGGTTTTTCTCCCGTATTATTGCCATAGTGATAAATTGGTTTGCAAGGTTCTGTCCAGCTCAGAAACAATGGTACCTTTGAGAAAAGAATGGCAGGTCTGCGGTGCATGTATGTGCCAGGAAACAAAGTTGAACCCATTGATCTAGAGGAACCCTAGGTGTGCTCTTGAGAAGGAAATGAAAGTTATTTTGTGTGGCTCAAGCTGAATTATGAAGTGAAGACTTGAGAAGTAAGCCACAGAGGGTGGATAAATGTCAACTTTGCAAGCCTTTGAGCTCTGGGGTCTTAGTTTACATGGCTGAAGTGTTTCCACACCAGTGCGTTTGGATTCACTAATCTCCTCCACTGCTACAACACCCAAAGATTTACACTGGCCTTAAATAGAGTTAATAATCCATGAAGAATGTTTTATTAACTGTGTATCATATACTATGAATCCTACTTTCAGTTAAAAGATTTGGCTATTTTCTGTTGTCAGTTGTGCCTAATGCTCCACAGCAATACATGAAATATTGTATATCCTCTGAAAGCTAACGTAAGAACAGAATTCCTGTGCGCTCTTGTGTTATATTGTAAGAGTGGTGCTGAACATAAACCATTCTGAAGTGACTTCAGAGATAACCTGAAAGTGAATAATGAATGAAATCACAGTTGACTGAATGTGCTTTTGTATGATGTGCCCTAGTTATCTCAATATTGAGCGAGTGGCATGCTTCTGTACCTTCACTGCATTTATCTGCCATTCTGTGTCACGTGATCAGTCTGTTTGATGCAACTGAGCACTGCTGTTGCTTTCATCTTTTGTTTCTTTGGTACCCGATTGATGTGTACCTCTAATCCTGAAAGCATCTTTACTAGTGTGGCTGTAGCAGAAAGGTATTTATGTTGTGCTGTGTGGTTCAGCACAGTGCTCTCTCTGCGTGAGAGGGCAGAGTGGGGTTTCTGTAATTGGCCAAGGCATCGCCCAGGGTGGGGTGGTGTCCTTCAGCAGGGTTTTCAATCAAGTTGAAAGCTTGTAGTTCTTAACATGTGGGGCAACGCAGCCCAATCTGAATGGACTGTGTGTGCGCGTGCGTGTGTGTGTGCATGTGTGTGTGCATGTGCATGTGCGTGTGCTTATGTGTGTCCATGTGCGTGTGTGTGTGTTTAAGTTTGTATATGTCCTTCCTGTGTTCTCCCCAGTTATTCTGCCTTTCTATTGCAGCTGCTCTTTCAGGAGACCAACCCTGGTGTTCGCTATGAGTACACCATCAGCCGAGGAGAGACCTTTACAGATTCGGACAATGACATTGCTGTCCTGGATTTCATGTGGCAGTATGGCTCCTGGACAGAGTGTACCGCCACCTGCGGGACAGGTAAGGCAGTACAAGTATAAAAATTTAAAAAATAGTATTTTGCTTCCCGAACTCCAGTTGTGGATCCCCTGGTCTAGGGTTCATGCTGCAACACTTAATGATAAAATACATAAAGTGCACGTAGTGTATGCAGAAGTACAGTTTAGCACTGAACAGATTAGGCAGATAGAATGGCTGCTGTCACAGGCCTCAGAGCCAATAGTGAGCAGCTTGTTAACTTGGCCACATAACACAACGTGATGAATAGCTCAATAATGACCCACCGTGTGAGAGTAATTGAAGCTCTTCTCTGACTGTGTAACCCAAGGTTTTGCACATGTGCACATTTATGGGATAAATGTGAGCTATCAACAAAATGAATGAGCGTATGATCTATGCCACTTTTGATAAATACCGGATATCTTACGTGCACATAGTAAAATGGTCTGCGTTAATTTATCTCTGAAAGAGTTTATGTGAGTGTAAAAGGGCGCAAATGTACTTTATCAGAGTTGAGCATACGGTCAAATTTAAATTAAAATGTACAACCTCTGATAAATGAGGCCCTTAAGGACTTTCGTATTCATGTGTAGATAGCCTGTTGATCCAGGATGGTGATAGGTTTTCCTGGGAAAACTCTTTGGTACAGAGGGCTTCCTGGTGGGCTGTCCCGACCCAAGGCATTCTCTAAGGCATCGGGAAAGGGAAGTCACAGTTCTAGTTACAGTCACAAGATTGGTTTCAGATAAAATCTTCCGATCTGTTTGATTCTAGCAAGTTGTCGCCAGCACTGTGTTACATCCTGACAGTTGAGACTGGCCTCTAGATGCTGTCTTTCTGCAGGTGGCAGACAGGAGATGAAAGGTGAAAGAGAAAAGGGGGGGAAACATGATCAGAATTGGAGGGCATAGAAAACTGAGCACAAAATGTGATTTGTGCCTGCAAACTGGGTGTTGCTGCAGGCAGTCCAGTGTTGTGTTGCTGTCCCACCCCAGTAAGAGCAGAGAAGTCCACCTAAAATAAGGTGGCTGCTGGGATAGTCCTTAAAAGACAGCACTATGAGCTTTTGTCTCACCATCTTCATTGTATGAATGCTAAACCTGTAATCTAAATGAGTTTGTGACTCAGATGAGGAACAGGATGTCTGCCTTGTATAATCTTAAATGAATTATGGACTGTGATCATCATGTAAAATACACGCCATCAACCCAGGCTCTTGGGATTGGGTGGTTAATCCTTGGCTGCTTTTAACTGTCAGGGAAGTTTAATATCTCCCTGCTGCCCTCCTTCAGCTTGGCCCCAAAGTGCACGTTCATGGTTCAGAATGGCAAACGTGCAGTCACATTGTCGAATAAATACATTTTAGCTAAATTGGGGTAGTTGTGTCTCGGGCCGGTTCAAGACAAATTTCCCCAAGGGTTTATCGGCCTTGTGGCGAGCGTCTTCCTTTGCATAAGGGCTGTGGTTCAGCCCTAGGCCGAGCTGTATGTGCTGTGCGGACAGCGAGGCACGGTCACGGTCCCTGTAATCGCTCCGCTTGGCGTTCACACTGTGCTGTTCAGGGGCTGCACCAGGGCCTCGGCTGCTTCACACCGCCCAAAATGAGCCGGAGCTTCGCCCCCCAGTGAGCCGCGTGTCTCAGGCGTGGCAGTTGGCCGCCGTCTCGGAGGGGAACGGTGTGCCCCGCCGCGGGGCCGGGAGCCATACTGTATGACACGGCAGCTGGGGGCTTTGACAGGTGCCGGGGTGATGATGGATGCTGTGCAGTGGCTCGGATTTATCAGCCCCAGAGCACCGTGGAGGAGAGATCCCCGGGCTCAGGAGGTCTCTGTTATAGCTCCATACGTTCCCTGGCCCTGTACCTGGACATTAACATGCAAGACAAGCTCTGTGCAAGCCTCCATGGCAACAAAGCAGCTAGCAATGTATTATCATGCCCCGACTGTTTGATAGCAAGTTGGATCAGGGTATTCATTATGCGGTTTTCCTCTTGGCAGCAATTTGGTTTCTTTATGGTTCCAACTAGTTGCGTAACTCAATGATGTCTTTTCTCCAAGCATCATTTTTTCCAAATGTTCTCCAGTTCATTATTACTATTGCTGTGGTGACTGGGAATTTATATATTAATTTGTCATTTTACATTTTTTTTAAAAACTGGTTTAAAGTCAGGGATTAGAAATAGAAATACCCCCCAAGTCACGTTTCTGAGTCAGGGGTACTGGCATTTATTAGGAGCGGTGGCTGTCCTTTTTATGACGTGTAGTGATGGGTAGGTTCTTAATGGTCAAGTTCAGAAAATAAAAATTCTATTTCAGTTTTTGTTTTTTTTGAACATATTTCCCTGCCTAATCGTATACAAAATATAAGCCACTGCCACAGAATGTGAGAATAGTTTTTTAAGTTAGTTAATATTCAGAACATTTGTGATTTACTAGATTACTAATACACAGGGTACTGATTCACCAGTTTAATAATATACCACGTAGACCATTCTGCCATACTGGTTACACACTACTGATCAGCCAAACCCCCAGGGGCACTAGCCATCTGTAGAAAGGTTTGGGCTTGTCTGCGGTTGGAAAGAATTTGTGGGTCAGGCGAAGTGTTTCCTTTCTTGACAACAATATTTATCAAGATTTATCGCATAGCTGTGCGATTGTGACTCTCGCTGCTGGAAAGGTTGCGCTCACATAAACTTCATTACATGCATCGAAAGGAGGAGGAAGCTTGGATTTCATGGCGGTGCTCACAGCAGTCAGTCAGGGGCGGCTCAGTGTTGGTGGTGGACTCTAAGGTTACAGGCCAGCTGCTGCCAGCACTGGGTTGCCAGAATGCAGGGCTCTCACCAAAATGTATTGGTCTGTGATAATGAATATAATGTTTCAATGTCAATATCTGAGTCTGTGGTAGATTGGGGATTTTCAAAGTAAAGGTATGGGGTAAAAGATATTGGTGAGTCTTTGAGGGGAGGGGGAATTCACAGGCACCTGGCAATACTTGACTCTAGACACCACAGACTGGAGAAGATGGACGCCTGGTATTTGACCTATCTTTTCTTATCTCCTCAAGACAAGCCAGAGAGCTATAGGAGGTTGCTCTTTTGTGCTTTTTGAAAATACAAATGTGATGCTGGTATCAGACTTCTCTGACAGCTGATGTCAAACATCGTGTTTGCTTATCTTACCTCAGCCACAGCATTTACATGCCAACTCAAAACACTGAGCAGGCAGGCGGGCTTCTGTGGAAAGGCCCTGCTGGGAGATTTAAAAAAAGCTCAGAGAAGCATGCAAATGTGGATGTTTCAAAAGCAGGCGAGGGCTGCTTCTCTTCCCACACCATAAAATACTGTCAGGCAGCTTCTTTAAGGTGTAGCAGCAGCATGCTTTTCACCTCTGTTAAACCTCTGTTGACACAAACTGCCTTCATTATTATCTGTTTTGTGTCAGCTATAATACAGAATGTCCGTGCCCCATAAATCACTGGCTTCTCATTAGTGGAAACATTCCTGTCGCTTTCTCTATCTTGCGGTTGTGGGATGCGTGTGTTTAATGTGCCATTTTTCTCATCTAATTTGCCCTTATTAGCTCTAGAAAATGAATGACCCAGGGATTATGTCTCTGTACACATCAGCTACTGTATGCGTCTCTTTCCCGCTAGCTAAAAAAAACATTTAAGTCTAAAGAGACAAGCACAGCATCGGTGCAACTTCAGTTACTCCACACAGGCTGGGAAAAAGCCCTTTCTGAGGCAATAGTTTTCTATACTTGTTTTTGCCAAAGGCCTCTGGAAACGCGTGATGTGCTAGCCAAGAGCTGTAAGTAACTGTGGGAATATCTTTGGTTTGTAAGAAAGACCTAGACATTCTCCAGTGCTTGGCAGTACAGAACCTATGGAGCTGTAGGCTAATCTATAGAGCCTGTGGTGGCAAGACCACAACTCCTGTGCTGCTCTGTTAGCCATTCAGACAGGCCGCTGAGTGTAAGGAAATGAAACTGAAGTATTTAAGCTTTCACGTGGTACAATGGCGCCATTCTCTCTCCGCGCCGCTGTGCCCATGTGGGAGGGGGGAGCCAGCTGTGACTTTTTAATTTGACTGGGGAAGACTGAGGCCTTTTTTCTCCTGTCAGCGGCCTCTGTCCTGTTCAATTCCGTGCTCAAGTCATCAGAGGTTATGAAAGTCCCAGTGCAGAACTTCTGCATATCTGGGAGTAGTATAATCCTGGAACTTTAATTATTTAATTTTTTTGAGAAGTGTCCTATGTTTATCTTGTTATACATTATATGTTTCCTTAGCACAGAAATGCATTAGTTTTTGTTTTTAATTGTTTACAATGCTCTGGTTTTAATACATTTTGTTGTAGAATTTAGATAGCAATTTAGATAGAATATTGCAGGGGAATGTTTTTTGAGCTGCTGGGGTCTGTTCATTTCCAAACCATTTTTAAATCATTTTATTTCTTCTGCACTGTTGCAAGAACACCCAGTAAACAATTTCTCATTGATGTGCTCAAAAATGTACTTCGTCCAGACGGACAGTAAACTATTCCCAAAATTGAAATTGCAGTATGCAGTAAATGTATGAAACACTTTTTTTCTGAAAGTAGACTCCTGCAAAACATTCTGCAGAACAGAATTCTCATTGGAGTCCTGTTAAACATACAGTATGGACTAGCAGAGAGCAAATTCATAATTTTTTTTCTATTTTTTTGAGATGTATACTGTCAGTACAAACATTATTTCTTTTCAGAGCTTGCAATGAGTTTCCATTTTTTATGAAAATGACTGTACCTCCCCTGTCCCTTACCCCGTCCCACCACAATCTGATGTCCCGCTCCTCCTAGTTCATCGCGGAATGTAATGTATGCATCCCCGATTTTTTGAGATATGTGAGAGGATGTAAAAAAGAGTTGGTGCTTTTATTTTTTTGTTCTGAAGACCAGAATAGATCTCCGGTGTCCTCTGACCTCAACAATCATCCGGAGGTTTCAATTAGTGTTAATGAGGAGTCAAAAAGGCAGAATAACAGCACTGTCTTGTGGTAATCACCTGCTCTTACAGTTCGCATTTTAATGAGGGGCTTTGATTAATGGAGGCTCAGTTGAAGAACTGAACCGGAAGGTGGTTTTCCCTGAGAGCGGGATGGAATTGTGGAGCCTGTGGGATTCAGGTGAGGGGCGTGGGAGTGTTTCCTTGGCCGAGCCCTGGGGGTTTGACACGTCCGTCCTGTGCTTCAGTTCCATGATCTCACTGGGCTTCACTGACCTGATTAAGGCTGCTGCTCTGGCCCTTACTTACAGCCGTACAGCATGCAGTAGGCCTGCACAAAATTAGCTCTGTAGCTTTAGGACTCATTTAAATGTTAGAATTTAGCACTATTCGGTTGTATTCTGTTGAATATTAATTTCATGAAATAAGGCCAGAATTACATTACATTTTACTGTACATTTATTTGGCAGACGCTTTTATCCAAAGCGTACAATAAGAATGGTAAAATTACATCAGAGTGCAATACCTGTGAAATTGCTTTGCAAAACAAGAATTCTGGAGATTTTCCTGTGATGTATTTTGGTGTTTCAGAGTGCAGTTTGGCAGCATTCTAGCTTGTCTCTAAGATGAGCTGAGGCTGGTTTTTCTTTAATTGTGTGAAAATTGAAATCGATTTCTCAGCTTTTAAATGGATTTCTCAAGATTCATAGCTCTTGTTAGTACTGTAGGTTCATTTATGGCATTTCTTTGTTATAGCTTTTCTGAAAACTGATGATATTTTCTCTACTACAAAGGACCGCAGTCTGGTGTGAACTGAAGTGAAATCAATAGTAGTACTGCCAGGGACAGCACTGAATGCCATGCTAGATATATACTGAAGCAAAGCAGGTTAAGTACGTTGCTCAAGAGTAGAACGGCAGTGTCCAACCCTGAAATTTGTGGCCTTTAGGTTACAAAACCAGCACCCTACCCTTTATACTACACTGCTGCCCCATAAGTAACAGTAATCTTAAATGTTGTGAATTAAAGTGAAATCAGTGTTACTACCAGGGACAGCACTGAATATCGTGCCTTCCTGTTGAACTAAGGGGGTTCTATTGGCACAAATGTTGTCTGTACCCAGCAACACATTAGGGGGCTGGACTTTACCTCTACACTACAGCGATTTCTCATTGATTCGTTAAAGAATCACAAGCCATCATAACAGGAAACATTTACTTTTCCTTTAGTCGTATAGCCATTTTTTTATTACACTTTCTCTTACGGTAACATGATGGATTTTACTGAATCCAGGGGTGAATGTCACAGACAACAGTGGCTCTATTGACGTGACGGACATGCAGGCTGTCGCGTGCATCGTAACGCTCTAGCTTGCCATTGCACACAGAGTGAGTGTCAGGTGCCACTGAGTGCTGAGAAGGAACTTTGGTGAAACTGGGCGTTTTTTTCCTGCCTGTCTCCATACCCTGTTCTGAGCCCCATATCTAATGAGATCCTTCCATTTTGACTCCTGATACTGGAGCTCCTTCATTCCCACAATCCCCTCTGTTCCCTCAAAAGAGATGCATTACATTACTTTCTTCTTTTTTGCATTTCTGAATCCACCTCTGCTCTGGTTTGGCAACAAAGGCATAAATCAGCATGATGATGTGGCCGTGGTGGGCTGAGGGGGCTGGAGAGGGTGGTGCTCATAGACAGAGATGGATGCCGTAAGAGGAAAAGAGAAACATCATGGAGATCGTATAAATCTGCATGTCAGTCCCGCAGAATCTGTGACTAACAGCTCAAGCTGCACTGTGCCTGAGCTCTACCCCGCTTTGAAGCTGGTGATTTAGCTCAGTGGCCATTTTGTTAGCGCATTTTATTTGCTGCAATGTGCTCTCTTGTTTTCACATGGAGAATTCCTGTTTCTTGTCTGTTTCAATTTTTAATTCTTTTTGAAAAGCAGTAATAATAACCGAGACAGGATTTTAGTGCAAAAGAAACTGGCTTCATGAATGAATTATTTCTTTGTGTTTTAATCTTGGTGCATAACCGTTGATTTCCTGCATTAAAGCTTTGCTGTCGGAATGGAAATGTTCATGTAATTACAGCATTCCAGATTTCTTCACGCTGTGCCTGATCCATTATCAGCAAGTCTGGCTGGTGCCTTTGCAAGCCTCACCAAACTCACCAATTACCCTATTCTTCTGTTTCTTTCTATTGCACGATTATGTGCCTGTATCTGCATGCACGTGCATATTTGTTTATTCTTTTAATCTGTGCGGTGTGCTTGTGTGTGTGTGCATGAGTGCATATGTACGTTTTAAACTGGGTTATGTACTGTACACGACAGCATCTTGGTCTGTGCTATTGCCTTTTGTCAGCCTGCTGATTTGTGTGTTTGGGAGGTTTTCACATGCATCTTTACAGCAGGCTTGCGTTGCCCTCGTCCCTCTGCCAGGTGTCAAGCGGCAGATCGTCCACTGCCTGGAGCGGACTTCGGGAATAGTGGAGGAGCACTACTGCGACCCGGCGACCCGCCCCGACGACAAGCGAGCCAGCTGTAATGAGGAGCTGTGCCCTGCCAGGTGAGTGTACTGTTCACACAGCACGTCAGAATGGAACTAGACAAAAAGGAAAGAGGGGGAAATGTGGGAAATGCCAGGTCTGCCCTGGCGCCCGCTCTTCAGTGAGTGCTGGCAGCCGGGTTCGGCGCCATTCCACAGATTGCTTCATGGTAAAATTCAAACCAAGGCCGGAACAAAGACAAAAAAGATGGAGCTGCATTTTTTCCGCCTTTGTGAAAGGAGGCATTGTTACGGCAGACACTTAGAGTGTTGTGCTGGGCGCTGAAAATTCCTGCCATTCCTGTGCAGATGGTGGGTGGGAGAGTGGCAGAAGTGTTCCACGACCTGCGGGGACGTGGGGACGGCCAAGAGGACGGTGCTGTGCATTCAGAGCGTGAGCCTGGAGGAGCAGAGGGCCCTGCTGCCCTCCGAGTGCCAGCACCTGCCCCACCCGGAGACCGTTACCCCCTGCAACACGCACGTGCCCTGCCCCTCCGACTGGAGCAAAGGCAACTGGTCAGAGGTGAGAAACCCAGCGCTCCGCGGAGCCGTCCCGACCGGGCAGCACAGACAAAAAGAGGGGAGTCCCATAAGCGAAGGCTCACTCCATTTTCACACCTTTCTGACACATTACTGATTGTTGTACTGATTGTGAAACAAAGTGTGAGAAATTAATTTGGCTTCACACTGGCTTAAAAGCTGTTTGTTTTGACTCGCTAGAGATGCAGTATAGTTTCCCCCGCCATACGCCTGCGCTGAATTCACACGGAAAGTTTCATCTAAGACAAGGACTTTTTTCTTGTTGGGGGAAGGGAGGGGTTTTTTTTTTTTTGGCATTTTTTTCCCCCCATTTGTATTTGTCAGTAGTCCTGTGTTCTTGTCAACATTGCACCATCCGCACCCACGCAGAGAGGGCTGCGACTGAAGCACGTGCACTGCGCTGATAGCGTGCGCACATGAACTCCACAGCTCTCCCTCTGCCAGCGCCTGCATCACTCGGTTTACTGTCCACTGATGTGCATTTACTCATTCGTCACATACTGTAAGCAGTGGTGACCACTTCCTGCCTGTGTGTTTACTGAATTTATTTTGAAATCTGTCCCCCTCCCCAGGAGAACAATCTAATGTCTTCTGTTTTCCCAGGTCTCACATGAGCTCCAGTGTTTATATACTGATTGCAAACTGAGGTACAGTCAATCACTGGGGGGTATGCAAATGTGACAGCGACCTGATTTAGAGACCTCATTTTAAGACAACCCCAGGGAGTAGGCTCCACTGAGCTGCAAAGCAGCTTGATCCCTTGTGTTATTTATTTCGCTGTGTATTTTGATTGTGGCATTCACATTAAAAACACTCTCACATTAAAAACACATAATCAATCCAAAGCACACATTTTAAGGCACAGTCTCAATACAATCAACATTCTTCCCGAGCTTTAACTCGCAGTTAAATACAAGTGTTAGTTTAAGTACTTCCATGAAAATTTTTGTTCTGTAAATGTTTGTTCTATAAATCATCATTAATCAGTAAGTGGAAGTATCCATTTGGAAAATATCCGGCAAATCTATTATGCTACTCCCATAAATAGAGAATAATTTTGAAGGCACATTTGAATAATAATTTCAAAAGTACTAGCTACTAATACAAACCAAGGTGATTATGATTATGCAAATACAGTCTTTCACAGACTGAACAAAAGCACTAAAACGCAAAGGTTAAAATGAGTAATTAGAAATAGAGAGTACAAAGGCATCATGAAGTTATGTGCTTGTATGGAGTGAAATGAAAAAAATTACGCTTATGAAAGGAAGAAATAAAAACCAAAGTGGCAAAAGCACAGAACAACAGGAAGCAATTAAAATAAACAAAGACTAAAATGAGATATAAATAGATTTCTCATAAGCAACGTCCCCCAAATGCTTCTGGGAGGACTGGTATAGTTCAGAACTGCTTTAAGTTTGTCAAGGGCTCAGGACTAACACCACAGGGTGCTCCATCAGTGTGTCCTGCTGATCATGTAGATGTGGAGGAGGCTTTCTGCATCTGGTCAGGGGAGGGGGAACCATTACCGCGTGAATAATCGATCATCCATTCTGATGTGAGATTGAAATTATCGATTGAAGTCAGAAGCAATGTATTCCCATATTTTCCACCGTTAGTGGCCCACACAAGCTGTGAAATCAGTAATGAGCCAGCTATGAAACACAGGACCTGACCAAACTGTCAAACTCAGCAGTGTTTTCAAGAAAATAGTAACCAAAAGATAGATTTTTCTGTTTCTGTCCACACCATCCAGCCCGTCAATGTTGCTTCCTCAGATTATTCAAGCCTGGCAGTGAAATACATTTTTTTTTCCCCCTGTGAATTTATTTGATTTAGCATGTCATCCTCAAGAAGGTGCAGCTCCCGGGTACATGGGTACATCAAAAATTACTTGTATCGAACAGCTGAATAACCCAAGTCCCACAGTGCAGCAAACGGGAGCATCTGAACGGAACAAATCAAAGGTTCCCGCAGAGCTGGAGCTGCTGTCTGAAGAAAATTCCCTAATGCTGACAGCCTGAATACTGTTTAGTTCCATTCGGCAATAAAACACTTCTGAAGAGTCTTGCTGTTAAACCTTAAGGACGTGGTGCAGCTGCTCAATATATCACCATCTAAATCATTATTTGCATAATTTATAAGATTTTCAAGTTATTCATATTTATTACTCGTATTTATTTATAAATATTTTAAAGTTTTCCTGGTTTTCCAATTGATTAATTTGATATTTGATTGCAAATTTTCTATGGTGACCCCCTTCTTGCCATCCGTGTTTCTGAGATATGAAATGTTTCTGAGAGATGGAATTTCAGTATTGAAAGTAACAAGAACAGTCATTCTTATAAAACAATTAGTGGCTGCTGTAATCCTCAAACTCCGAATGTGTCACAATATTTAGTTGAGCTTCACAAGCAAATGTGGGTCTTTTTCTAGGTCATTACTTGAGTGAAAAATGTAATTTCATTTTCTTTGCCAATGGAAATTACAATGTGGCTGATGTGCAGACAACTGTGACTGAGAACAGTCTAGAACTACGTTTCCTTGCAAATTTCTATACATAGACTATATAAATGTGACTCTTGTTGACAATTATATTTGTATAGTGGCATAATTGATATTGACTTTTACCTTGTTTTGCCTCTGTGTTTTCTTTCCAAACTAGTCTCTTGTGATTGCCTGTTTGTATTGATAATATTGGTAATGGTTGACGGCCCCCGTCTTCGAGCGAAGTGTAATTTGAGTGCTCTTCTGCAGTGTTCGGTGTCGTGTGGTGGGGGACTACGGAGCCGCGATGTGCTTTGCATGCGAAACACTGGAGCCGACTGTGATCCAAAGAACAGGCCGAATGCAGAAAAGCCCTGCCAGGCACCAGACTGCCCCAAGCTGGTGGACGACTTTGGCACCGAATGGTCAGGCAGTGGCTCATCCAGCAGAGAGGTGTTTGGCGACATCAACTCCATACCGGACAGCAAGCGCTCGCCAAAATCCGGCCAAGGAACTACCAGGTCCCGCCCGTCCCCTAGAGGCCATGGCGGTGACCCGAATGACATCGTCAGAGGAGTTTTCTCTCAGCACAATCACATCGAAGAGAATGGGCACAACCACATTGACAGCAGTAACAATGTGCAGGTCGACGACTTCTACTACGACTACAACTTCATCAAGTTTCACGAAGATCTGTCGTACGACTTTGACCTGAGCTTTGGGAATGAGGGTGGAAGAGTGAGTGAGAACGATGTGGGGGGTGGTCAAGGAGCTGATCAGGAAGAGAAGTCCGATTCCGGTGCTGTCCCAGTAAAGAATGATCCTGAAGAAAGGACCACAGATCCACCTGCAGTTACTTTGCGTATGCATACCACCGCCCAAGATCTCCTGCCCAGTGCCAGGACCACACCCCAGAGTGGCAAAGTCAAGGGCCAAAAGACTCTCGCTGTTCTGCCAGTGGGTCATGCAGGGGGTCAAGTCGACATTCCGGCAGAGAAGCCCTCCAACATCTTGATTGAGAACGAGGAGGACGGGTTTGATTCGGAGGACTATTTCCTGCTCGTTTCCACCACATCTACGCCAGCATCCCACATGTCCACTCCCAGCTTCTCACAGGGGTGGAAAGCCTCAAATGGTGATGCTGGCCTCAGTGAGGACCGTTGGACAGTCCACACCTCCGTGTCTGCTGAGACAGAACCTTCCAAAGATGTGTCTGGGTCCAATGAGAGGGAGGAGCCAGAGGGACTCTCCCATGATTCCCTGGGGAGAATCTCAGAGGAAGGAATTCATGCTGGTGAAACCAAAGATGACTATGAAGCTATGGAGAGCCAGTATGAGGATGAGGATTCACTGCATGGAGATTTGATGGAAGTTACTGTTGGCCATAACCATAGCACTGGAGAACTTCCCAAGGATCTGATTGGTGGGAAGTGGGTGGACGTGCATGACGTCAGGATCCATGTGCACAGTCCGAGCAGAACCGAAGCTGAGCGCATAGATGAAAATACTCATAGGAACAGCCAGAGTGAGTGGGGAAAACTCTTACCTTCCAAAGGAGCCACCAGTGGCAGTCTGCTGTTTCACATTGAAACCAACAAAGAGAGTCAGGCTAAACCTGAAAACCCAACAACAACTGCAAAGCCCACACGTGGCTGGCAGAGCAGGGACCTTGGAGGAGAAGGGCTGCCCACCAACATGCCTGATCATTATAATCCAATAAACACCACTATTGAGGAGGCAGAACCCAGGCGGCTGAACTGGGTTCTTGAACACACAGTGCATACTGATAAATCAGGTCCTTTCTCTCTGAGCCCACCTGATCCAGCTGCTAGAAACCAGGTCCAGCCAACCTCACAGGCTGCAGCTAAAGCCCAACCCCCGGCGGATCTGGAGGATAACCCATCACCCCCAGCAGCCAGAGCCGAGATTGGACAGGCCGCCACCCTCCCCGCTCACCCCACGCACATCGTGCCCGTCACGTTTGAAACTGGTGGGCCTAGTCCGGGGGAGGCCAACCCTCACACTCCCTCATTCCTGTGGTCAGAAATAGACTTCAATGAAATCCTGATACCCCACAAGCTGAGGCCTAGCGGCACGGACCGTCCCGTCACAGACCGGCCCACCCAGGGGGGCGAGAGCCCCGACCCTGATCGATTCCCCGGGAACATGGGCCCCACCCCGCCAGCACGGCCAGACTCCCGCACTTTCTGGACGGCAGGAAACTGGAGTGGAGTGAGTTACCCGGCCGAGCATTCTCCACATTCCCACAGCATAAAATTAGTGTGAGGGCAGGGCGCAGGAAACAGCCGCACCTCTATTTTTAACCATAGGATGCTTTCATTGCATTCATGCCAAGCGCACAAGATTTTGACCAAACATAACACATAAATTCAAATTTCACATGCACCCTTCAAAGGTATTTGTGCACTTAATAATAATTATTAACTTGATAATAACTAGAGAAAACATTTGTGGCAAAAAAATGAGTCGTAGTAGCTCCACTACCAATTCGCTGACAGATATTTCTTAGTTTTTCAAATGACATTATGTTATTGAGGCTACCATTACAGCATTCATTCTATCCTAAATACACAACGCTGAGTCCTATTTTGCCATTTTGAGAAATAAAATTGGATTGCTATCAACATCTGTTTCATGAATAATCATTCCAGAACATTTTATCTTGGTAATTAAATTCTTGCAAAGATCTTTTCTGGTAATTTATGTATCTTTTGCAATCGGTTTCTTCCAATAATATTAGAAATGCAAAATTTATGCTTACAGTGCATTAAATGAAGGAATACATGTCAAGATCATTGGGTACATGTATGCATAACATATGAAGATGTCTAGGATCTTGTTTCATTAAGGTCCATAGAGTAGTATGGCGTTCTATCCCATGGTCACTATCTCAGAGGAATGTGGGTACTGTGTCACGTTTCTTGAATACGCAAATGGCCGTTATTTACCCTTTCAGTGAACTCTCAAGCTTAATTACAGAGATAGCAAATGCAAGAGCAGCGTCTTTGAGTTTATTCATTTTCTGTGATTTCTAGCCAGATTTTATTCAGAGGATTTTGCTGGATTAAAGATGGTAGGTTATGTTTATACACCAGTGAATATTTACTGAATCACTCCAATTAAGTGCCTTACTCAGAGGTACAGCTGGGATTCAGGGCCTAAACCTACTTGGTCGCAAGCCAAGTTCCCTAACCACTATCCCACTCCTGCCTCTCACTGAGCGAGTTCCCTCCCCCCTGACCCCCTGCTCTTGGGCGCCGCCCTGCTGTTACAGTGTTCCACGAGCTGCGGCCTGGGCGCCACCTGGAGGCCCGTGCGCTGCAGCACAGGGAACGACTCGGACTGCGACGCGTCCAAGAGGCCCCCGCCCGCCCGCCGCTGCTACCTGCGGCCCTGCTCCACCTGGAGGGTGGGGGAGTGGAGCAAGGTGAGGCTCCGAGCGGCTGCCTGTGATCGTTCGTCACGGTGCGTATCTGCTCTGTGGAAAAGCACCGCAGCCACGCTTCATCTGCTTTAACAGGCCCTGTCGTGCTTCTCAGTCTGCTGTGTGTGTCATGCATTTGGTTAACCCCGTTGGGACCAAAATGAAGGACATGTCAGGATTTACTGTTCCTTGTAGCATCAAAGCAGTGGGTTGCACTGTCGCCTCAGCAAGAAGGTCATGGGTTCGAATCTTGGCTTGGGGCCTTTCTGTGTGGAGTTTGCATGTTCTCCCCGTGTCCGTGTGGGTTTCCTCTGGGTACTCCGGTTTCCTCCCACAGTCCAAAGACATGCAGGTAGGCTAATCGGAGACTCTTAAGTTGCCCATAGGTATGAGTGTGTGAGTGAATGGTGTGTGTGCCCTGCAATAGATTGGCAGCCTATCAAGGGTGTATTCCTGCCTCTTGCCCAATGCATGCTGGGATAGGCTCCAGCACCTCCCGCGACCCTGACCAGGATAAGCGGGTATAGATGGGGGATGGATGGGGATGGATGTAGCATCAAAGAAAAAAAAGAATTGTGATCTTAAACATTCACTCATTTTCTTTCTCTTTTTCCACTGGAGATATACAGAGCAAAGAAATTCAGGGGTTTTTTTTCTTTCTTGAAATGCAGTGCACCCTCAACTGCGGTGGAGGGGTTAAATATCGAGAGGTCCAGTGCCACGACACCCGAGACCAGCGTCCCCTGCGGCCCTTCCACTGCCAGCCTATCGCCCAAAGGCCTGCCACCCGCATGCCCTGCAACCTGCAGCCCTGCCTAGACTGGTACAGCTCAGCCTGGGGAGAGGTAAGGCAGTTATATCGCTCTCTCTGGGGAGAGGTAAGGTGGTTCTATCGCTCAGCCTGGGGAGAGGTAAGGCAGTTATATCGCTCTCCCCGGGGAGAGGTAAGGCGGTTATATCGCCAGAGATTCTATTTATTTTTTGGGACTACCCAGATGATGTTCATTCTGATGAAAAATACACATAATTACATATTAATTAATTTACTGTGTAAATAAGCAATGTTATTTGGTTTCTGTAAAACAGTGCTCAGAGCTGTGTGGGGGTGGGGAGCAGCAGCGTCTGGTTACCTGCCCCGAACCGGATGGATGTGAGGACTCCCTGCAGCCCAGCAGCGTCCAGACCTGCAGCACCCAGCCCTGCGCGCAGTGGGTGACCGGCTCCTGGGGTCAGGTGAGCTGAGCACCAAATGACTGGATTGGTTGATTTATATTTAAAGCGTCCATTCTGAGGCTTCCTGATCGCTGCTGAAAAATGCACACGCTGGTTTGAATGCCCAGAAGCCACTGTGCTTCACTGTGTGCTGCAATTTTGCGGTGACAAAAGCATCTGAGAAGAGTCCTCGGATGTTTACAATGCAGAACAGAATGATTGATCTGTTTTTTGTTTTGGAAAATGGGGTGTCTGGGATTATGTGCCGGAGTATTTGAGGGGAAACAGGGGTCATTTCTGGGGCTCGCTGAAATGTTTAAGCACAGCTGGGTTTCCATTACATGAGTCATCCTGGGCATTTTAATGCCTCTTTCCCCATCCCTCTCACCCTCCCTCCCTCAGTGCCCGTAGCTGACTCGTATAAACAGGACTTTCAACCCCATGTCATGGGCAGAGTTCATGGACCTTCATGAATTGCTTCTTTATATCAACACCTCTGGGAAATCCCCCTGGACTGACATATTGTTACAGTAGCAATCATTTTGGTGTCTGAGACGGACGCGCTACGTTTACCTACGCAGTCCTGAAGGGCACACCCACTGAAACTGTGAGACCAGAATAAACTCAGCATTCTGAAGCAGCAGAAGCGATGTTATATGTAAACTGGCTCATTCAGGGAAATGGTGGAGCCTTGGCTAAGAGAATACAGAGCAACAGCTCTGTTGTGTGTTCTGCTTCTCTTCGCTTCCCAAGGGAGTTTTAGTATGCTGCGGATATACCCGATGTGCACATCACTGGGGTACACATCTCTGATGGTTTGACTTTATATTTACAATGAGCATCATATCCAATTAGCTTCCAACTGCCCCTTTACATTGACTAGTTTATGTTCTGATTAGTTCCCTAGTGTCAGGACAAGACGCGTGCACATACACAAACCCTCTTATTGGTAGTCTACACATGCTCAGCATTGAGTGGTATGACGTGGTTGAATGGAGGAGGATTTAGAGCATTAACGTTTGATTCTATGCTTTGGACTTCCCATAATTACACAGGGCCCTACATCATTCTGCTCTGAGGTCTGGCCCAAAAAATAACTTAAGTCCTTAAGTATTCTTCCCCTAAACAACATCCACTCATCTGAGAGCCCTTGCCATTAACGACAAGAGACACAAGCAGTTAGAATTTTTATTCAAAGGAAGACAAAACCGCAAATCCACTGGACTTAGTCAAGCCCCCAATTTGTATTCTGTGCTGATGAAACGGGTACAGTTTTTTGAATCTTCGCATAATACAGGTGACAAGTTTTTTCTTTGGGTTAAAAGAATGTCTTTAGTCTCAAAGGGGGCAAAACACAAAAAAGCTGCGGTCAGTTCCCAGATTGAGGCGTGACTCACTGTCCCGTGACGCCCATGCCTGTCGTCTGTCCACAGTGCTCTGTGTCCTGTGGCGGAGGGGTGCAGCGTCGGCTGGTGAAGTGCGTGAACACCGTCACCGAGCAGGAGGAGGAGGAGCGGGAGCGCTGCAACCACCAGCCCTGGCCTGAGAACACGCAGAAGTGCAACCTGCAGGAGTGCGACAGCGCCACACCCGGTGAGCAACAGCGTCCCCTGTCTGTCTGGAGGTCTCCCGTCGATCTGCTGCACATGCAGCTGGGAGTGCTGTCTGAGATCAGACTTCACTGATTACTGCTGTAGGTCAAGCAATGAAAATGTAACCTCTATCAAAATAAATACTTTGCCACAGCACATTACAGAAAACGAAGGCATTAGATGACTGAACATATCTGCCTGATTAAAATTCTTAAATGACTAGTCCATATTATTTTTTTGACATTAAATTAATGCCTAAAATACATTTTTAGGAATTAACTGACTGCTTATTATGCTTGAAGATTTGCAGTCACGTTCGAATGAAAATGTGCACACATGAGACAGGAGGTATACTGACGGGGATTTGAACACATAACCAAATTTCATGACCATTATTCCTTTCACCCTTTAAACTTCTCTTTTTAATGAATCTTCCTTCCAATCCTCCGCTGACTCTTCCGTCGATGAAGATCTGACGCTTCTGTGCTGAAAGCCCTCACCCTTTCAGTCAAAGCTTTGTCCTCCATCCCCATCCTCCATCCACTTCTTCTCTTTATTCACTGCTTCTGGTGCTCTTATTTTCACTCTTTCTGTTCGGTAATGAAATAAGGCCCCTGAATGCATCTTTCATGGCTCTTGCAGAAAAAGCACAATTGTAGACTGCGCCACTGTTACATGGCTCATAATTTGTTATTTGTTTAATGTACGTGTGGCAGAGTTGTCAAGGTCAGACACAAATGAGTCTGTTTACGAATGGAACATTGTAGGTTCAAATGAAGAAATTACTTTCAGAAATGGTTGTTCCCTTTAGTTTGGCTTCGGTCAAAAGATGACAATATTACATCTAAATTATGAGATCCATAGCTAGAAAAATCCTTTTTTTTTCTAAAAAACAACAAATCTTTGAAGTTCTCTCATACAGTTTGAATAAGAAAAGTCATTTTCTAACCTTTCAAATGTTACCCTTAGACACATTTTTACAATTCATTGTAGGCATGTGTCTGCTGTCATCCAGGGTGTCTTAAACAGCGTGTATTCTGTACATGTAATAGAATTATACAGCTGGATATTTACTGAAGCAGTTCAGATGAAGTACGTTGCTCAAGGGTACAACAGTGCCCCACCTGGGAAACAGACCTGCAACTTCAGCATTTTTTTATAATGAAAGTCAATGTTCGATAACTTACTGTGTATCTCTGTAATGTATTAATGAAATATGGCCCCAGAAAATGCTGAAGTGTCTCTTTGGGTTCTCTTCAGCATGAGAAATATTTCTCAGTGGATGATACTGTAGTCATCCTGTAGGACACAATATAAGCGTAATGGTTTTACAAGATTTCTCTTTGTTCCCCCACTGAACCTCTCCTGTCAGAATTTTAAATTTATGAAATGGTGTCGAGGAAAAAAGCTGCATAGACGGGCTGTTGCGCTACTATAGGAAAACACACCCTGTTTTAATGTTTAATGCTGGAATCCTGGCTACTTAAGCCCTTCTGTTGTGGGCGCTGAAGCATTTGTAGTCCCCTGTGCGGGTGACATGCTGTGTGACCCCTGTAGATTAGACGGAGGTGACAGGGGAAGGGCGGGGTGGGACGGCAGCAGTGAGAAACGCCTCCACAATTCTGTGACCTGCAGAGAAAAGGGTTCTTTTTGTTATTTTTGTATAAATAATTAATATTGTATCTCAATGTGTTGCTTGAGCAGATAAATCGTTTTCTTGGGCCCTTGTTTCTGATAGAAAATAATCTTTATTTCCTGCTGTTCTATCATTCTCCAACAGCAACAGCTCCAACTTTCCCCAATTCCAGGACTGAACATGATTTATTGCTGACATGGTGGTAAGATAAGGTTGAGTTAAAATGCATATCCTCAACTGGCCTGTGTTACAGCTCGTGGGTTTGAGTTTGTGTCTCTATATGTCTAAGCTGAAGTATGCCTGAACATGTTGCTGAGTATATGCAGTTTCTTTATATATTCTTTGGGTATCATTCCGTCTTTCTTTCTCTCTCTTTCTCTCCTTTTCATTTCAGTGACATCCTCAGCAGGCCTTCAGTAATGAATGCCTATGTTTTATCGGGCTTAATTACTGTGCCAACTAAATTCATGATTTGAAAACTCATTGGCTTAGAGCAGTAATTCATCTTAATTTGGGGTGATGGGAAGCCTTCTTTCTGTGTTAATTTTCTGATTTACCTTTGTAAATGTGTTCACAGTAAGAAGAAATCTATAGGGCCATTTGTGTTGTTGGAGGTTCTTTGTGTTGGATTTGTGGATGACTAGAGACTTTCTTTTGGTTTTCAGTGAGGCTTTCCACACGGAAAATAACTGGATGGCTGTCAGTATCGGGCTTCTTCTTCTTCTGTCTGTAGCTAATTTCTTGCTGTGGTGCAGATCTCCAGTTCTGGAACTTACTCATGTGGACATGCAATTTGGACACCTACTCCTCTGTTTGTCTTCGTTTTATGAAATAATTCATTAGTGCCAAAGGCTAGAAAAAGTTGTGGGTGAGAGGATTTAATCTTGGTGCAATTAAGGGAAGGTGGGTAATATATCGCGGGAGGAACACTTGTGTCTAAACATGCCCCTCTCCTCCCCTCTGCCCCCTCACCCTGTTCCACGTTTGATACCATGAGATGGAATGCATGCTAATAGACCTGTGATTTAGGAGTAACCGCCAGAGAATAGGCCCAGAGACAGCAGTGCCTGCAGCAGTGTCTGAGAGAATCCCTCTCTCTGCTGGGCAGATGAATGGCTCTGCTTTTGAGCAAAGCCAGTTCGTGTGGGGGTGGGAGCGAGGGCAGGGCCTGCTTCGCCTGGGCTGAGGCCAAGTCTGTGGTTCTACCCGCCATCGTTAGGCACCCCCCCCCTTTCACCGCCCCCACCGCAAATTCTGTGAGGTGGCCATAAATCATAGAGGACCTGGCAGGACAAAGAGACCGGAGAGATGTGGGACGGTGAGGAAGGCCTCTCCCAGCCTGGGCTGGGTTATGCTCAGTCTGCGAGGAGAATGGAAAAGACTAGCCATGTGTGGTAGACGTTTTTCTTGCCGCAGACAAGTTTTACAAGAGTTTTACCCAGCAGCTGTGTGTCATAGACATAAAATTGTGCTCAGTGTTAATTTGGAGGTGTATCAGATACAGTGTATCTAGACTTGTATGAAATAGACCTTTTAGGGGATGAGTGCAAATGCATAAAAGACTTGTATTATATTTATTCGTTGTATTTCTAAAACAAGCACTGAAATTTACTGTGTTTGGAATTGCCAGAAGTGTATGCCTTTAAACTAAGATATGTTTTGGCCAGGAGTGGACAACTGTAATTAGTACCTGGTCCATGGCTTGATTATTTACCACTTCACTGAAACTGTGCGATTACCTGTTGTATTTGAAAGCTAAGAATTATAACCGCAAGATTATAATTATCAATTATAACTTTCACTTTCTAGTGGTTCTCTTGACCTGTAAGAGCAGATCCAAGTCTAATTAATCTCAGTGTAGAGTACAAACTGTGGCTTTCTGAGCGGTTTGTATACCTGTGGTCCGTGACAGATGGTACAGTCAAGATGAACTGTAGAGGTAGCTGAACAGATTATCTCAGATTAAGATATTGTCGCTTTCATCGTGTGTTGTTTAATTACCTAAAACAATTAGTATCCTCACTTGCTTATATGTCTGTACCTTTGGATAACAATTAATATTGTGAATTGCAAATGTAATCTGATTTTTAATGCACAGTTTAAAGGAATATTCAGACATAAAGATGGCTTTTAATGAAGCTGTACTTGTTTGGATGATAGTTTAATATTACATCCTCATGTGACTTGGAGCTTGAAATTATTTCCGAATGCTATGTGGAAAGATTCCATTTTATAAAAAGGAATCCTGGGAATTGCTGTTTCACATTGTCAAGCTGGTAGATGGCCTCTACTGTGCTGATCTATAAATTCTTGGTGAATGTAACTAAAGATTTTCCCTGGATTATAATTATATAATATAGAAAGCCTCCTTTCACTGGGCTACTAAACACATAGACAGATGCGGAGACAGGAACTGGCTCTCAGAACGTCCCTGGACTGGTCTTACAGTTTCGTTATTGTGATGCAGACGCGGGGAGGCTGGGTCCGGAGTATATTTGACCCAGTTTGAGGACATTTGACGGGCCTCCTTGAGGAAACCTCCTTTTTTATTGCCTGTGTTGCATTCCTGCTCCAGCCACTGCTATGGAACAGAAGGGGGATTTGACATGGCGCCAACGCACAAAGAATCTGGGCTACAATTTATTTCAGATTTATATAACTCTCAGAAAGGGCACCATGTGTGCACTGTCAGCTTTTAAGAGCTAGAAATGTCTCTTACAGTTTAAAGTCAAGGCCTCGTGGCTCACACATTATTATCTTTTGTGTTTTTAGCATTTATATAGTGTCAGTTTATAGATGAGACCCTGCTTGCATGGCATGCGCATTATGAGATCTTGGCAAACTGTGTTCCTTTGTCTGTAGACAATTAGCATTTTGTGCAATGCTGATTTTATTTCATTGTGATGGAACCTCAAATCAATTGCAAAAGCACTTTGAGAAAGCTCCCTCTCCCTCCAACACAAATTCTGTGCAATTAGCGTGCATATCTCTATAATTCCAGCCAATTAGATGTGCCTATACTCGCTCATCGTACTGTAAGCTGTGGCATGTGGACACCACTCTGGCATAACCAAATCAGAGAGACTCACCCTGAGCACCGCTGTTCTCAGTAATGAAGTGCACAAACCGGAGGCCTCTCCCTAATCCCCTCTGTTCTAAAGGTCACGCCACAGCGGATGCAGCCACACCACTGTGACATTTACGGCTATTCCAGAAGTGCCACCGCTCATCTCCCCTCAGAGTAACACCTCTCTCCTGGGGATGGAGATGGAGGGGGCCAAAGGGTTTTGGGAGTTCTAGCAGACATTTAACACTCTAGACCTATCTGGTCACTTGATGATGATTGTATTCACCGTAAGTGACTCACCATAAGATGGGTCCTTCACCCAATTGCCAAATATGGTGAGTTGGGAGAAGGGACACAGTGTTTTCCAGTGGTTCCTCCTGGAGTTCTGGTGGAGGATTTGTAATGTAAAGAGAGTGGCCAGCCTGGTTTGAGCAGATATCGGGGTTCTCTGGTCAGATGGCGTTTCTCCTGAGGGAAGTACGGTATGAGCTCTGAGACCAGGTCTTATATTTCCTAGAAAGGACTCTCCACGCTGCCCCTCATCCATCCGGTGCCCCCGAAAGGAGCCCAGCCGGGCGGCGGTGACCTTTTCTCCCTAAAATCTACACACAGACGCTCCGCTGCGCCTATAAATATCATGAGCTGAGATCTATATTTCCGTGTGTGTCAGGAAACACATCCATGTCCGTGACCTTCTCCCATTCTGTAGGCAGCTTTGGGGGTGAGAGTGAGACACACAGAGACACTGCAGCGTGACCCTGTGCTCTAGTTCTCACTCAATGGGTGATGGGGTTGACATTCCAGCCATCAAAAAGACCAAAGCAAATGAACAAGTGAAACGATAATTATTTATAAATGAGTGAGGCTAGGGAACCTTATAAAGCTTTGTTAGCCGCAGTGCATCACTTATGGGTAATTAATGGTCTTACTGTCACTATAATAAAGGCATTTGAATACCGGCATCTCAACTTGGAGTGTCTTGGAATTTACAATAGGATCACTTGGATCTCCTTTATTTTCCCCCTGATATATTTTTGCCAATTCTTTTTGGAGCTGTTCTTCTCTTCATTTTCCTCACTAGTAATGAGCAATATTCAGAGACTAATAACCCCAGAAGCAGTTATTATATTTCCATCTTCAACCAGTACAAATAACTTAAATCCTGGTATGCCCTCTCGCCCAGTTGATGGAGGGAGAATTGGATTGGACCTACAAATGCAATAGTGTATTCAGTATTGGGAGAAAAGGGAAAAAAGTTGTGTTTAAAAATGTGTAAATGCATGTCCACCACACAGGGACACTACTCTAACATTTTCATCCTGCCACTCTGGTTGTTGCGCCATTGAAATTAAGTTCCATTGTCATTTGCACTCAGCTAGCATACGGATTGTGGTGCCTTAGTGGAAGTGAATAAAAAGATAATGCATTCGTCTGCACTCTTGAGCTGCTGAGTTCCTCCATTCAAACGAGAAGCAGGAAGGAGACAAATAAGGTGTCAAAAAAGAAGACACTGAAAGGGAGAGAAATGTTGGAGGTCACACTGTTGCACCAAATGTCCCCTTCGCTGTCAGTTTGTCAGAATACTGAATGTAAACAGAGGCAGTGGTGCGTCCGAATAGAGCTTTGTATGTGTGAAGAGGGGGACTGTGGGTGGAACGGGGCAGGTGTATTCTTATCTGCTAAGGATATGTTCCAGAGATGCAAATACCACATTTGCATAATTCACGTAGTATATAAAAAATAATGTAAATACTAAGTCCTGGGACTATTGGCCCTGCTAACTTAGATAGCATTGTATTGTAATGGATAAAACTTCATACTCTTGCTTCAGAGCAGTTTTCTGTATTGTACATGAAGCACTTTGTCAAGGGATGACATTCCTACAACAATAATGTAACATGCAAGTTTGCTGGTATTAGTGGTACAGAATGATCAGTAACACCAACTGGTGACAAGTACCTTAATTATGAGAAGCTATAGCAAGACACCTGCTTTGCCTTGTGTCTGTAGAGACACATAGCACCACACTGTTCAATACATCTCCACACAGTGTACAGTACTGTGCCAAAGTCAGAGACCATCCTTTCCTTTATTCCATTTCCAGTCAAATCAAACATTCATTGCAAATTATTTTTTTCAGTGTCAGACAGCAATGCAGGAAACATATATTTAACAGAAAACAAATGAAATTTAGGGACAACAGATGAAATTTAGCTTGATAGCTGATTCTGGGACAGTCAAGTGGCTGCCCACGGTCCCTGTCAAATAAATAAATAAATTAAAATTACAGAAAAGCCTCCACCACTGCATATAATATCAAATCTATCCGTTTGTCCATTACTATCACATTAAGTCTCCCATCATTCCAATGAATAAACGACTACCCAAACACACCTTAGTGGACTTTCAGAGAGCTTTGTCATGTGCATCTAAATGGATAAAGGAGGTATTTATGATGAGATTAAATATAATTCAACTACATAAGTAAGGTGAAAGTCAAAGGAAAATCAGTGAAAAAACAGGAATTTCTAAAACGAGTTCAGAAGACTCAAAAGAAGGACTCAACAACTAACAACTGTGCAAGAACTGGCAGACCACCAAAACTCACCACCACAAAGGCAGTACTTAAAGATTTTATCTTTGAGAGACAGAACAAAATCAATCTCCACTCTTGCTTCAGATCTGAAGAAATCCACAGGTGTTTCTGTCGATCCTTCCACTGTGAGAAGACAACTCAATGTTATGTGCCTGAAAGTATGTGTAGCTGTCAGAAAACTACTACTGAGAAAAAAGTAAATAATAGAGAAGATAATTTCCACTAGTGCACTGAAACTGGGCACCTGAGATGTGGAGAAAGTTTTATAGACCGATGGGTCTAAATTTGAGATTTTTTGGAAGTAAGAGAAGGCAGTATGCTGCCGAAACAATGAAAAACGCTCAATCACCATATCTCCAACCATCAATCAAGCATGGTGGAGCATCAGTGCAAGATTGGGGTTGTATAACAGCATCTGGAGTTGGTGATTTGGTTTTGATTGAATGCTGATAAATACAAACATATCTTAACATATCAGGTAGTACCCTCTGGACAACATTTGATTGGGAGCAAATTCATTTTACAGTAAGATAATGGTCCCAAGCACTCTGGTAAAAAAAAAAAAAAAAAAAAAAAAAGAAATCAAGGTGCTGGTGTTCTCACTCAGAACAATGGACTGGCCACCCAGTCGTCCAGACGTCAACAGCACTGAATGTGTTTGGGCTTACTTGGATTGAGAGAAGCAGTAAATGCCTCCAAGTCAGAGGTGTTTACAAGAAGGAAGGAAAAATATCCCTGCAGATTTCTTTGAAAACTCAAAGCAAGTATTCCGAGAAGAATGGAAGCTGTAATAAAGGCAAAGGGTGGACAGACTAAAAAAAAATTGGATTTTTATATTGTGCACAGTTGTGGAGGTTTTTGTGTTAAATATGTTTGGCGCATTATTTTCTGACCCTGAAAAAAAAATAACTTGTACTTACTGGCTGTTTTCAAAAAGTAAGATGGTCTCTGACTTTTGCATTGTACTGAATATCACTCGTGGATTTGCTTTGATGTACAGTAGGTCAAGGATGATCGGATGATTGCGCCCTGAAACAGAAGCCTGCGGCCAGATGTGTGCATAGCCACAGTTTGAGTGAAGAGGAAGTGACAGGTTGAAGAGCAAGTGACAGGTTGCAGGAACTATGATCATATGCACTCGGGGAAGGTAGTCTCCGGAGGTAGAACTGAATCATTGAAACTGACAAGCTTGTCTGTACCTGGGTAAATTAATTGCACATTAATTTTAAGCAGTAATCACATCTGTGTTGTCAATCCTGCGATTGCAACACAGTATTTATCAGTGTTTATCACATTTTAAAGCCCCCTATCACACACACACACAAGCAGAGTCAAAAAAACCCTACTGAATCTGCCTTATATAATGCATAGGCTGATGCTGAGCCGAAGGTGTGTGGTGTGATTGTGGGGTTTTCGTTTGTGATTGCAGCTCTTTATAATTGTGTATGAATTGTCTTATTACTACTATTCCATACTCTTACAATACCAATCGTTTCTGCTTTGCATTTCTTTCAGTGGCAATTTTAATTAATGTAAGCAAGCATCCAGCATCCTCAAAGTAATGGCTACGGACATGGCGATTATTATTTAATCCTAATCCTAATCCTAAAATAATTATTCAGTAACTGTGCAGGAACCTTTAGGGTGCCACAGTTCTGAGATATGACCTCCATTGTTTTCCTGCAGCCTGAGCTCTTGAGCCTCCAGTTCTTCACTGCTCAAGAAGTTCAGTTTTAATGTTTCCAGTCAGAACAGACCCTGGGTTACACTGAATGGCAGTGATAAGACGAAGTAAATGTGCTGGTGCATACAAACATGGTGCGCTTATTAGGGACTGTGGCTAGAATGGGAGGAGGGCTGCCATTTCCCTTTAATAAAAGGGGAGAGGATATCATGGTCTCCTTTGTTTACTGTTGTGTTTGGGGTTGGGATGGGAGGGGGTGAAATGAGGGGGCAAGGAGGGGAAGGCAGGGAATAGTGCAAGAAGGACAGCAGCTGTGACCTTTGACCCATCTGATGTCATCTTGCTCTGTGATCTGGCTCTATGGGACAGACCTTTGTTGGTAAAATGACATGGGAGTTTTGACTGCTTTTGTTGTAAATAGGACCCTATCTGTCATGATACCACATGAAAGAAAAGTGACTGCATGCATCACTAAAAATGTCTGTTCTCAGCAGGAAGCCATCTCATGGAGACAGTAACTATAACTCATTAAAACTAATTTAGCGATAATAAACCTCCCTTTTCAAAAGTCACTTTGAAGGGAAAATCTTACTGTTGCTTACTGTTCAAAGAATTAAAAGATGCCTCTCTGAATGACTTTAAAGTTTAGATTTAGCAACCAATTAGAAACTGTAGATATATTTAGCGTTCCTCTGAAGAAAAAGCTGGCTTTATTCTAATTGTAAGTCTGTTTACTTTCATCACAAAATTGCATGTTGATGAAGTTTCATGAAACTGCATCATCTTACTCCAGAAATTGAAGCCAATGTATGCAGTGATGTTTTTTGGCCACAGCAGTCCTTTGTATACTAATGATCTACCAGATCTCTGAAACACAATTTTTCACATGATTCCTAAATAGAAAGCTATACAAGACAATGGATCGTTTTTTCAGTCTATCATACACATTAGCTACAAAATGAGGCGAAGGCACGTTTGGGAGTATTATGTTTTGTCGCCTCCCAGATGTAAACCATCTGATTCATCCGGGCCATTGTAATGCAAAATTCAGAATACGCACAGGAGCATTATCCCAGTAATTCACCTGGAGCACATCCAGTGGTGGCTGTAAGGCAGTAAAAAAAAAGAGAAGATCTTCAAACACTGATGCATCCCACAGTCATACAGAATCAGAACATCCCGATTTGTGGAAAGAGCTGAAAAAGACATTACTTGGTATACGCCCTGTGGTGATAGCAGCATTGTTGTGATAGCAGCACTGTGGTGATAACAGCCCTGTAGCGATAGCAGCACTGTGGTGATAACAGCACTGTAGCGATAGCAGCACTGTGGTGATAACAGCCCTGTGGTGATAGCAGCACTGTGGTGATAACAGCCCTGTGGTGATAACAGCACTGTGGTGATAGCAGCACTGTGGTGATAACAGCCCTGTGGTGATAACAGCCCAGCGGTGACAGCAGCACTGTAGTGATAACAGCCCTGTGGTGATAACAGCACTGTGATGATAACAGCCCTGTGGTGATAACAGCATTGTGATGATAACAGCCATGTGATGATAACAGCACTGTGATGATAACAGCATTGTGGTGATGGCAGCACGGTCTTCCATCTGTTGGGGCCTGACTAGCAGAGCTACATCATCATTAATATCTCACATATACTTCCCTCCACCCCTCCCTCAGGAAAAAAAGTTCATGGAAACGGCAGTAAACCTCCTGTATCTTCTGGACATCTGGACTGACGGCAGCTGCATCCTAGCATGGCAATTTGACATCGGATCAAAGAGGCCGGTGTCGCCTGGCTTTTGGCTTATTGGCGGGATGAGAGTGCAGCAGCTCTTTTGCAGGATGGTCAGAGTTTGGCAGCGAGGGGGGATCTGTCAGGGCCGTCCCGCTGCCGTTGGTGTCCGCTGTCGGGTAAAGTGATCAGCGCGGCCGCCCCTCTTCCTCTGAGCATTCCCACTGCTGACGTTCCCAGTCCTGCCTTCCTGCAGGAAGTGGATCTGTTTTACAGTCATCTCCCGTTTCCCCTCTCCAGCCCCACTCCGCCCCCTATCCCCTTCTGCCGCCTCTCCCGCTTCCAGTAATGCTGTCCGGAGCACTAGCTGGGACTTAAGTACGGAAGCAGCCGTTTTAATTGGAAAGATAGAGGAGAACTTTATCCAAGCACTCCCCTGCACCCAGTAATAAGAGAACAGAACTATTACCCAGCAAGACATGGAAGTCATTGCTGAAAAGCTAGAAAAATTACAGACGTGTGTGGGGTTTGGATTGCACCGTAAATGGCCGCATTTGTTTGCTTGTACTTATTAGAGAACAGTAAAACAAGGGAACAGGAAATTAGAACTTATCCTCTGGCCTTGTCAGTGTGACTGCTGTGCTTTGGATTGATTCCAACAGTGCTCACATTATTTATTTACTCACTTCTAATCTTTCACTGAATAACTAATGAATTAATCTGTTTGAAAGCGCATTTCCCACCGTTTATGAAATTGCACTCTGATGTGCAACAGAAGTCACTTTTCTGCAGGCTGCAATACTTTGGTTTTGTACTGTGTATACTACATACCTACACTGGTCTCACATTCACAGCACAAACAACCAATGAGTCGCCACTGCTATTTTTGAATCCAGCGGAAGTCTGATCACAATGACTTAGTCAAGTGCACTTTGACTTTTTCAGCGCACACGCAATTCAGTCAAACACTCCAGATGAATCCGGCACCTTATCTCAGTGGGGGCTGCTTTCCTCGCATATCAGTCCTCTTTATTTTTGGCAGAAATGAGGCGCTGCTATGCCTGTTGATCCTGTGTCCTTATTTCCGGTTTGTGTGATTGCCAATAGAAACACATCCTCTGTATATACTAGACTGCTCACAGCTAACATTACTAGCTATTACCCAAAAAACAATGAATTTGTAACACAGATGGCTCTAGCTTAAACAGTGATATGGTAGTTTAGCTGTTTTTCTAGCTGTTTTGTCATCTTGAAGTTAATGTAATCAATCAACATACCATAATGGTAACTAAAAAACAAATATATTTTGACTGACTGGCTACTCGACAGCTAATATTAGCTACCTGCATTGTTTTGCATTCATTTAGCAGATGTTTTTTCCTTATCCAGACTAACTTACAATTTTGGCCAAATATAAGTGTGCTGACCTGATTAATATGAGCAGCTGTGCCAGCCCTGGCTGGCAATATTCCCAGACCCACAAGTAAAAATGCAACATCACTGGCTAAAGTGCTAGTGCAAATTAACTATGGCAGAGTATGCATTCTAAAAGCATTATTTTGGCCCATTTGTTTCCATGTCATCCTCCCAGTCCTGAATTCTGTGAGCTTGTGGGATAGCTCTTACATCCAATCTTCAATTGGTCAGATATAGGCTCCCAGGCAGTTATTCAAGTAGCTATGTTTGGAAAACAATTTCCTGTACTCTTAGTAGTTCCTGAACAGGTCAAGGATCATTATAAGGTGGATATGATGGCAGGAAATAAGTGAAGTCCATTTGGTTGGTGAAACCTCTCCTAAAAATACCTGCCTTTTCATGCTAAAAGCTCTGTATGAGTAATGTATTTCCAAGTGTACTAAATTCAGTTAATTGTTCTCCGTAGCACAGGAACATGCTAAACCATGATAAAACGGGGGATGTTGCTGCTTCAAGATGGATGCATTACCGGATAATATAATTTTTAAAAAATTATAGTTTATTAATTAGGCTTGCTTCATTGGTCTCATTTGATTATATAAAAATTTCTGGGACAAGAGCATGGTAAATGGACTGCATTTATATAGCGCTTTTATCCAAAGCGCTTTACAATTGATGCCTCTCATTCACCAAAGCAGTTATGGGTTTGGTGTCTTGCTCATGGACACTTTGACACGCCCAGGGCGGGGATCGAAACGGCAACCCTCCGACTGCCAGACAACCGCTCTTACCTCCTGAGCTATGTCGCCCCTAGGAGCACGTCCGCTTATGTTCGTTACCAATACAGATTATTGTTTTAATCTACCACATCATAAAGATGGTAAGGTTTGTATTTGGGTAGAGTTCCACGTGGAGTTTTACAAGCGGTTCAATTTATTTCCCGCAAGCTATTTTTTTAACGATGGACCTGTATGTGGCAGCAGGGAAGTGAGTTTGTTCATTTAAAGATGCACAGTATTATGCAGGTATGCACAGACACCAAAACACCGGACAAATCATTTGATTACTTAATTTTTTAACCTTTATGTAGACATGCTTAGGTTTCTTTTAAGTTTAAAGATATTTAAGGTAAGGTTCAACAGTTCTAAACTGTCCAACGTTGTTTGCTCTGAATTGTGCTCTCTAGCTCTGAAGCAGGTGGTGAGTGAATGTAACAACAAGGTAAAAATTACTTGTAATTTGTTTCGTGTTGACGGAGTGGAAGTGCCAGCAGGCTTTCTTTGTTTGCGCTGTACAGGAGCAAGCTGTCCTCAAACGACCAACGTGGGCTGAGGCCGAGGCAGAAGCCCCTCCTGATGTTGTGCTGGCTCTGTCCTCGCCGTAAAACATTCCCATTTTCACGGGTAGTGCTTCTCTTTGCCTCTCTAGTGCCGTCCTGTATCTCTGCTTCAGTGTACTTCACGGACTCTGATCAGCGCTGTTTGAAGTCTTGTTTTCCAGCAGTTACTGAGTGCACAGGGACTGGGAGGCGTGGCCTCTAGCTCCTGGTCTTTCAGGACAGACTGCTTCAGGGTTTTTTTAAAAAAAGGGTGACATGTTCACTTACTGGTTCTGCGCCAAGCCTGGGCAGCTCTGTTTATTTACGTGGAACTACAGTGCTGTGAAATTTGCCCCCTTCCTGATTTCCTCTGTTGTTGCATATTTGTCACTCTGAATGGTTTCAGATCTTGGTTGATTATGGGTGTTTGATAACTTCATTCATTAAATAAATGAAATTCTAGTTTTATGATAATTTTCTGTTTACTCTGTTTCCCGTTTTCTGATATTATATTTTGTCTAAAGATCTGGAGCTATATAGTGTCACAAATATGTGATAATAGTGGAAATCAGGAAGGGAGCAAAATTTTTCACAGCACTGTACTTTACTTCTAGTTTGGCATCAGGAAGTAAATAGTCTGTTACAACTTTGTTTTAATGACTCCAGACTACTGCCCTCTACACTGCAGCCAATTGCCAAAACACACAGAAGTCCTTGATGTTTTTTTCAATACAGAAATCAAACAGACATGATTGAAGTTGTATTTACTGTTCACCCCTTATTTGCTCTCTTTGCTTGCTGTTTCTCTGCAGCATTTGATATGCCTGAGACTGTATGACGTTTCTCCAAGTAATGAATGTTATTGAGATGTGAATCATTGGTAGGCTCTAGCCGCACCATTCACTAGTTCAGGGTAGATAGGCCCGTTTCCAGAAGGGAACATTGAGAATGTTTTTTGGAACAAACAAGAGCCTGTTATTAGTTTGCAGGTGAAACAAAAATGATGTGGTTATGTTTTCCTATTTTAAAAAATGTAACACTATCTCTGTTAAATCCCAAAAGTCAACCTGAGTTATAATAACAAGGGACAGCTATGGACAATAACATAACAAAATCCACAAACCAGAAAAGAGCCAACATCAAAGTAAAATAACAAAAAGTATATTTTTATTGCAAACAACAAGAAGAAACACACACTTTACCGCAGGAAAGTTGACAAGATGGACAGAACAGTAGGCCAGAGTTAAGCTACTTCTAGCCTAAGACTACGGTACAACAAAGTTTCTATTGAGGCAAAGGAAAAGGAGGGAGTCTTCCAGGAAGCTACTTCCCTACTCTGACCTAAACTTAGCAAAAAAGGTGTTAAAAAACAATGAAAACTGTCTGTCCACCTGATAAGTACAGCAGATACACTAGTATGATAACTTATAAAACAAAACGTGTCAGAACAGCACCTACAGCACAAGGGAGCATAACAGTCTACAGCTTTAAAGATGCAAACATCTCACTTGATTATAGTTACACTGATGTTAACAGTAAACAAAGTGAACAGTGTTGGAGTCAGTTCTATTTTAAATCTGTCAGTTCAGGAAATTGTATTTAATTCACTTAAATTCAAAAAGCCTTAATGTTCTGTGAGGAATTTACAGTTAATTATTTTAATGAATTGACTGAATTGAAATGACATTGACCCCCAAGGTGTCATGTATACATCTATATCCAGCTTATGTTGTTTTCATATGGTTTTGTTCAAAAATTGTTGTCATTCTTTATTTAAATGTACATAATGAAACATTTTGAGTTTTTTTTTTTTTGGTGCTCAGATATATCTGTAATTTCATTTGAACATGCACATCAATGAAGAGTCAAAACATCCTGCTGTGGATCTTAGGCTGGGTAGAATATGTTTCTTGTAAAAAAAAATGTGTTCTGGCTGGTTAGAGAATTTAAAAGCATTCCTCTGAATGAATGTAAAGGTCATCTTGTGTGACAATTGTGGCGTTTTCCATGGAGAACATAAAAATATGTCCAGACCGCAATGATATTTTGCTTTCCACCATTGCTCATCATGTCCACACTGCTAAAGTGTACATCAAAGAATCTGATTCATCTTTGTCCTTGACAGCACAGATGTTCTAATGTATGACTGTAGAAGTTGTAGAATGCAGCAACTAACATTAGTGTACATTTTATGCACTCTTTGATAAATCTCTCTTTCTCTCTCGATCTCTTTCCCTTTTTCCAACTCTCTCAGGCTACGTGTGTCTGCGCGACAGTCTGACGTTCCGCCTCTGTCAGACCCTGCAGTGGCTGGGCCGCTGTCACCTGCCCCCCGTCCGAGCCCAGTGCTGTAAAACCTGCAGCCAGCGCTCCCGTGGTAACCAGCGCACTTCTCGACGATGAGGCCCAGTGGATCGGACGCTGGGCTGCACTATATCAGGGAGGAAAGACACATCCAAATGCCTGATACACACAAACACGCACACACACACATGCACACACAAGCACACAGACACACCCACAAGCACGCACACACACATACATGCGCACACACACACAAGCATGCACGCACACACACACACACACACAAGCACTCACACACAAGCACACACACATACATTACATTTATTTGGCAGATGCTTTTATCCAAAGTGATGTACAATAAGTCTATATTGAAGGTCATTGGAAAACACGCGCGCACACACACAAACACACACTCACGCATACACAAACACACACACACACACAGCTTTGAAGCAAACCTGCTGCCTCTGCCCAAAGAGCGGCTGAGTGTCTCCCAGGCCCTCAGGAAGAGGCGTTGTTGAAGGCCGAGTCGTTTTTTCCGCTCCTGACTGCGGGAGACACGTCAGCTCTGGGTTCCCCCCCTCAGCGTCCCGGTCTTCTCCTCAGCCAGGGCACATCCCGGGCGCACTCACATTGGCACAGGATTTAAATTGGCCCCAGTTGCAATAACAAAAAACCATCATTGTGTTCTCTAAATACTGTTTCAGTTCCCAAAGCAGAATTTTCTAGGTTTCCCTTGCAGTTTTGTCTGCTCAAGTTGTGGTTTATGCAGGCGGTTTGGCAGTGGCAGTGCATGCCTCTATAGTCTAAACAGTTTACTGGTTTAGTTGGCAATCACACAGTCCCCTTGCAGTCAGCACAATGCTTTCTTCACTATGGTCAACCTGACCAATTTCCCCAGGAGGTTCCCAAACACTTGAAAAATGTATAACTGGTGCTGCAATGATGGCCTGGTGCTATGGGCAGCTGGGTGCCTTTCCCTACTTGAACTGTTGGTTTGTTATTTTTATTTTTATTTTTATTAATAAGAGATCTCTCGATGTCTCTCAATGATGAAGTGCTCTGGCTGGTGAGGCCATCTCAAGGGACACACAGGTGTAAAGTAATACAATGTTTTTTGTTCTTTCGGTGTTGAGAAATGTTGATGGTTAAAGGGGTCTATACGTTGCTCAAGTAGAAATCATGTAAAGTACTATTTGAGTCATATATATTTGATGATCAGCTTCATGTATATGTATTTTAAAAGGTTCACATGTTTTTTTTTAACAATCAAATGCTTGTAAATTATGCAGCTGGTTTCAGGCAATATTTTATATTTGCTTCACAGTCTTTTTTTAATCTCTGGTTCCCTTTTTATTAATATATGTTAATCTATAATTGTTTATTTGCAGTGCAAGTTTTTCAGAAAGATAACTGACCTCCTTGTATTTGATTCCTGTAAAATCACTGCAGTGAGAATCCCATTTCCTTATAATGAATGATAGCTACCAGTGGAGTGCATCTAGTATGACAGATAATGATTCCTATTAGTGTATCATTGTTTTTTTTGTTTGTTTATTTGTTTTTTGTTTTTTACTTCTGTCCATGGTGCCTTGCATATACATTTTAAACCACTCAAGTGTTTTGTTACTTTATTATTTAAAGCAATGGCAAACATCTTTACGTGTGGCCTTGGTGCTTTTTAAATACGATGTATGTGCATGTGTGTTTTGATGATGATCTGACACTTTAGAATCAGTGAATGGACTGGGAGTAAATGCTGTGTTAATTCAGGGACCAAATCAGTCACTCTGTTTGGGAATTTTAGGCTAAAGACGGTGCCATTTTTCCACAGCTTTTATAATATACACAGAGTGCATGAGAGCCTTTGCTTTTCCTCCCCAAACTGGCATCGCTGCCCGCCTCCGTTCAGTGACCACGGTGCCTCCTGCGCCTGGAGCACTGAAGCGCATGCACCCCTCTAATGCACCCGCCTGTAAACCCGCGAATGTGTTCCACACAAACGGCCGTGCAGCCTTACAGAAGAGAAGTAGTGCCAGCATGCCTCTGACTGAAGATCATTCTCAGCCCGTGTCATTGGGAGGGTACTCATGTAGCATTAGCTTGGCTGACTGCAGCCCACCCTCCTCCCAGTGTCCCACAGCTGTGAATGCACAGTCATAGTCAGTTAGTGCCATAGCTGAGACCATCCTGCTACTATAGGGCCCAGCCAGCACCTGTACTGACCAAGCCTCCACTGATGCATTAATATTAGAACAATAGAACAGATTGTGGCCATGTGTTACAGCTCCCCCCTGGGCCCATGCCAGCCTGTTTGTGTGTGGACAGCCAAGAAGCTCCTCAGGGTTCAGAAACCCAGCTGTGTGGTTGCGCATACAGAGCACACACCCTAGGAACCTGCCTTGTTTACAAGTGATTTTGCAGAGGTCAGCTGAAAATCGCTCGCATTCACACGCAATTAAGAATGCTTCCTGTTTGTTCATCCACAGCAGTCCCAGGGCAGCTGGCTCATTTGTCTGTTTCAGGTACTGATTTCCATCTCCGGGCCACTGGCACACAGTCGCAGTGCACCCTCGTTTGTAATGCCTGTGAGCACACAGTGTGCGTGTGAATTGGGCCGGCGTGTCCACAGCTGCCTGGCAAATGCACGCCTGTCAAGAGTGTCTGTTCTGTGAAAAATGGTAGCTGTCTTTCAAGATATGTATTTTCTTCTTGCAGAGAAAAAAACAAAAAAAAAAAAGAATTCCATTTTGTTTTGTATTTATACAGTATGTACCACACCAAATAAAAATATCTATAAGAACATTGCTTTCTAATATATTTATATTTATAATAAGTTTCTGCATGTTTATTATTATTTTTATTTTTATTTATTTTTTGTCTTTTTCTAGCACACAGCTGGTGTGATGTTTTTTCCCGTGGTTCTTTAAATGGACATTATTTCAGCAATATCAGACTTGGAGATCTGAAAGCACGTTCCATAATGACTCACGTATGGTGCACCCGAGTGTGCAGTGGCTTGAACTGAGGCCAAGTACGGGCACTGCTCTGAGAGAGTACTAAAACCCTTTCAGCTGGTCCACTCAATAATGCACAGCATGGTTCAACAAAGCCCAGTACTTCAGCTTCACGGACCCAAAGTCTAATTTTCTGAAATGTTAGGACCTGAATGGATGAACTATTCCTGAAGCACTTAAAACATAATGATGTGATGTGTCTTTCTGAGATTCGAGAGCCATCTGAATGATCAGTAGCAGTGGCTGCTTTGGGTTGTGGGCACTGAATTTCTAGAATGTTTGTGCATGTAGATCCTCATCTTATTAATACGTAACTTCCTTAACAGACACCCTTATAATATGGAAATGTACGTAATTTTCATTTCCATATAGTTTCCATTTTTATAAATCATGGTATGTGCTAGTTAGATAATTTGAATAATGTACTGCAGGACTATACCCTTTGTGGGACTTAAACCTGTAACGTGCTACCAGTAGGTTTTTTGTTCATTTCTCTTTTGTCTCTTGAGCAACTGAAGAGGCAACCAAATACATTCCCTGCTAGAGACAACACTTCCATGCCAGAGTGAAGTAGAGGATGCCCAGCCTCTTATAAATGTACAGTATTACAGCAATATCAAACTTATAAATCTAAAAACATGTTCCATAGTGAACCTCACACATCGTGATAAGCCAAACTGAGATTCGTGTTCCATGAATCGCCTCTCAAAGTGAGCGGAAGGCCTCCATTTTGAAAACTGCACAGTACAATACGTGGTATGGAAGTCACTCATCTTGAACAATGTTACTGTATCCATACAGTTGTTGTTATATAATGTATCTGCAGTTCTACAGAGACATGAACAATGCGGGGATGTGTCAGCCTCTGGTCACAGTGGGGATTTGCTTTCTTTTGTTGCTCTTCACAGGTCTATTGTAGGCTTTAAAACCCACCGCCGGTGTTCGTCGGTTGGGAGGGGTGGTAGGAGCAGGCATTCGTCGAGTGGAAGTTCTTTTCTCACTCTTCACAGATTCTGAAAACCGGAAGAGAATATTGGATTTGTTTCATGCGTTTTCACATGTGCTAAATGGTACTCCCGCATTCTGCAGAATTCCATGGCAGGGAGTGTAATCGCTAGTCCAGTGGAACTGAAGGCGCACACCCTTCTTAGTGGAGCAGAGCAGCATTTCTGCGCTGTGTACTTTGGGTACCGTTCCAGCTTAGTTTTTATTCAGTTGAGCTGCAGAACATACATTTTCATGTGTACCATGCATGAAGCCAGCTGTGCTCGCTATGGCGTACTCGTGTAAACATGCATTCTAATGCCTTCCTTTCTCCCAGTTCCCTCTGTAGCACATGTGTGCCACGTGTCAAAACCTCGCCTTGGTTCATAAGTTTCCACTGACAGTCACATGGGTTTATTTTTTTCCTCATGCTGTCTGACTCGTGAGCGAGGACTGAATGGTCCTGTGGAGGGGAGATTGGGATGAAGAGGTTTGCAGTACTGTGAGCAGAGAAAAGAACTGTAGGTAACATCTTTTGGGGAGGGTGGTGGTGGGGGGCTTGTCTGTAAATCTCTGATGACCTTGCTTTTTCTTCCTTGGCTTTTTTCCCTCGTCTCTTTGGTTCTCATTTCTGTCACTTTATGTTTATGTGAATTGTTATTGAATACCATGCCAATGTTTGCTTGGCTTTGTTGTTTAGATGTGTCTAGGGTTACAAGCTCTCTTGTGTGGTGTTTTATAGTGTAAAACATGTATTTACTTATATTCAGTAATTTTACGTGTTTTATATAAAATAAGTAAAATACATGTTTTTATTTAATACTAAAAACAGATCTTAGATGTAATAATTTGGGTACTTATTTTAATGTTACATTCAATTAGTAGTCCTATTCATCCAGAGTGATTTACAGTGTGAAAGAACATGACTGCATAAGTTTGAACATAAGTTTAGAACATTACACATCAGTTTCTGAAATTTGTGGATAGTGTTAACGAAATGTCTGTATCCACTCTGCAGTTTACCTTGCGACACAAGTTCTTGTATACCTGCTGATTTTTTGGCCTTTATACATTTACAGTTGTCCATGGTTCTCTCCATTTATTTTTCAAGTTACTGACTTCTAGCACTTCATTGCACTCATCCACCTAACCCACTGTGTTTGTGATTCCAGTAGAGACTTATCTTCAAGAACACGGTCATTCTCACTTGAGCCACCCCCTAGAGATGGATCACCTCATTTTCCTGCAGAAGCTATTTGAAGTGGGTATGTCCCAACAAATACTGGTATGGTACTCCAGCTATTTTTGTTCCCACGCACAGTGCCAAAATGATCTTTTTCCAACCTTTCTCTATTATTATAGGTGTGCCCCAGGGCTCAACTTTAGGACCAACACTCTTTTCCATCTATATAAAAAACATTACACAATCTATTGGCCCAAATACATCTGATCGCTGACAAAACTATACTGTATTGTTTCCTGTTTGTCTTTTTTTTTTTTTTTTTTTTTTTTTTTTTTTTGCTAGTATGAGAATATAACTTGTTTTCTTTGCATTTATTTCATTTTAGCCTGACCAGGCTTTAAACTGAAACTGGCTATGTCAGTGCTCAGCTGGGCATATCTCAAAATGCAAAATTATTGTGTGGGAGCTGACTTTGTGAACAGCCCTCCCTCCCTCGCCCCCCCCCCCCCCCCCCCCAAAAAAAAAAACATGCACAAACACGCACACTCATGAACCCATCCTATTTCTGCACGCACTCAAGTGTCACATTTTCTCCAACTATTTGTGCCACCCCATTCTGTCACATTAAACCCAGCCACAGAAGAAGACATGGATGCAATGTGTTGTAGTTGTCAGGGCATTTGTTGGCCGGAGAAGCAACTGCATTTCATGTTAGACAGATGATCTCTCAATGTGTCATTCAGCTTTTTATGTTTGCTCCCAACTTTTCAAACAGCTTTTTTGTAGTTTGGTTAACACTTCATACAGTTCCAGCATCTTTAAATTTAAGATGGAATAATGTGCCACTGTCCTGAAAATAAGTGAAATCTCCTTAAATTATGAATCCGTTGCAAAACTGCATAGTTTTATGTGAGTTGAAGGCCTTGTTAAGTATACTATATGGAAATTAACATTTATAACTATATATGACATCTTGTTGGCATTTGCTTGCCTCCAAGCCTCCTGTCAAGAGTTTATGTTAGCTGCACACATTGTTGTCGTTCTCTCAGCTCAAGGAATTTTAGCCTCAGAGTACTCAGTTTCAGTCTCTTAAAGGTGAGCAAGTGCGTGTTCCTGTCACACAAGTGTTAGTCACGCTAAGGAATGCATTCACTTTCAGTTTCTGCTGTGGTCCTTTGATGTGTGACCTTTCAAAGACTGTTCCAATTCAGAAATGTAATGTGACACGAACATGCAGTTGGAGGTTAGAGCATTATGAAATGCCCTGGTTAATCCATTCCTGTGGCGCTGCTGCGGTGGGTACCTGTTTTATATGGCTTTGGAATGCCGATGTGCTGGTGCACGGAATCGTCTGCATTCACTAGCAAGAAGCATGCAATATTTTCCTCAAGGAATTGTACCCTTTCCCTACTCTTTTCATTTGTCTGACCTATAAAACGAAATGGATGACAAAACATGGTCTGATTAGGACAGAAGAACCTTTGCACGCAGAAGCAATTCATGTTGCATTTTCAAAATAATTCTGCAAAATGGGTTGGCAGGGCATGTGGGAAAGCATTTATTACTGATAAAGATCGTTAAGGAGCTTCATTGGCAGTCTACCAACAGTGGCTGGGAGGCACGACTCCTTTACGTTAACAGTGGTTCTTGGTATTTGCAGGAAATACATGTTTTTCATTGTTTCATAAACCACTTCATTTGTGTCCCAGGATTATTAATATCCTGGTTTGTTTCCAGCCCAGCAAACCTTATCTAGTTTCTTTTTTTTTACTAATGCTCTGCCACAGCTAATCACAAGCATTACTATGATTGGCTTGCAGCCTGTGTGCACAGAATATCATTAATTATGTACGCCCCAACCTGCCTGAGCTCATGGTTTTAGTGTACTCTTGTTCTGATTTGTTGTGTGTTCTTAAATGCTAAATATAGAGCTTGTGGAATATGCTATCAATGTATTTATTTACTGAAAATATTCCACTCATGCAAGTTAATTGGTGTAAATGTTATATGAGGAAGTATACAGAAAACAAAATACAAGAAAAGGTGAAATGATAATGCATAACATACTTTTGTTGTGTGTGAAGTGCACGATCAATAGTCAAGGACATGCTAGCTCCAGATTATTCTTGTTTAATTTCTATTTAATAAAACAGAAAGGGATTTTGTCACTGTATTGTAATGGCTGTGCTGCTCGACCACGATTTTTACCAGGTAAACATTTGTAATGTGATTTACACTGTAGTTATTGTTTACATGTTGTTGTTACTGTGCAAGTTCATATTCAAGAACTAAAAATGCCAACGTCATGATCCTTTTAATCTGAATAATAAATTAATCGTTGTCATTCTCTGATAAAAGGTCTTTACATGTATGCTATGTATGTATACAGTATAAAAGGATATCATCATATTTTCATCAAGTTAGTTTAAGAATAAACTACAATTTATTATTTTTGGTTGCCAACAGAGAGCAAATGATCGGTTTTTCTGGTCAAATAGGAACTTACTTTTAGAAATAATTGTGGGAGATTCCAAGGTGAAGGGTGAAGGGTGAAGGGTTTGGTGCTTTGCTAGATGACTCCCCCCCTAACACGTTTCCCACAATGAAAGACCTTAGAGGTCAATCAGAAATTCCCCTGACAAGCATCACAAGTTGCACGTCATCACAGTGGGTGACAGACTTGACTTAAGGGAAATAATTTGAAGATAAGATTTTGCATTGCCTTAACATTGGTCCATTCTTATGCCTTATTCATGTGAATATTGGTTTCAGGTCTGATTTTGGAGAATTGTCTTGATCATCAGTGAGCGCTCAGGGTGGAATATGAATGTCCCCTTGGTAAAAGTGGGTCCTAAATGTGGTTCTTCCAAAGCCTTAAGAGGCACTCCTTATGCCTCAGATCCTGCGGTAGTGTAGACTGCAGTGCCTATGATAGATGTGGTAAATGGTTGGGCTATCTTGATGTTCTGTCTGTCCTTTCATTGCTGCTGTTTATGTTGGCCTCCTCCAGGGTACTGGTGTTTGTGCGCTTGTGTTCCCGGCTAACCATCAAGATTTTCAGGAGGCATTTTTAGTGGTGCAGCTCTACGACTGTCAAATGCCTGCTGTAGGTGGTTCGAGGTTTAACCCCTATCAGCAAGGTCAAAAGGAATATGATCTTGTAGACAGGAATTTTAGTTTTGGTCTGGATTTCACAATGCTGAAGAACTCCTTTTCTGAGTCAAAGGCTGCACTGACAGCTTCAGCGATGGTGTATTTCTGAGTCCCTGTCAGCTATGGAGAAGGCCGCCAAGGTAAGGAAAGTAGTCCAAATTTTCAAGGATGTGATTGTCAACTTGTATTGCAGTGGTTGGTGTAAAATGTCTGTCTTTTTTATGCCAAACCAATCTTGTTTTGCAATGGGATCCAGGATGGGCTATGGGTCAGATTGAGCAATGATGGCATTGTCATCAGCCTACTTCAGCTCCCCAGTGGAGGCGATGTAGGCTTTAATCTTTGTCTTAAGTCTGTTAACACTTAAGTGCCCAACATCCATTGTGTAAAAGATTTGGACTCCTTGTGGTGGCAGATTTTGGCCAGTGGGATAAAGGAAAATAACATTGTGGTACCTTTAAACTGAGATGGAACAGAACAGGCCTTACAGCTCCTTTTTCTGCTCAGGCATAAATATATAACTGATATTGATCCTTCCTCTAGGACTGCATCCCCCATACGCCGCCCTGACCTCACCCCCTGATTAAAAAGCAGAGAATATCAGTATTGAATGCACCCAGAAGTTCAGCCATTGGTTTGGGATTCACATCTTGCAATGAAACAACTAGATCCGAAACTGAGGTTGAACCCTTTGTTTTAATTATGAGATGTGTGCCAGAACCAGCTTGACAGGCAGCCAAATCTGCCCCTCTTTTTTTCAACGGGCTAATCTGAAAATAATTAGCAGGGAAAATTCTAAATAAAAACATTAATTTAAAATCAAACAAAGGATTTTTTGTGATAAAATGGTTTGCCGTAGCATAAATGATCAGGTTTACTCTCCAGAGAGATCTTGTAATATTTTGTAATTGTGCAAATACACCTGAACAGCAAACAAATAGCTTAGAACCAGCTAACAGCAGTGCACTGATAGAGGGTATCCTGTAAGCCTCATCTAAAATACAATACAAACGGAAAATGTGTCTATCCCTTTTATTGTTTCAGGAGGAATAACAGTCAATGACTACAGTGGAAGACAGTCGCCTTCCTCAGGAAAAGACGGGCAGTGTTCTAGTCTATTGTGTTCAGTGACCGCCCACGTGCCATTGTAAATTCAAAAGACATCTATGCTGTTGTGTACAAATCACAGCGAAACTTGCCATCCAGTTCTAATTCACTAAAATGCAGCTGGACTGCATTTTATGTTTGGAACATTGTGCCAATACATGTGGAACATTAGATATAGTTTACTGCATTACTATGGGATATATTAAAAGTTTAATTTCTACTTAGTATTCTTTTGGTACGCCTTGTTTTGTCAAGCACATGCCTTCACAGGACTGAGTAGGGTGCCAAATGGTATGACCTGCTGGCATGAATAACAAATTAGATGCATTGGTATTCCAATGCTACTGCTATGCCTCAAGAGTCCTCAGTACACTTTTTATTAAGCACCCCTTTGTTAATCCTCACTCATACTGTCTGATCTGCTCATGTTGGTGCAACCCAGATCACTTTGACAATGAAAGCAATGCCAAGGCAACTGATGTCCAGCGACTGAAATGGACACTTGTCGGTTTGTTGGCCCATTCTGTCCAGGGCTAGTAAGTAACAATGTGAGCATTGCTTTGGTAGCTTCAGCTTTTCTTGCAGGCCTAGGTTTGCTTAATTTAAAAGGAAAAAGAAATGGTATCATTAAAATAAAACTCACACAGTATCAAAAGTCTGCCCTGCTGTCTGATACTTGGCTGTTAGAACATATTATTTTGACAATATTATGCTAGAAAGAACAAAAAGAAAGCAAATTGAGGGAGGGTAGATGGTTGCATACTTTGATCGTGTCATTTAAAAGGATGATGCATGCTGAACAGGTATCCCTTACGTCTTTACTAAGGGATACCTTAGTTATGCCATTTTAGCCATCGTCATCTGCAATAATGGTTGTTCTTTAAATGTACACTACATTTCTAAAAGGATGTGGAGGCCACTTCTGATTAGTGGTTTCGTCTATTTCAGCCATACCCATTGCTAACAGGTACATTGTACTGAAGAGCTCAGTGACTTTCAACGTGGCACTATCATAGGATGCCACCTTTCCAACGACTCAGTTCATCAGATTTCTGCCCAGCTAGAGCTGCCCCAGTCAGCTGTAAGTGCTGTTATTGTGAAGTGGAAATGTCTAGGAGCAACCACAGCTCAGCCGCAAAGCAGTAGGCCCCACAAGCTTGCAGAACAGCACCGGCTCCAAACTATCTCTGAAAACAATATCAGCACCAGAACTGTTCATCAAGAGCTTCATGAAATGAGTTTCCATGGCCGAGCAGCCGTACACAAGTCTAAGATTACCATGCGCAATGCCAAGCATCGGCTGGAGTGGTGTAAAGCACACTGCCATTGGACTCTGGAGCAGTGGAAATGTGTTCTCTGGAGTGATGAATCAGACTTCACTATCTGGCAGTCTGACAGACAAATCTGGGTTGGGCGGAATGAATAGTGCCAACTGTACTGGCCTGAATTGTGCCAACTTTAAAGTTTTGTGGAGGTGAAATAATGGTCGGGGGCTGTTTTTCATGGCTTGAGCCTAGGCCCCTTAGTTCCAGTGAAGGGAAAACTTAATGCGACTGTGTACAATGACATTCTAGAGAATGGTGCGCTTCCAACTTTGTGGCAACAGTTTGAGGAAGGCCCTTTCCTGTTTCAACATGACAATGCCCCCGTGCACATAGCAAGGTCCATAAAGAAATGATCTGCTGAGTTTCGTGGGGAAGAGCCATGCTTTACGCCCAACCTCACTAATGCTTGTGTAGCTGAATGGAAACGAATCCCCGCAGCCATGTTCCAAAATTTACTGGAAACCTTCCCAGAAGAATGGAGGCTGTTTCAGCAGCAAAGGGGGGTTCTACTCCATATTAATGAACATGGTTTTGGAAAGAGATGATCAATAAGTACATATGGGCATCATGTTCAGGTGTCCACATACTTTTGGAAATGTTGTGTATCTATTTTGCACAGTTGTCCTTGTTTGTGACTAAAACCAGCTTCCTCTACCCTTGAAACTGAATTACTGCTCAAGTGTAGCTTGTTTTGTAAAACACTCAAAGACAATTGCCTATAAGGACAATAGGACTAATCTGCCATTCACCCTTTTAGCTCAGTCTTGCTGCCTTGGCAACAATACATTGTATTTACTGTATGAGGCAGAGACCAGTTTGACGCATTTTGTTTTCTAACAAATAGATGACAATAGAAGTAGTAATGAGTCTTCTGTAACAGCAATGACCGTCTCCAGCGCATTCTTCAGTGCTGTGAAGACCAGAGGTGGTCAGTGTTCTGCCTCTACTTGAGCCCATATAATGCATCCCAATTCTGAAATAGAAATCCTTGCTTGAATTCTCTTTTTTATGTTTGAAACAACAAAATGTATTACACACTTACAGATCTGGTTGTACTTTACTGCAACAGCATCCCAGTCCCCCTCAAAAGGTAAACAGTGCCCCCAGATGGCACATTATATGTATTACAGAGGTCATGATTTGTCAGGAACAATGAAATATATAGTCGTATGCTTTTTAAAAGGATAGTTCACTTTCTCAAGTTTTTTTGACAAGAGTTAAATTTTAGTGTGTTTTCAAATGGCGAAAGCAGTGTTTGTGTAGTACTAACATGGGGGACATCACAGAAAGTACTGTATAATGTTCTTTCTTAAGTATTGGTAGACGTGTTGCTGTGAGTGGATGTCTACCATTGATACTATTTTGTCTCAGATTACGTAACTTGTTTTTTCCTCATACACAAGATGCAATACTGTGAAGTACATCAA